>NC_091803.1:23699063-24002093 GCF_041296235.1 Equus asinus
CTTTAGGCCACATTACCTTATCAAATGCAATTACCATTCCAGCATTTTCAACCCAACAGAGTAATCGCTTAATTCCTTGATAAATACAATTAATAAAGTTCAATAAACTTTGATAAAGTTGATGTAATAACTGTTAGCTAGTCAACTCCCAACCAAGTAGCCTGGGACTACATAAGATTATTTTCCTTGGAAAGGTGAACAAGAGCAGACTTTCATGAATGACACTGTACTTAAAATTGCTAAAGGTGGTATGAGTAATTTAAAACCTTTTAGTGAATCTTTTTTTCAAGTTGGAACATTTGAAAATACTGTAGTTTTCCCCCACTTCTAAAAGTTACACAGAGCTATATGAAATATATTTTATGTGCTAACTTTATTCCTAGCTTTATCTTAGTTTGTAACCACTTTCTATTTGTCCCCTCTATATTCAAAATTCTATTATACTTATCTCCAGAGCTGCCCCAAGTAATTTATGGAATAGGGTGAAATATTAACCAACTGAGCAAGAAGAAATGTTTTCTTAAAGTAATAGACACTTATACAGATGTTCATTTTGCTTCAGTATAGTAACATCAATGAAATGATTATGCAAAAGAGAATTTTTCTTTAGTCTTTGTTTCTAAAAAAAAAAGTTTATTTTTGACCCAAATATCCCTTGAATATTTTATATTTGGGTGCATAAACAATCAACATCACTTCCATAAGGTATAAATGAGAAATTGTTAAAAGGTTTCTAAATACTCCTAATTGTGCCAGAAATGACAAATCTTAAAACCAATAGCTCTCCAGTTTCGGTCTCCTAGGTCCCTGAGGATAAATCTAAGACATTATTTGCGTCCTTCACTCTCATTCACTCATAAGTGCATAGAGGAGTCTCCCAAAGGCTACATGCATGATGTGTGACACTGCAAGATCGAATGCAGGAGCTGATGTGAGAATTCAACAGTCTTCTGTTACGGCACACACTAAAGAGATCTGCAACAAGACAAACAATGCCAGTCTTTTCATTATTTTGTGTGTGTGGGTTTGGGAAAAGCATTTTTCATAAAAATATTTTAATATCTAATGGGTTTGTCATTTTTAAATGAGTGAATACATATTTAAATAATTTCTCCATTTTTAATTTCTAATACAGTAACTCCCTAAATTCGACCACTTTCAAAAAAAAATCACAGTTCAGACAAATTTTTAACACTGGGGTGGGATTAAGTAAGGAGAACTTAAAAAATAATTAAATAGACATAGAACAAACAATCCTAAAATTTGTATGGAACCACAAAAGACCCTGAATAGCTAAAACAATCTTGAGAAAGAACAAAACTGGAGGCATCATGTTCCCTGATTTTAAACTATACTACAAAGCTAGAGTAATCAAAACAGTATGGTATTGGCATAAAAACAGACACACAGATCAATGGAACAGAATAGAGAGTCCAGAAATAAAACCACCCATATATGGTCAACTAATTTACAACAAAGGAGCCAAGAATATACAATGGGGAAAGGAAAGTCTCTTTAATAAATGGTGTTGGGAAAACTGGGCAGCCATGTGCAAAAGAAAGAAACTATGCCACTATCTTACACCATACACAAAAATAAACTCAAAATGGATTAAATACTTGAATGTAATACATGAAACCATAAAACTCCTGGAAGAAAAGAGGTGGTAAGCTCCTTGACATTGGCCTTGGTGACAATTTTTTGGATTTGACAACACAAAAGCAAAGGCAACAAAAGCAAAAATAAACAAGTGGAACTAATCAAACCAAAAAGCTGCTTCGCAGCAAAGGAAACCATCAACAAAATAAAAGACAACCTACTGAATGAGAGAAAATATTGCAAATCATATATCTGGATAAGGGGTCAATATCTAAAATATATAAAGAACACATACAACTCAATAGTGAAAAAAATAATCTGATTAAAAAATGGGCAGAGGAGGGCAAGCCCGGTAGCATAGTGGTTACGTTCATGTGCTCCACTTTGGCTACCTGGGGTTCATCGGTTCAGATCCCAGGTGTGGACATACACACTGCTTCTCAAGCCATGCTGTGGCAGGTGTCCTCAGCAAAAAGGAAGATTGGCAAGAGATGTTAGAGCTAATCTCCTCAAAAAAAAAAAAAAGGGCAGAGGATCTGAATAGATATTTTTCCAAATAAGACATACAGATGGCCAACAGGTTCATGAAAAGGTGCTCAACATCACTAGTCATCAGGAAAATGCACATCAAACCACAATGAGATATCACCTCACACCTGCCAGAATGGCTGTTATCAAAAGACAAGAAATAAGGAGTGTTGGCAAAGATGGGGAGAAAAGGGAATCCTTGTTTCTGGTGGGAATGTAAACTGATGCAGTCAATATGGAAAACAAAAAATTCCTCAAAAAATTAAAAGTAGAACTACTATATGATCCAGCAATTCCACTTGTGGGTATTTACCTGAAGAAAATGAAAACACTAATTCAAAAAGTTATATGCACCCCCATGTGCACTGCAGCATTACTTACAATAGCGAAGACACGGAAACAATCTAAGTGTCCATCAATGGCTGAAAGGATAAGGAAAATGTGGTATATATACAATGGAATATTATTCAGCCATAAAAAAGAATGAATCTGGCCATTTGTGACAATATGGATGAATCTCGAGGGCATTATGCTAAGTGAAATAAGTCAGACAGAAACAGATAAATACCACATGATGTCATATATATGTGGGATCTAAAACAACAACAACAACAAAAAAAAATTGAGCTCACGGATATAGAGAACAGATTGGTGGTGCCTGAGGTGGGGGTGGGTGAAATCAGTGAAGGCACAAATTTCCAGTTATAAAGTGAGTAACTCATAGGGATGTAATGTACAGCATTGTGACTATAGTTAGTAATACTGTATTACATATTTGAAAGTAGCTAAGAGAGTGTATCTTGAAAGTTCTCATAAGAAAAAAATTTTTCCTAACTATTTACAGTGACAGATGTTAACTGGACTTATTGTGGGGGTCATTTTGCAATATATACAAATACCGAATCATTACATTGTACACCCGAAACAAATATGTCAATAAACCTCAAATAAATAAATAGTATACCTTCTACTAAATTACATTTTAAAAAGATTCCATGGCTATACTATTTGAAAAAGAAAGCAAAAGAAATGTTGGTGAGGATGTGGAGATACTGGAACCCTTGCACATTGCTGGTGGGTAAAATGATGCAGCTACTGTGGAAAACAATTTGGTGGTTCCTCAAAAAGTTAAACATAGAATTAACCTATGACCCCAGCAATTCCACTCATAGGTATATACTTAAAAGATTTGAGAACAGGTATTCAAGCAAGTACAAGTACTTGTTCATAGCAGCACTATACATAACAGCCAAAACATGGAAACAATTCAATACCCATCAACTGATGAATGGATAAACAAAACATGGTATATATCCATACAATGGAGTATTATTCAGCCATAAAAGGAATGAAGTACTGATCTATGCTACAATATGGATGAACCTTGAAACCATTATGCCAAGTGAAAGAAACCAGACACAAGAGGATACACATTTTATGATTCTGTTTATGAGAGTTCCAGAACAGGCAAATCCATAGAAACAGAAAGATTAGTGGTTGGCAGGGGCTGGGGAGGGGGCAGTGAGGAGTGACTGCTTAATGGGTAGGGTATCTCTTTGGGGATAAAGACAACGTCTTGGAACTAGGTAGAGGTGATGGTTGTACACATCACAAGTGTACTAAATGCCACTGAATGTACACTTTAAAATGGTTAATTATGCACCAATCCTTCTCAAACTCTTTCAAAAAATTAGAGGAAGGAATACTCCCAAACTCATTTTATGAGGCCAGCATTATTCTGATACCAAAGCCAGAAAAGAACACTACCAAAAAAGAAAACTACAGGTCAATATCCTTGATGAATAAAGATGCAAAAATTGTCAATAAAATACTACCAAACCAAATTCAGCAGCACATTAAAAGGATCATTCACTATGATCAAGTGGGATTTATCCCTGGGCTGCAAGGATGGTTCAACATATGCAAATTAACCAATGAGATACATCACATTAACAGAATGAAAGAAAAAAATCATGTAATCTCAATAGATGCAGAAAAAGCAGTTGACAAAATTCAAGATCTGTTCATGATGAAAACTCTTTAACACATTAGGTATAGAAGAAATGTACCTCAACATAATAAAGGCCATATATGATAAGCCCACAGCTAACATTTTACTCAATGGTAAAGGTTGAAAGCTTTTCTTCTAAGATTAGGAACAAGACAAAGGTACCCACTCTCATCACTCCTATTCAACACAGTACTGGAAATCCTTGCAAGAGCAATCAGGCAAGAAAAAGAAATGTAAGGTATCAGATTTGGACAGGAAGATATAAAACTCTCTCTTCGCAGGTGACGTGATTTTATATATAGAAAATCCTAAAGACTCCAGCAAAAAACTGTTAGAGCTAATCAATGATTTCAGTAAAGCTGCAGGACACAAAATTAAAATACAAAAATCAGTAGTGTTTCTAAATACTAACAATAAATTATCTGAAAAAGAAATAAAGAAAATGATCCCACTTCCAATAGCACCAAAAACAATAAAATATTTAGGAATAAACTTAACCAAGGAGGTAAAAGATCTCTACTCTGAAAACTACAAGACACTGATTAAAGAAATCAAAGACACAAATAAATGGAAAGGTATCCTGTGTTCATGGATTGGAATAATTAATATTGTGAAAATGTCATTATTACCAAAAGTGACCTATAGATTCAATGCAATCCATATCAACATTCCAATGGTATTTTTTACAGAAGTAGAAAAAAGAATCCTAAAATTTATATGGAACCACAAAAGACCCTGAATAGCAAAAGCAATCCTGAGAAAGTAGAACAAAGTGGGAGACATCATACTTCCCGATTTCAAGCTGTACTATAAAGCTATAGTAATCAAAACAATATGGTATTGGTAAACAGATCAATGGAACAGAATTCAGAGCCCAGAAATAAACCCAAGCATAAACGGTTAACTAATATTTGATAAGGGAGCCAAGAATATTCAATAGAGAAAAGACAGACTCTTCAATAAATGGTGCTAGGAAAACTGGATATTTACATGTGAAAGAATGAAACTAGACCCCTATCTTACACCACTCATAAAAATTAACTCTAAATGGATTAAAGACTTAAGTGTAAGACCTGAAACCATGAAACTCCTAGAAGAAAACATAGGAAAAAAGTTCCTGGACATGGGTTTTGACAATGATGTTTTGGATATGACACCTAAAGCACAAGCAACAAAATAAAAAATAAACAAGTGGACTGCATCAAACTAAAAAGCTTCTGAACAGCAAAGGATACAATCAACAAAGTGAAAAGACAACCTACAGAATAAGAAAAAAATATTTGCAAACTGTATGTCTGATAAGGGGTTCATATCCAAAATATATAAAGAACTCAACTCAATAGCAAAAAAATCCTCCAAATAATCCAATTAAAAAATGGGCAAAAGACCTGAATAGGCATTTTCCAAAGAAAATATACAAATAGCCAACATGTACATGAAAAGGTGCTCAACATCACTAGTCAAAAGGGAAATACAAATCAAAACCACAATGAGATATCACTTCACAGTTAGAATTGTTATCATCAAAAATACAAGAGATAACAAATGCTAGTTAGGACGTGGAGAAAAGGGAACCCTTGTGTACTGCTGGTAGGATTGTAAACTGGTGCAGCCACTATGGAAAACAGTAGGGAGGTTCCTCAAAAAAATTAAAAATATAATTACCATATGATCCAGCAATTCAACTTCTGGGATTATATCCAAAGCAAAAGAAAACCCTAACTCGAAAAGATATCTGCACCCCCATGTTCATAGCAGCAGCATTTAGAACAATGAAGACATGGAAACAACCTAAGTGTCCATGATGGATGAATGGATAAAGAAGTTGTGGTACATATATACAAAGGAATATTATTCAGTCATAAAAAATGAGGAAATCCTGCCATTTGCAACAACATGGATGGACTTTGAGGGCAGTATGCTATGTGAAGTAAGTCACACAGAGAAAGACGAATACTGTATGATCTCACATATCTGGAATCTAAAAGAAACCCAGGGGCTGGCCCGGTGGCGCAGCGGCTAAGTGTGCACATTCCACTTCAGCAACACAGGGTTCGCCGGTTCAGATCCTGGGTGCGGACATGGTACCGCTTGGCACGCCATGCTGTGGTAGGCGCCCCATATATAAAGTAGAGGAAGATGGGCATGGATGTTAGCTCAGGGCCAGTCTTCCTCAGCGAAAAGAGGAGGATTGGCAGCAGTTAGCTCAGGGCTAATCTTCCTCAAAAAAAAAAAACAAAAAAAAAACACCAAAAAAAACGACCAAACTCATAGAAAAAGAGATGAGATTTGTGGTTACCAGAGGTGGAGCTGGGGGCAGGGAGAACTGGAAGGTGGTTAAAAGGTACAAACTTCCAGTTATAAGATAAGTAAGTACCAGGGATGTAATGTACAACATGAAGACTATAGCTAACACTGCTGTATGATATATATGAAAGTTGTTGGGAGAGTAAATCCTAAGAGTTTTCATCACAAGGAAAAAATTTTTTCTTTTTATTGTATCTATATGAGATGATGGATGCTAATTTATTGCAGTAATCATTTAACAATATATGTAAGTCAAACCATTATGTTGTACACCTTAAACTTACACAATGATGTATGTCAGTTATATTTCAATAAAACTTGAAAAAATTTTAAAAAATTTTTGTTTTTGTTTGGCGAACCCCAGGCCACCGAAGCAGAACGTGCAAACTTAACCGCTGTGCCACCGGGCCGGCCCCTAAAAAATTTTTAAATGGTTAATTTTGTAACAAATTTCACCTCAATAATAATAATAATAAAAGATTTGTGTAGTGGGATGACAAGTAATTTTTATTTTCCTTATTAAACTTTTATGTATTTTTCTATGTTTCTACACAGAACATGTATAACTAAGTAATCAGAAAAAGGATAAATTATTTTTAAAAAGAAAATAAATACCACAAATTTTAAAATATAAATTGTTTCTGAATTCTGGGGAAGAGTTTAATAAGGGTACTTTTTCCCCTAGACTTCTACTTTGTTGTATTTTGTAAATTTTCTTTAGTGACCAAATTTTACTTTTATAATGACAGCAGCAAAAAAAAGAATGCCATATAAAGTTCATCAGTCATATTTAAATTAATTAATAATGAACTTTTATGTCTTCCCAATTCAACTCTTTCCCCCTCAACCAAATTTAATTTTCCTGCAAACAATCTCTTTCCTCATGGAAAATCTACCGAGGTCCTTAATATCATAACTAAAACGTTCAGGAATATAAAATTAGTAAAGAGAGGAAGTGAATAGCACCATAAAAGTTTCCCTGGTATTTCCCTTACTCTGAGGAAGAATTTGTTGATGTGCTTGCTTACACATACCATTGACAAATGTTCTTTCGCTTACAAATATATGTAAGACCACTGGATTCTTGTTTCTCTTTTTTTCCCCTCTTAATTCAAGCTTGGTCAAGGAAATATATTTTGCCTATTAATTTTCTAATATTAGATTATATGAGCATTTCCTAATAGCCTATTGGTATAATAAATCTATTCAAACATTTTAAATTGTACCGTGTTTGATGGTTATAAAACTCTGGGAAGCACATTTTACTTCAACAAACAAACCTATATAAGCTGCAACCCACAGACTTAAAAATCCAGTTGGCTTCCAGAGTTGGTTGAGGGCAGTATGAAGGGGCCTATGGGATATAGCAAAAAGTTTGGCATCTTCAAGAAAAATAAGATTATCTCATAGCAGCTTTAAAATAATTCTAAGTATGTAATTTACACAAAGGAAAAATCTACCCACCATGCTAGCTTCCTGACAGACACACAGACCACAGGGCTAGAAGCGTGGGCTATGGAGTCAGACAAACCTGTTCTGCTATTAACAGGCTGTGTGACTCTGGGTGAATCACTTAACCTTGGACTCTCAATTCCCTTATTTGTAAAATGGAGATGATTATGGTAGCCAATTCATAGGACCGTTGTGAGAAATAATTGTGTTAAGAATAATTATGTAGTAGTTTAATATCAAAGTATAAGTACACGTACATACAAGACATTCTGCTAGCTGGAATTCTCTCTTCAAGGCTCAGGGTTTTGAAATAGCATGCATTTACATAAAGCTTTTTTTCTTCCACAAACATCAGTACACTTTGTTAAAACGTTTTTAAATTTGATCTGAAACGTTACATAACATTTTATATTTTATAGAAATACTATAAATTAACTGAACAACTATAATTAACCTTACCTTGTTGGTGAATATTAGGCTGTTTCTACTTCTCATGATTATAAAGCATTCAATGAACATATTGTGCAAAACGTCTGTCTGCATATTACATTATTTCCATAGGATAAACTACAAAGAGAGAAATGATCTAGTGGCATAAGCATCTTAAAAACTATTGTGTTCCTGAGCAAAACATTGTGCAAAAAAGTTACACCAACTTACACTTCCACCATCAGTCCCTGAAATATTTTCTTTAATAACTAGAAATGAAAACTGCAAACATGACTTTACATTTAAATAGAGAAATATATTTACAAGTTTAAACTTCTGATTACCTTTATTTACTTGCTTTATTTACATTTTAGAAATCACTTTTTTCTTTGGTATTTAAATTTTTGTTACCAATATATGCAATTATCTTGCTTTTACCATTATATTTGAACAATATCAACATTTACTCCTTAATAACACTAATTTTAAATTTCTCTCTATATATACACACAGATATTTGAATTATGTGTGTGTGTCTGTCTAGTAAGTTTGCAGGAATTACTCCCTATTCCTCAAATTTCCACGTGGAGAGACCTCCATTTGAGCAATACCTTTTACCTCTTGTCCCATCGCTTATTCCTTGCTAGGCTAGTAGCAAAAACTTACTTGAGTGATCAATTTACAAGAAGGAACTGAGTGTCTGTGGATCGACCCTTCTGGATTCCTTCTTTGAGATCTACCTACCTGAACAAAGCTGCATCCTGGATTAAACTTTTTAAATTGTGGTAAAAAAACACATAACATAAAATTTACCATCTTAACCATTTTTAAGTGTACAGTTCAGGAGTGTTAAATATATTCCAGATCTCCAGAACTTTTCATCGTGCAAAACTGAAACTCTCTACCCATTAAACAATAACTTCCCTTTTCTCCTTCCCACCAGCCCCTGGCAACCACCTTTTCATTTTCTATTTCTATGAATCTGACTACTTCAGATACCTCACATAAGTGGAGTCACACAATACTTGTCTTTTTGTGACTGTCTGTGGCATACTGCCTTCAAGGTTCATACATGCAGCATTTGACAGGATTTCCCTCCTTTTTAATAGAAGGCTGAATAACATTCCAGTTTATGGATGTACACTATGTTTTGTTTATCCATTCCTCCATCCATGGACATTGGGTTGCTTCCACCTCTTGGTATAAAAAGCTTGTTTGATACACATACATATTTTTTCTTCTGTTACTCCAACTAATTGCAACTGCTCTTATAATTTTTCACCCATTCCTCTGATAGGAACAAATCCACTTGAGAACAAAAGTTTCAGGTAAAATCCAATGTCAAGGCAAATCAAAGGAGATGACATCCTTGAACAAGAGCTAGAACACCCTCTCCTGCCATATTGTTGTGAAACACCATGGTTCATGGAAGGGAGGTGGTCCTGGGCAAAGATGAAAAAATAATCCATATTTCTTTCATTCATCAATTTAGTAACAACTTTTCCGAGGAAAAACATTACCATATAAATATGTACATTGATCCAGAGGGTAAAGTTAAATAACAATGGACATAAAAATCATAGAAGCATAGCAGTTAATGTTTGGGTTTATAAAATCTCTGTCAGTTTCTTTTGTGGAAATGACCAGCTTGTGCCAGGAAATGGCCTCAGGTCATTGCGGACACTACATGTAGAATAAAATTTAAAAAATTTTCAAGCCAAAAGGTCTCTTTTTTCAAGTTATCTCAAGAACCCAAAAGAGTCCTAACTGCTAAAAAGGAGGACTGCATCCTGAAAAGTGTACGAAAGTGGGACAATACATGTATGGGCCTTAGCATGCGATCTGGTAATATGTTTCATAAATAGTTGTGATTACTGCTACAAAAATTTCTGATGAACTTGGTAGAAGACTTGTATACTCATTTGGTAAGGTTTTTTTGTTTTCTTGATATTAAATTTTATTAAAGTTATACATAGTTTAAAAAATCAGATAGTACTATGAAACTTAGGATAAAAAATAGCAGTCCTCTGGTCTCTGAGTCACCCTCTTCACAGGCAAGCACTTTCAACTCATTTTAAAGTGGTTTCTTTTGGTATTTACCTACAAATTTCTTTTCACAGAAATGCTTTACCATTTTCCCACAATCTATTCATTATTTGGTAAACAGACTATGATTTAGTGCTCTTTCACTTTCCCCTCTCCCCACTTCCTGAACTCCCAATTATATCACACTGTTTAGGTACATCACAATTTTTAGTTAAATTAGTGTACCCTGTTTACACTATATTGTTTGACACTGAGCTAGGAATGGTGTGTTCTGTTATAATACAAGTTTCTGCACAGCAAATCAAGTCATAGGTGATCAGTAAACAGGAGAATGACATCAACACAACAGAAAGTTATAGGTTGACATAGTTTTCCCTAGCATGTTACAGTTTTGCACCACTGAAGAAAAGTAGCTGAATGCAGAGTACATGAATAAGTCTGGACGCAGCAGCCCCCAGGAAATAGAGTCCACACTGTGGTCTGGCCTCATGCTTTCTTGAAATTGCTTAGTGCGTGCTTCTCCCTAGTCATTGTTTGTTTTACTGTTGTCTCCATAACTCAGGTGCCTCAGTCCTTCCTTATCCCCTCATCCATCCAAGCTTCCTTCACATTTCTTCCCTCCACCCCCAAGGTCTTACAACGACCAGATCATTTATTTAAAATTTAATGTATGTTTTAACTCTGCTAGTATTTTTATCAGGCTTACTGTTGCTTTCTCTTTATCATCTGGTTACAAAGTCACATAGGTTTTGAGTGGTCCACCCTATCCTGTTTTCCCATAAGCCCTGGTATTTTTTAAAATACTTTCTATTGAAGCATCATTTACATATAGAAAAGTACACATAAGTGTATAAAACTCAATAAATTTCCATAAGTTGAAGTATACTTGTACACCAGCACCTAGACCAAGAAACAGAGCAATAGTAGTGCCTCCGAAACTCCCTTCTGCTCCCCTTACAGTTACTCCTCCTCCCCTGGGATAACCACTATCCTGATATCTCCTGTAAAAATAGAATTATTATACCATATTAAATTATAATATAATTTTAATATATTATTTAATAATATATTAAAGATATAAAGTAAAAATAAAATATAATAATGTATTCTAAAAAGTTATTATAAGTTGAACACCCTCCTAACTACCATGTAGGTCAAGAAATGGAACTTTACTGCCCCCTCCATGTGCCCCTAATCCAACAGCCCTTCTCTCCAAAATCATTAACTGCCCCGACTTTTCTCCTTGAGTTTCTATATGGATTTATCACAAGTGAGTATTCCTAGATACTATAGTTTAATCTTGTCCCCACTCCTGCTTTCTTTTATTAGGTAAGTTAAGTCACTTTTAAGCTATAAGTTCCTAGTCCTAGTATTTTAAGGCTCAATTCCATAGAAAATGAGTTTCCCCAGGAACATGTTACATCAGAAATACCTATAATTAACTATGATTATATTTCCTTTTGTGTATAAATTGCTTTTCTTGGACTTAATAACTCATATTTTGTTTTGCTTTGGTTTTTTTTTATTGTATAAGTTTCAGGTATACAGTTTTATAATTCGACATCTGTATACACTACAAAGTGATCACCACCACAAGTCTAGTTACCATCTATCACCATACAGTTGACCCCTTTCACCAATTTCGCCCACCCCTCAACCCCCTTTCCTCTCTTGTAACCACTAATTGGTTCTCTATTTCTATGAGTTTGTTTTTGTTTTATTTTGTTTGTTTTGTTTTCTTTCAGATTCCACATGAGTGAAGTCATGTTCGTTTTATTTTCTATGACATCATCCTTAATTTTCCAAAATCCTTCTGAGCAATAGTTTCAACAAGATCACTCATATATGGAAACCTATGAGTTCATTTTTTTCCCCTGGAGACATCTTCCCTGGAACTCTGAACCTTTGTGATCCACTCTGAATGACCTGATTCAGGCTAGCTGCTCTCTAGGTTTGCATCCTAAGGTCATCCTAAGACTTCCAATCCCTTCCCTACACTAAATCTTCATTTCTTATATTTGGTATCTTCCTTTGCCCCTTGGTTTAATCACTTGTTCTGGTGAAACAATCTTCTCAGAGCTTCTTTCAGAAAATACATAGTACAGGTAAAATTTCTGAGATATTGAAAGTCTAAAAATATCTTTCTTCTACCATCACAGTGGATTGAAAGTTTATTTGAGCATATAAATTATAAATTAAAAATAATTTTCCCTCAGAATTTTTAAAGACATTGTTTCACTTCCTGCTTCAAGAGTTGGTCCTTGAAAAACCTAATGCCATTCTGACCTTTGAATATGACCTGTTTCTGTTCCTTCATGAAGCCTTTAAGAAACTTCTTTTTAATCCTAGTGATCTAAAATTTCACAAAGGATGTACCTTGGTGTGGGTCTTCAGTTATTCATTGTGAAGGGCTCTTGGTAGACCCTCTCGATGTAGAAATTCATGTCCTTCAATAGCAGAAAATTTTCACATATTATGATGTAGCCACATGTTGGACCTGTTAAACTGAATCTCCAATTTTCTTTTACCTTTTCTTCGTTTTCCATCTCTTTTTCCTTTTGCTCTATTTTCTAGGAGGTTAACATGATGTTCTCTTCCAAGCCTTCTATTAAATTCATTTATTAAACTTACTTTGCTACCATATGTTTAATTTCTAGGTGTTCTTTCTTATTTTCTGACTGTTCCTTTTACATAAATAGCATCTTGCTTTGTTTAAGGATAACCACTTTTTTCTTAGCTCTAAGGAGATAAAACCATTTATGTTTATTTGAAGTGTACTTCTGGCAGCTTTGTTTTGTTTCCTCTGAGTCCTTGGTGTGTGCCTAGGTGTCTGTCTCTCATATTGGAGACTTTTCTCAAATGTCTGAGGACCCTTAACTGTCAGTTTATTTGTAAGACCAAGGCATTAAAAATATGAATGCCAGCAGGCTGGCTCAGTGGCATAGTGGTTAAGATCACACACTCCGCTTCGGCGGCCTGGGATTCACAGGTTCAGATCCAGGGTGTGGACCTATGCACTGCTTGTCAAGCCACGCTGTGGCAGGCGTCCCACATAAAGTAGAGGAAGATTAGTACAGACGTTAGCTCAATGACAATCTTCCTCACAAAAAAAAAAGAGAGAGAGAGAGAGAATGCCAATTCCAGTGTTGGACAAAATGGGATATGCCCACTACAGACTCTCTCTTACTGACTACAATTAAAAATTGGACAGAATACAAAATCAACCACCTGAGGACTCTAAAAAATAAAATAGAAGGTGGATAGGGAAGAGAAGTTGAAACTTAACTAGTATAGTGGAGTTTCCTGGGTTTTTTTTCCTTCTTTATCTTCTGCTTTGAACCAAGTGTGGCCCCAGTTGCAGAACTGCCCAGAGGGAATAGACAGCAAAAAAGCTCCTCCTCCTGGCCAGAGGATGAGGAAAAGGGACCCACGTGTGCTGAAGGGTGTAGGGGATAATCACAATTTGTTTTCATATTTATTTTTTCTCTCCTGGCCTTGACTACAGGTGAACAAGAGTTCTGGAACTACATCTCAGGGATGGCAGTCCAGACACCTCAAACCAGGAGAGAAAACTTGCCTCTGCCTGGAAGAAATGAGGAAAGGGGCCCCTGAAGTCTTTTTAAGCATGTGAAAGAAATCTTGTTATTTTTTTCTCCTCTCTCGCTTTCACTGCTTTACACTGAGGGTGAAGTCTGTCTCATGGAACTGTGCGACAATGAGGAAAGCTAAAATTCTCTGTGAGAAACCTGTCTTTTGAGCAAGAGGAACTGAGAAAAGGGCCGCTGGGAGCCAGAGATTGGGGGAAAAAATCCCAGTAAGGAGCGAGCTGAAAGAGGGAATCCCCTAATTCTGTGTAGGATCTAACGCAAGTCCCAGACTCACCCCTGAGCTGTATATGCACAGAACAGACCCAAAGAGGCACAACAAAATCTTGGAGAACTAAACTGCAATATAAAATATAATCCACCACTCAAGTTGCAGACTAACTACTGAATGGGGCATGTGAGGGCAAACTCAGGATGGCAAAGGCTTTTTCTTTTTAGGAAGATTAGCCCTGAGCTAACATCTGCCACCAATCCTCCTCTTTTTGCTGATGAAGACTGGCCCTGAGCTAACATCCGTGCCTATCTTCCTCTACTTTATATGTGGGACGCCTACCACAGCATGGCTTGACAAGCGGTGCCATGTCCGCACCCAGGATCTGAACCAGTGAACCCCGGGCCACCGAAGCAGAACGTGTGAACTTAACATGAAACCATCACTCACAGAGGGAGAGACAGGACTTGTAGTCTTAATCTCACTGGGTTGATTGCCTGTTAAAACAAAACAAAATCAACATTCTCCAGAAGTTTTAACAGGACTCAGAGTCTAACAGCATAACATTCAAAATACCTTGAAGATACACTCCAAAATTACAAAACATACAAAGAACCAAAAATATGTGATCAATGCTCAAGGGAAAAAAACCAATTAACAGATGTCAATCCTAAAATGACACAGATTGTTGGAATTATCAGAGTAAGACTTAACACAGCTATATCTATGTTCCACCAGGTGACAGTAACAAGAAACGACTGGAAAGATGGAAGTTCTCAGCAGACAAAGAGTAACTTGACAAAAGAAACTAAATGGAAATTATAGAACTGAACAGTATCTCAAATTAAAAAGAGCAGAACAGAGATGACAAAGGGAAGATTCAGTGAGCTGAATGATTGATTAACAGAAATTATCCAATCTGAAGAACAGGAAAAAAAAGATTAAAAAAATAAACAGAGACTTAGGAACTTGTAGGACAGTATCAAAAGTCTAACTGGAGTCCCAGAAGAGGACAGAAAAACCAATTGAAGCATGAAAAAAAAACTGAAGAAATAATGGTTAAAAACTCTTAAATTTAGTCATATACAAACATTTCTAAATTCAAAAAACTCAGTGAACATGAAAGAGTTGACAAACTCAAACATCATCATATCTAGATATATCATAAACTGCTGAAAGCCAAAGATAGAGAAAAAAAAAAACCTCTTGAAAGCATCCAGAGAAAAATGACACATTATCTACTAGGGAACAATAATTCATATGGCTACTGATTTCTCATCAGAAACCATGGAGGCCAGAAGACACTGAAACATCTTTAAAATCCTGAAACAAGAACTGTCAATTGAGAATCCTATATCTAAGCAAGAATATCTTCCAAGGATCAAGGATAATTAAAGACATTTTCAGAAGCAGGAAAACTAAAAGAACTTATTACCAGCAGACTTACACTAAGAGAAATACTGAAGGAAAAATGATACGAGAGGGAAATAAGAAACAAGGAAGAACAACAGAAATGGTAAGTATCTGGGTAAATATGATAGACTGTTTTTCTCCTCTTGAGTTCTTTCAAATATGTAAGACTGTTGAAAGCAAATGTTCTAACATTGTTGAATAAGGTTTTCAATGTATGTAGATATAAAATACATGACAACTATAACATAAGGGAGGAGGATAAAGGGACCTTTAACAGTTGTAAGATTTCTACATTCTCCTTGAAGTTGTTAAATATAAAATCTAAATAGAATATGAAAGGTTATGTACATATATTGTAATGTCAAGAACAACCACTGAAAAAATAATTCAGACATATAAACAAAAAGTCTACAGATAAATTAAAATGAAATACAAAAAATTCAAATATCCAAAAGAAGGTATGAAATGGGAAATGGATGAGCAAAAAGAGAGAGGGTACAAACAGAAAACAAAAAATAAAAAGGTAGCCTTAAATCTAAACATATGAATAATTGCATTAAAAGTAAAAAGTCTGAACATGTCAATTAAAAGACAGATCATTACGTTGTACACCTGAAACTAATGTTATATGTCAGTTATATCTCAAGTAAACAAAAAAACCACCCCCCCCAACAAATTAAAAGGCATACACTATCAAAGTGAACTTATAAAGAAAAGAGGAGTAAGCATATGTGGCCCACAAGAAAGCCATTTTAAATATAACAACATAGGTTAGAATTACAAAGATGAAAAAGTATATACCATACAAACACTAATCAAAAGAAAGCTAGAAAATGGTTAAAACAGTAAATTTTACCATGGGGAAAAAACCCCACAAAAACAAAAAAATGAGTGGCTGTATTAGCATAAGAAAAAAAAAACAGAACAAGAGAACTTACCAGCGAATAAAAAGACAAAGGGTCAATTAGCCAAGAAGACAAAACAATCCTAACAAGAGAATTCCAAAACAAATGAAGCAAACAGTGATAGAACTGAAGGGAGAAATAAACGAATCCGAGACTTCAACGAATCTCTCTCAGTAATTGATAGAATAGACAGAAAATCAGAAAGGAAATGAAGACCTGAACAGACCAATCAACCAACCTGATCTGACATTTATAGAACACTCCACCTAACAAAAGCAGAACATATATTCTCTTTAAATACACATGGAACATTGACCAAGATAGACCACGTTGTAAACAAAATATAAGCAAACATACTGTAAACAAATCTTAACAAATTTATAATATTTGAAATCATACAAAGTATATTCTTTGACTATAATGGGAATTAAACTAGAAATCAATAACAGAAAGATACCTGAAAAATGCCCCCAACTATTTGGAAATTAAACAACACACTTCTAAAAAAATCCATAGATCAAAGATGAAATCTCAAGGAAATGGAAAATATTTTGAACTGAATAAAAATATAACATATCAAAAGTAGTGGTATACAGCTAAAGTAATGTTTAGAGGGAAATTTATAGGACTAAAAGAAGGAGAAAAAACTTAGAGCAGAAATCAATGAAACTGAAAACAGAAAAACAATAGAGAAAATAAATGAAACCAAAAGCTGGTTCTTTGAAATGATAATAAAATTCACAAACCTCTAGCTACACTTGACAAAAGGAAAACAAAAGAGAGAGAGAAGACACAAAGTATCAATATTAGAAATGAAAAGGGGAGTACCATTACAGACAGGAAGAGACATCAAAAGGATAATAAGGAAATACTACAAACAACTCTATGACCATAAATTTGACAACTTAGATGAAACAGATCAATCCTTTGAAATTCACAAATACCAAAAACTCACTCAAGAAGAAATAGAGAATCTGAATAGTCCTATTAATAGTTTAAAAGTGGAGAAAGGTTGTAGTTAATGTCTTATTGGGTTGGTGGGCCAGGTAACAAGATCTTCCAAGAAAACAAAAACTCTAGGTCTAGATGGTTTCATTGGCAAATTATATCAAATATACAGAAAGAAATAATACCAATTCTACATAATCTCTTCCAGAAAACAGAAGAGGATGGAACACTTTTCAACTCAATTAATTTGTGAGGCCAGCATTACCCTGACATCAAAACCAGACAAAAACACTACAAGAAAAAAAAGAAAAGAAACAGAAAAACACTACAGACCAATATCACTCATGAAAATAGACACAAAAATCCTCAACAAAATATTGTAAGTCAAATCCAGCAATATGCATAAAGGATACTAAATCATGACCAAGTGAGATTAATTCTGAGAATGCAAGGCTGGCTCAATATTCAAAAATCTATCAGTGTGATTCATCACATTGACAGACTAAAGAAAAACTGATGACCTCAGTAGATGCAGATAATGCATTTGACAAAATACAACATCTATTCATGATTTTTAAGATGCTCAGCAAACTATGAAGAGAAGGGATGTTCTTTGATCTGATAAAGGTCATCTATAAAAAACTTACAACTAACATCACATTCAATGGTGAAAGACTAAATTCTTTCTTCCTAAGATAGGGAACAAAAGCAAGGATGTCTGCTTTCACCACTCCTATTCAACTTTGTACTGGACGTCCTAGCCAGTACAATAAGGGAAGAAAAACACAGAGATACAGATTAGAAAGGAAGAAATAAAACTCTATTTGCAGATCACATGACTGTCTACACAGAATATCCCAAGTGAGAGATTGAAAATACAAACAGACAATAGCCAGACTATAAGTAAAAACGACGTCTGCAGCAAACAGTGCAGAAAGCCAAACTATGACTTCTCTAGCAATCAATTCCAAACAGCCAGGACTTGACCAATAACTGCTAGCTTCCCTAATTTTTGCCCCCACTTCCAATTTAGGACCAACTAGGGAAAGCCAAATATGCTCCCCTACCAATCACATAGGATGCCCCACTTCTAGTTAGGCCTGCTTCTAGCTTTCCTATGCCAACAACTTCCAATTAGGACAACCTGAAACTTTCCTTTTTTTCCATTATAAAGCTTTTATACTCTCCTTTTAGATTCCTTTTTAGTCTGTGCCAAATGCAAGTAATAGTGGCTGACCCTCTACTTGTTCTCATTTGGGTGGTCTTCATTCATTTCCATACAGGGAATCCACAAAAAGCTTAGAATAGATGAGTGAGTTTATACAGTTGTACAACACAAGGTCAATATACAAAAATCAATTAGATTTGTATATATTAGCAGTGAATTATTGGAAATAAAAATTTTAAAGTATCATTTACAATAGCACATAAACACACAAATAAAATACATAGGTATAAATCTAACAAAATGTGTCTAATATCTATATGCTGAAAATTATAAACATCAATAAATCAAAGACCTACACAGGTGGAGAAACATACTGTGTTCATAGACTGGAAGACTCAGTATGGACAGGATATTAATTCTCTTCAGACTGATCTACGGATTTAATGCAATTCTTTTTTTTTTTAAGTATGCTTTTTGGTGAGGAAGACTGGCCCTCAGCTAACATCTGTCACCAATCTCCCTCTCTTTTTGTTTTCCTGCCTAACGCCCCAGTACGTAGTTGTAATCCTAGTTGTAAGGCCTCTAGTTCTTCTATGTGGGATGAGGCCACAGCATTGCTTAATGAGTGATGTGTAGGTCCACACCCAGGATCTGAACCGGTGAACCCTGGGCCACTGAAGCAGAGTGCATGAACTTAACCACTATGCCACCAGGCTGGCCCCTCAATGCAATTCTAATCAAAATACTAGCGGGACTTTTTGTAGACAGTAATAAAAATTTACACAGAAAAGTAAAGGAACTAAAAAAGCCAAAACATCTCTGAAAAAGAATATAGTTGGAGAACACAAATTTCAAGATATTCTAAAGTTACAGTAAACAAGACAGTGTGGTAATGACCAAAGAACAGACATGGAGATCAACAGAGCAGAATACAGAGCTCAGAAACAGACACAATTGATGTTTGTTTTTTTTTTAAGATTTTATTTTATTTCCTTTTTTCTCCCAAAGCCCCCAGTACATAGTTGTATATTCTTTGTTGTGGGTCGTTCTAGTTGTGGTATGTGGGACGCTGCCTCAGCGTGGTTTTGATGAGCAGTGCCATGTCCGCGCCCAGGATTCGAACCAACGAAACACTGGGTCGCCTGCAGCGGAGCGCGCGAACTTAACCACTTGGCCACGGGGCCAACCCCAGACACAATTGATGTTTTTAACAAAAGTGTAAGGACAACCTAATGGAGAGAAAACAGTCTTCGACAAATGGTGCTGAAATAATTAGACATGCATATGCAAACAAAACAAAAAATCTCCACCCATATCTCATACCTCGAACACAATTCACAATTGTGAATTAGCAAAAGTGGACTTCATCAAAACTTGAAACATTTGTTTTGTGAAAGACACTGTTAAGAAAATGAAAAGGGAAACCAGAGACTAGGAAAAAATACTTGGAAATTACACATCAAAGGACTTCTATCAAGAATATATAAAGATCTCTAAAAACTCAACCATAACAACTCAATTTTTTTTTATTCTTCTCCCCAAAGCCCCCCAGTATATAGTTGTAGATTCTAGTTGTGAGTGCCTCTAGTTGTGCTATGTGGGACGCTGCCTCATCATGGCCTGATGAGCGGTGCCACATCCACACCCAGGATCTGAACCCTGGGCCAGCCGAAGCGGAGTGCACGAACTTAACCACTCGGCCACGGGGACGGCCCCTCAATTTTTTTTAAAAAGCGATAGATTTAAATAAACACATCACCAAATATATAAAGATGGCACACAAACACATAGAAAGATGCTCAACATCTTCAGTCATTAGAAAAATGCAAATTAAAATTCCAATGACATACTACTACATACCTACAAGAATGGTAAATATACAAAACAAAACACAGACACCTAAGTGCTAGTGAGGCTATGAAGCAACTGGAACTCATATATTGTTGGTGGTCATGCAAAATGTCATAGCCATTTTGGAAAACAAATTGGCAGTTTCTTATGAAGTTAAACATACACTTACATGACCCAGCAATTCCACCTGTTTACCCAATAGAAATGAAAATTTATGCTCACGCAAAAATCTGTTTGCAAATGTTTATATTAACTTTACTTATAATTGCCAAAAATTGGAAACCATCCACTTGTCCTTCAATGTCTAAATGGATGAACAAACTGATACATACCACAGAATATCACTCAGTAATAAAATGAAGGAACTAATAATACATGCAACAACGTGGATGGATTGCAAATACATTATGGTGAGTTAACAAAGCCAGACTCAAAGACTAGATACTGTAAAAGTCCATTTAAATGATATTCTGGAAAAGGCAAAATTATGAAGACAGAGAATAGATAAATGTTTGCCAGGGGTTAGGGATGGAGGAGGGCTGACTACAAAGGGGAACAGTTCTGATTTTGATAGTACTCATGGCTATTTGACTGTATCTATCTTCTAAACTCAACAAACTGTAAACAAAGCAGTAAATTTCACTGTAGGTAAACTGAAATTAATTTTTTTAATTAATTAAGTTTAAAAAGCAGAATGGAATTTCCATTATTGGGTATGGTTTCGTCAACATTAGATGTTACCATGGGTGGGTAATTAGGCAGAAAGCTAATCATGTCATTAAGAGTCCCTGAATGTCAGTATCTATACATATTTTTTCTAGAAAAGAATGTTTCTCTAGGAAAAAAAAATTGCACCAGTGTCCTACTGCTACAGGTAGGGATATGGATGAAGATTCCTGGCTGCTAGTGTTCTTACAGCTATATCTACCTTCCCATTCTTTTGGTCCTTGTGGTTTTATATAATTTCTTTATTCCTTTACTCTCATTTCCTTGGGGTTTCCTGAAGGTGTAGAGATAAACACATGCATAAAATCCATATGTTTATCTGGAAATTTAAAATTCACTTACTCAAATTTTATCAAATACTATATCCCAAGTGGTAGGTGTTTGAAGCAGTAGAGGTTGTGAAGTTGGACATATAAATGTATAAATCACAACCCCTATCCTCAAGAAGCTTAGTCTTAAAGAATAGAGAAAAATAACATTCAGAAAGATAATGTAGAGTGACATCAGCAACGTGGCAGGGTGAGCTCAGCTGGGACTCTCTCCCCTCCAAATTACAACCAAAAAGAGCAACTGCTTTCCAACCAAAAAAAAATCCTAATAACAGAAATCATCAGAGACCCACAGCAGCCAAATGACAGTGGGCGGAGAGGCTGGAGCTGCCCTCAGAGGAGCTGGAACGGGGTAAGAGAGAACTGCGCTCCCTCCCCTAGAGACTGGGATCACTGCCACGGGTGAGGGAAGGAGCCGGGAAGGGGCCGAGCGTCTGTGGGATCGTCCAAGACTCCCACAGACCTGTGCAGCAGAAACCCGCTAACGGTGGAAAGCTTTCGCGTGGAGGGACCCCATCAAGCCAGGGCCCCGGGAAACCAGAGAGTGAGAGTTGAACAGAATCCAGGTCTGTGCACGAGAGAAAGTGCCCCTCCTCCCCCAACCTGCACTGCATGCCGCCATTGCAACTGAAGGTGGAGGGCTCAGAACATGCAGCTCTCAACCCCCGTCTAGTGGTGACAGGCTGTAACTGCAACCGAATAATAGCATTATGTGCAAAAACCGCTCCTCTACCATCCAGCAATTTATAAAAGCTCCAGTCCAAAAGGAAAACAATAAAAACAGAGAAGTATGTCCTGAGGACTTAGAAATGGGTAAACTAAGTGAAGATGAGTTCAAAATAGCTATCATCAAAATATTCAATGAGGTAAAGGGAAATATAGAGAAACCAGTCAACGAGGTCTGGAGTTACTTCACAAAAGAGATTGAACTATAAAGAAGCATCAATCAGAAATACTAGAGATGAAAAATACAATGGATCAGATAAAACAGAAGACGGATTCCCTGAATGCATGTGTAGACAGCATAGAGGAGCAAATTAGCACAATTGAAGATAGCCAGGCTGAATGGCTCCAGACAGTGGAAGAAAGAGAACTAAGAATTAAAAAAACTGAAGAAAATCTCAGAGAAATAGCTGACTCAAGGAGAAAACGCAACTTAAGAATAATCGGAATTCCTGAGGACATGGAAAGGAAAATGCAGCAGAAAGTGTGCTCAACGAAATAATAGAAGAGTACCTCCCAAATCTAGGGATTGAGAGAGAAATGTGTGTGGAGGAAGATTTCAGATCTCCTAGATTTGTCAAGGTAAAAAGACCTACTCCAAGACATATAGTAGTAAAAATAGCAAAAATGAATGGCAAACAAAGAATACTCAGGGCAGCAAGGCAGAAGAAAATAACCTACAAAGGAACCCCTATCAGACTTTCAGCAGATCTCTCTACAGAAACCTTACAAGCTAGGAGAGATTGGAGTGACATATTCAAAACTTTAAAGGATAAAAATCTTCAGCCAAGAATACTCTATCCAGCCAAAATATCCTTCAGATATGAGGGAGAAATTAAATCTTTTCCAGACAAACAAAACCAAAGGGACTTTGTAGCCACAAGACCTTCACTACAAGAAGTCCTCAAGAAGGTTCTCATACCTGAAAAAAGAAAAAAAGAGAGAAAGGGGTCACAAAACACAGAGTAGGGAGACAAATAGATAGAATCAGAATAGGATAGCAAATATTCAACTATAGCATTAGGATAAAGGGAAGGAAATCACCAAAGCAAAGACAAATCTTACCGCTCTAAGCACAAACTCACAACACAAGTTGGAATAAGAAATGGAAAATAATTTAGGAGGGGAGGAGGAAAGGGACTGAATCAGTCTAGGCTAAGGAAGCAAGAGACCATCAGAAAATGGACTATGTTATACACGAGATTCTCAATACAAAATTCAGGGTAGCCACTAAGCTAAAAAATAGAACAGAGCCACAAAACATAAATAAGGGAAAATCTAAGAAACCCAGCATAAGAAATTGCAGAAGTCAATGGGTAGGCTAAAACACAACAGGACGAGAAACAAAGGAAACACAGGAAAACCGGAAAACGAGCAACAGGATGACAGCATTAAGCCTTCATGCATCAATACTCATCCTCAATGTAAACAAATTGAACTCTCCAATAAAAAGACACAGAGTGGCAAGATGGATTAAAGAACAAGATCCAATAATTTGTTGCCTCCAGGAAACACAGCTCACCTCCAAGGACAAACACAGGCTCAGAGAGAAGGGGTGGAAGACAATACTCCAAGCTAATAGCAAACAAAAGAAGGCAGGTGTCGCAATACTTACATCAGACAAAACAGACTTCAAGATAAGGCAGGTAAAGAGAGACATAGAGGGCCAATATATAATGGTCAAAGGGACACTTTATCAAGACGAAATAACGCTTATAAATATCTATGCACCCAACACAGGAGCACCACAGTTCATAAAGCAACTATTAACAAACCTAAAAGAAGATATCAAACATAACACAATAATAGTAAGGGACCTGAACACCCCACTCACATCATTGGACACATGATCCAGACAGAAAATTAACAAAGAAACAGTGGAGCTAAACGAAAAACTAAAACAATTGGACTTAATAGACACATATAGAACACTCCATCCAAAACCAGCAGAATACACATTCGTCTCAAGGGCGCATGGAACATTCTCAAGGATAGACCATATGTTGGGAAACAAGGCAAGCTTCTACAAATTTAAAAAAATTGAAATAATAACAAACATCTTCTCCGATCATAATGCTATAAGGCTAGAAATTAATTAGAAGAAAAAAGCTGAGAAAGGCACAAAGATGTGGAGACTAAACAATACGCTATTGAACAAGCAATGGATCATTGAAGAAATTAAAGAAGAAATCAAAAAATACCTGGAAACAAATGAAAATGATAACATGCCATACCAACTCATATGGGATACAGCAAAAGCTGTATTAAGAGGAAAATTCATCACAATACAGGCACATCTTAACAAACAAGAAAAATCCCAAATAAGCAATCTTAAACTACACCTAACTGAACTAGAGAAAGAAAAACAAACAAAGCCCAAAGTCAGCAGAAGGACAGAAATAATAATGATCAGAGCAGAAATAAATGCTATTGAAACAAAAAAGGCAGTAGAAAGGATCAATGAAACAAAGAGCTGGTTCTTTGAAAAGATAAATAAAATTGACAAACCCCTAGCCAGACTTACAAAGAAAAAAAGAGAGAAAGCTCAAATAAACAAAATCAAAAATGAAAGAGAACAAATAACAACAGACTCCGCAGAAATACAATGGATTATAAGAGAATACTACGAAAAACTATATGCCAACAAAATGGATAACCTAGAGGAAATGGATAAATTCTTGGACTCCTACAATCTCCCAAAGCTTAGTCAAGAAGCAGACAATATGAACAGACCAATCACAAGGAAAGAGATTGAAACAGCAATCAAAAGCATCCCAAAGAATAAAACCCCAGGACCAGATGGCCTTCCTGGGGAATTCTACCAAACTTTCAGAGAGGATTTAATACCTATCCTTTTCAAGCTATTCCAAAAAATTAGGGAGGATGGAACACTTCCTAACACATTCTATGAGGCCAACATCACGCTGATACCAAAGCCTGACAAGGACAGCACAAAAAAGGAGAACTACAGGCCAATATTGCTGATGAACATAGATGCAAAAATTCTAAACAAAATTTTGGCAACCCAAATTCAGCAATTCATCAAAAGGACCATACATCATGATCAAGTGGGATTCATACCAGGGACACAGGGATGGTTCAACATCCACAAATCAATCAATGTGATACACCACATCAACCAACTGAGGAATAAAAACTACACAATCATCTCAATAGATGCAGAGAAAGCATTTGACAAGATCCAACAGCCATTTATGATAAAAACTCTGAACAAAATGGGGATAGAAGGGAACTACCTCAACATAATAAAGGCCATATATGACAAACCCACAGCCAACATCATACTCAATGGGCAAAAACTGAGCGCCATCCCCATGAAAACAGGAAGGATGCCCTCTATCACCACTCTTATTTAACACAGTACTGGAGGTTTTGGCCAGAGCAATTAGGCAAGAAAAAGGAATAAAAGGAAGCCAAATATGGAGGGAAGAAGTGAAACTCTCGCTGTTTGCAGATGACATTATCTTATATATAGAAAACCCCAAAGAATCCATTGGAAAACTCTTAGAAGTAATCAACAACTACAGCAAAGTTGCAGGGTATAAAATCAATTTACATAAATCAGTAGCATTTCTATACTCTAATAACAAACTAACAGAAAAAGAACTCAAAAACACAATACCATTCACAATCGCAACAAAAAGAATAAAATACCTTGGGGTGAATTTAACTAAGGAAGTGAAAGACGTATAAAACAAAAACTACAAGGGTTTTCTGAAAGAAATGGATGATGACATAAAGAGATGGAAAGACATTCCATGTACATGGATTGGAAGAATAAACATAGTTAAAATGTCCATTCTATCTAAAGCAATCCACAGGTTCAATGCAATCCCAATCAGAATCCCAATGACGTTCTTTACAGAAATAGAACAAAGAATCCTAAAATTCATATGGGGCAACAAAAGACCCCGAACTTCTAAAGCAATCCTGAGAAAAAAGAACAAAGCTGGAGGCATCATAATCCCTGACTTCAAAACATACTACAAAGCTACAGTAATCAAAACAGCATGGTACTGGTACAAAAACAGGTGCACAGATCAATGGAACAGAATTGAAAGCCCAGAAATAAAACCACACATCTATGGACAGCTAATCTTTGACAAAGGAGCTGAGGGCATACAATGGAGAAAAGAAAGTCTTTTCAACAACTGGTGCTGGGAAAACTGGAAAGCCACGTGTAAAAAAAATGAAAATTGACCAATCTTTTTCACCATTCACCAAAATAAACTCAAAATGGATCAAAGACCTAAAGGGGAGGCCTGAAACCATAAGGCTTCTAGAAGAAAATGTAGGCAGTACACTCTTTGACATCAGTATTAAAAGGATCTTTTCGGACACCATGTCTTTTCAGACAAGGGAAACAATAGAAACAATAAACAAATGGGACTTCATCAGACTAAAGAGCTTCTTCAAGGCAAATGAAAACAGGATTGAAACAAAAAGACAACCCTGTAACTGGGAAAAAATATTTGCAAGTCATACATCCAAGAAAGGCTTAATATCCTTTAAATATATCTTAATATATTATATTAAGTATATTAAATATATATATATTTATAGTTCTTAATATATTAAGTTTTATATATAAATTATATATAGTTCTTAATATATTAAAGAACTCACACAACTCAACAACAAAAAATCAAGCAACCAGATCAAAAAATGGGCAGGAGACATGAACAGACATTTCTCCAAAGAAGATACACAGACGGCCAATAGGCACATGAAAAGATGTTCATCATCGCTGTGCATCGGGGAAATGCAAATCAAAACTACACTAAGATACCACCTTATACCCATTAGAATGACAAAAGTAACTAAAACAAATAGTAACAAATGTTTGAGAGGTTATGGAGAAAAAGGAACCCTCAGACACTGCTGGTGGGAACGCCAACTGTTACAGCCACTATGGAGAACAGTATGGAGAGTCCTCAAAAAATTAAAAATAGAACTACCATACGATCCAGCTATCCCACCACTGGGTATCTATCCAAAGAGCTTGAAGTCAGCAATTCCAAAAGTCCTATGCACCCCAATGTTCATTGCAGCATTATTTACAACAGCCAAGATGTGGAAGCAACCTAAGTGCCCATCAACAGATGATTGGATAAAGATGTGGTACATATATACAATGGAATACTACTCAGCCATAAAAAAGGACAAAATCGTCCCATTAGCAACAACATGGATGGACCTTGAGGGAATTATGTTAAGTGAAATAAGCCAGATGGAGAAGGATAGTCTCTGCATGACTCCACTCGTATGAGGAATTCAAAAATGTAGACAAAGAGAACACATTACTGGCTACCAGGGGAAAGGTGGGATGGTGGGCACAAAGAGTGAAGGGGTGCACCTACAACACGACTGACAGACAGTAATGTACAACTGAAATCTCACAGGATTGTACCCTATCATTAACTCAATAAAAAATTTTTAAAAAATAAAAAAAAAAAAAACTACAAGCGCGCATGCACACACACACACACACACACATATACAAGAAACATAATGCAGGAGCTGGCCCCGTGGCCGAGTGGTTAAGTTCGCGCGCTCCGCTGCAGGCGGCCCAGTGTTTCGTTGGTTCGAATCCTGGGCGCGGACATGGCACTGCTCATCAAACCACGCTGAGGTGGCGTCCCACATGCCACAACTAGAAGGACCCACAACGAATATACAACTATGTACTGGGGGCTTTGGGGAGAAAAAAGGAAAAAAAATAAAATGTTGAGAAAAAAAAGTAAGAAAAAAAAGAAACATAATGCAAAGTAATAAATACTGTAAAATACCTATGTGCCTAAGTGGAGAGGGCTTAATTCTGCCTGGGAGGGTTAACAGGTAATTGTGGCATTGCTATACAGGATAGCTTGATGAGAGGAGTCAGAATTGGAAAGAGACCAATTAGGAGACTACTGTAATAGTTTAGGTGAAATATGAAGGTGTGAACTAGGGCTAAGAGCATTAAAGATGGATTCAAAAGATATTTAGAAAATAAAATTGACAGGATTTGATAACTGACTGAATTGGGGAGGAAGGACAACTGACTCCCAGGTTTCCAGGATGACTGCATAGATGAGATGAGACAAACATCACAGAAGAATGACAGATGACTGAGTCTACTTTTGACATGCTGAGTTTTCACATATCTCTGAACCACACAGATAATTATGTTCAATAAGCAACCAAAAGTAAAAGTCTGAAAATGTATAAATTGGTCTAAAATGTGGATTTAGAAGTGTGGTTCTAAAAACTACAGTCATGAATAAGATAGCTCAGGGAGTGTATTCAGAAAAAAAGATTATAGAGAAGGAATCATGAGGGAAAATGGGCAGGAGGAGCAGGAGAACCAGGAGAGAATGTAAAAACAGGAAGGCATGTGAGAGAATTAAGGAAGAATACAACACTCAATATCAAATCCTGAGGAAAAGATTAGTAAAATACAGAGTAAAAGTACGTCCTACATTCGGCAGTTAAGCTAGTGATTAACCACAACTTAAAAGAATGGGTAGCCACAGCTGTCAATCACCACCCACCAAATTCAGATAAATAAAACTAAGCATTTGAACATTTGTCTGTTACCACATTTGCAAAAATTGCTAGATGGATTTTCATAAAATTGGAGGAGCACATGGCATGCAGAAAGTTTACTATAAAGTACACTATCAAAGTCTGACGGTGGTCCCAGTGAATAACATCCTGGAGGCTTTATTTCACCAGAGGCTGGGAAGTTACAACCCATGGGCCAAATTCAGCCCGCTGTCTGTTTTTATAAGTAAAGTTTAATTGGAACATGGCCGCTCTCATTCTGGCTGTTTTCACCCTATAATAGTATAGTCAAGTTAGTTGGGACAGAGATCATATGGCTGGCAAAACCTAAAATATTTGCCATCTGACCCTTTTTAAAGAAAAAGTCAGCCAACAACCACTGTGTCTGACCAGAATAATGTCACCACCGATAACAAATATGCAGTTACAGTATGTAACGACAGTGTCCAGATGAATAGAGGGTAAAGACTAGCCCCAAAATTTACCAGTTGTGAGACCACCAGAGGCCTCACAAATTGGTGTTTAACTTGTTGCAGTCGCCATGGTCCAGGGTTGACAGCTTTGGGTTTTAAAATCTCAAAACCTTGAAAAGCCTTGAGAAGCTGTTATGGTCAGCCTTAGTGAGCCACGTATGAAGACACTAGAGCATACTGAGTCCCTGTTGGGAAGCCTGCCTGGCTAGGTCACCCTATCCAATAGGTTCATAAGAACCAATACATTAAAGCTTTAGGAAGGTACCGTCTCACACGCTCCCATACCTGAAGGAAAAGCCTTTGTGACCAGGATAGAAAATCTGATTGCCCATCTTTATCTCAGGAACTATCAGCACTGATCGCATTGTCTCACATCATCCCTTTTACCTGTTACTGCCAGGAGGTCAAACTCCCTAAGTCGTCCATCACCACAGGAATCTCATGCTGCTCTGAACTTTCCATTAAAATCTCATTTCTCATTCCTCCCCCCTACCTCCCAAACCTCTCAGTTATGTCCTCTGAAATTCCTGCTCATTGATCAATAAGCTCTTGACTTTAAAAAAACTCTCTTCTGCCTTCTTTTTAGCTCTTTCTTGACACAAATTCCCTTGCAGTCCATTTAAATCTGCGACTTTTTGCCTCACACTCCTCATTTGTTAGAGCCAGGAAGGAAAAATGCCCTCCTTCCCTCTCATTTTTGCTTTCAGGGCTTTGTTCCTCTTTCCCTCCTGCAAAACTCCCTGCTCCTTGCAGCTGTGTTTCAATATATCTAGACATGCCCTAGTCACCACTCCTGCTGGTGCCACCTACAAACCTTATAATCACACCTGCAGTCACACTCTCACACTCTTTCATTTAAGGAAGCCTTTAGTTCCTGGTTCATTGTCTTTCTCTCCTCCTCAAACCTATCATCTTTCTGAGAGACTTCAACATCACACAGATGAACCATGCAACTACATCAATTATCCTGTTCATAACTCCAACTCAGTTATCCATTTCCATGATCAAACCCTCCATTTTGTTGTCACCAGAAATAAAGGAGAGAATGGGACAGAAGCAATATTTGAAGAGATACATAATGGTTAAGAATGTCCCCAAACTGAAGAAAGACATGAAACCACAGATTCAAGAAATGCTGAACCTCAAGCAGGACATATAAAGGAAACACAAGCAGAAACATCCTAGTAAAACTCTAGAAAACAAAAGAAAATCAGACTTCTTAAAAAGCAACCAGAGAGGAGGAAAGAAAGACACATTACTCTTATATCAGCCATAATAAGACTGATAGCTAATGCCAACAGAAAGGGAAGCCAAAAGACAATGAACTGCCAGCCAACAATTCCATACTCAACTCTAAATCCCATTTGAAAATGAAGGTAAAATATGTTTTCAGATGAATAAAAACTGAACTTGTTCACTAGTAGATCTACAGTAAAAGGAGTTCTACAGGCAAAAGAAACATGATCCCAGACAGAAGCACTGCAAACTGGAAGGAACGAAGATAGAAAGGAGAAATATGAGGGAAAGCTAAATGAACATTGACTATACAAAACAGTGTCAATGCCTTGTGGGTTAACATGTAGAATTCAAATAAAATAACAATAATGACACAAAAGGTAGATGAGTAGTAGATGAAACATAAATATTCCAAGGTCCATGCACTGACAGAGAAGTGATAAAATATTAATTTATACTAGACTTCAATAATCCAAGGATGCATGGTATAATCTGTAGGGTAGTAATTAAAAGAATATCAATGAATGTATATGAATAAGTAAATGAATTCAATAATACAGTGGGGAGAAATGGAATAATAAAAAATGTTTGATTAATGCAAAAGAAGAAAGAAAAATGAACACAGAACTGATGGGAGAAATGGAAATTAGGTGTTAGAGGGAATTTATAACCTATAAATGCATGCATTAGTGATCTAAGTATCAATCTCAAAAAGTTAGAAAAATAACCGCAAGTTAAACCTCCCAAAAGTGGACAAAACTAATAAATGTAAGACAGTCAATGAAATAGGAAACAAAAGTATAATAACACAAATCAAAGACTAATAAAAGGGATCGATGCCTGGAAAGACCCACCTTTAATTTACAAAGAAAGAGAAAAACAGTATCAGGAATGAGAAAGGACATGCCACTTAAGAACTACTTATATTAACTTGCATCTTTCAGATCCCAGCTTTTGATACTTGGCCAGAGAAAAGCCTCCCCACCCCTCCTGTCGCAGCTTCCTAGGTTTTATACTGTCATACAACCAAGCTCGTTTTCTTGAGAGCTTTTACCTCAGATTCTGTCCCTACATTTATGTGTTAATTACTGTGTCTCCTGTACTACTCTATGCTCCAGAGAGGGCTCACTCACTATTGACTACCCAAGGTCTAGCACAATGCATAGCATGTAGCAGGAAAGGGACTCAATAATCATTTATTCAGCAAATACTGAGTACCCACCATGTGCTGGTACTGTTTTAAGTGCTCAAGATAATAAACAAAATAGACAAAATTCTATACCCTCATGGAGTTTATATTCTCACGGAAGGAGAGACAAGCAAATAAGTAAAATATATACTATGTCAGATGGAAATAAAGAGAAACAAATCAGGGGAAAGTGAGTACAGGGCTGAAAGAACTGCTATTTAAACACATTTAAAATTTAAAGTCAGATGGTCAGGGAAGGCTTCACTGAGGTGAGAAAGCAAACCATGCCCATCTGGCAGGTTTGAAGAACAGTCAGCAAGTGTATACAGATGGAACGGAGTAAGGAAATGAAAGAAGGAAGAATAATAGGAGACAAAAGTCAAAAAACATCAGGGCTAGGGTAGCAGATCATATAGGGTGTAGCCGCCATTACCACAGCTTTGACTTCTACTCTGAGTAAAATAGGGAGCTAATTTGTGGTTTTCGCCACTGATTCTATTTTAAAAGGAGCGCTCTGGCTGCAATGTTCTAGACAGTCTATGAGGGAGAAGAGTAGAAGTAAGGAGTCCAGTTATGAGGCTACTGCAATAATCCCAGAAGGCGATTATGGTGGGCTGGATCACAAGACAGTAGTGGAGGTGGTGAGAAACAGTTAGACTCAGGATAAATTCTGAAGACACAGCAACCAGGTCTTGGTTACAGATTAGATGTGCAGTGTGAGACAAAGGAAATGGTCTAAGCCGTTATCAAGGTTTTGACTTGAGTGGCTGGAAAGAAAAGTTGCTGTTTTCTGAGCTGGAAAGAGAAGGCTCTAGGGGAGATAATCAGAGAGAATTTAGGGAGAACTTAGTTTTGGACACATCAAGTTTGAACTGTTTTTTAAATATGCAAGTGGATATCCAACTGGATATATGAGTTTGCAGTTTAAGCTGGAGATAACAATTGGGAAGCTGTCAGCATATAGGTGGTATTTAAAGTCATGAGACTGAATGACATTATCAAGCAACTTTGATAAATGCATCAATTCATCAATCAATGATTAATAAACATGACTATTAGCATTAGAGCACTCAAGGATAAAAAGGTGATGCAGAACTTTGGGGACTCAAGCTTTTGTTGGAGTGAAACCACAATTACACTGTTTGTTTTGGTTTTTAAAGAATCTTCCTTTGCCTTCAGATATTCTCAAATATCACCTTCAAGAAAAAAATCCACAGTCAATATTAAGGCAAGGAAAGTTCCCTCTTATTTGTTCTCTAAAGTTGGTAGATTTCCCCTTAACCGGCACGGTGTTACCTGCACTCTATATAAACTTTGAAATGGATGCTGCACCTGTCTTATCAAGTCCTGGCTAAAAAAAGTACCCTTTGTGTAGAGTGTTTGGAGATCATCCTAACCATTCATTACAAGTTTTACTGTACTTTGAAATCAACCTGGACCATCAGAAATCTATGCCTTTGGACAATATTTTCTCTCCTATGTAAAACTGCTTGCACTGAGTTTCATGTTGGCATTATGCTTTGGTAATTTCTAAAGGAAACAGTCATATCAACTCCTTTACTTTGTTCGTTAAAAGAATATTGCTCAAAACATTGTGCCCTTTATGTGAAACCCTACAAGAGATTTCTTTTATAATTATGGGGAAAATTTTGCTTCTCTAAAGAGTTATAGGCAATATTTCCTTTTTAGGCAAGACTGCCATGAAGTACATAATGTCTGATCCCATTTATATGATATTCTAGAACAAGCAAAACTATAGTAAAAAAAAAAAAATCACACCAATGGTTACCTCTGGAAGGTTAGGGGGTGAGGGGTGAGGAATTGACTGGCAAGAGGCATGATGAAACTTTCCAGGGTTATGGTAATGCTCTGTACCGAGATTTCTCAAAATTGGCACTATTGACAAAGAACTGTGACTGAACTCTACCCACTAGATGTCAGAACTACCCCACCCTTACCCTGCCCTGTTGGGACAACCAAAAACCAAACTATCTCCAGGCATTGCCAAACGTCCCCTGGGAGGCAAAATTGCCCCGAATTAAGTACCATTGCCCCCTATCTTGACAGAGTTTTGGCTTACACCAGCAATATGCATTTGTCAAAACTCAAAGAACATACAGTTAAAATCTACGTATTGCATTGTATGTGTTTTTAGCTCAAAAGAAAACAAACTATAAACAAACAATGAACTCCAGTTAATGATATACATGCTAAAATATTTAGGAGAAAGTTTTCAGTGAGGGTTGGATAGAGGGTTAGACAGATGGTTGGATATTTGTATAGGCACATAATAATGCAAGCATAGTAAAATGTTAATACAAGAATCTAAGTAGTGGGTATACAGGTACTCTCTATGAATTTTTTTATACTTTTCTATATGTTTGAAAATTTTCATAATAAAATGTTGGGTTATTCTCATTTATCCATTACATAAATCAGAAGACACCCCATGAAGCCAGTTCAGAAACATGGGAATACACGTACACTGAAAAGCATCAGCTGAAAGCACTGTAATCTTGGAAAGATCCACAAATTACAGCACACAATATGTGGTTCTCGATGGCTTCTTGGAGAAGAAACAATATTCCACTGCTCCACCATCACTAATAAGTTACATCTGTAAATTTATATCTCATAAACATTTAAGAACAGTTCATGTCTACTTTAAATGTTCTGAAATTAAAACAGCAGATGCCTACAGATTGTTCCAAGAATGCAATGTCAGATATTTGAAAATTAAAGTGCAACAATGACTAAATATAAGTTATGGTATTTCTTATTGGTCCTAATAAAACTATTTTAACTTAATATTATCTTATTATGACATGATATAATCTACACAGAATTCGAAATATATTATGATGCACATCCAAAAGCTATGTAATAACCCAATGTTACTGCAATTAAAAATAAATAAATAAGTTGGAAAAAAATCTTATTACGGAATTCTCAATAGTGTGTAATGTGTTCTGTTGTGTCATACAACAGGTATCAAATAAACCCTTTTAAAAGATGCAGTAAAACTGGTTATTTTCTATAGACTTAAGTATTAGTGCATGTAAAGCCTACATATTTATTGGGAGTGATACAATCATCTAGTCCACGGCCATTCAAAGCATGGATCACAAACCAGTGATGGTCTATGAACTATCTGTTACGGATCCATGATGAGATCAGGTCAGAAGCTGAAAGTAGGCAGTCAGAAACTTGTAGACAGGTTTGACATTGCCATAAAATCAAAGCGCATAATTAGTGGATTTGTCTTGTTGAACAGAAGAGAGGCAGATCCAAGTGTGGTCAAACACATGGTGAGTTGCATACGGCATGACGTGTGCGAGTCAGACATAGTAGAATCAAGTTACATGTGACATTTCACGGTTATTTTGTCAACTACCTAAAGGTGTATAAAATTCTGAGAAAATGCACAGGTTTATTCATTTTTATAACTAGTTAATTTTACAAACATTTTAATCTTAATCAAACCTGTTTTTTAATTTATAATTTAACATTAGCTAAATTAGAGAAGTAAAATTTATATTATTTTTAATCTAATTTACACACGGACAAACAAGCTTCAGTGGATTTTTCAGCATCTTTTTAGTGAAAAACACACACCTCTTCTGAATGCCCCAGTAGCAGTAAACCAAAGCTGAGGGTGAAGGAAGTGATTACGAACAGGTAAGGACCAAAAGAGGCCTACTTTCACTCAGAATGATTCCTCATACACTCAGTTCAGTTTGGTACCCATAATTGATGATGAAGTGCTAATATCACGATGTGTGAACTGCAGAGATACACTAGTTAATGGAGCAACAAAATCATCAAAATTTAAGGAGAATTTACATGCAAAATGTATGCAAAAATAAGCTCAAAACCAAAAGCATTCTTTCAAAGAAAGAGTACTGAATTTAAAAAGCTAACAGAAGCAGATGTGCAGTATTTCATCCATAAATGTTTGTTTTACAGGCTTTCTATCCTAGCATTTTGGATTGCTAAGACTAAAATGCTAAATACAATTTGTTAAGAAACAAGTGAACAATTACCTCAAAGATATTTGCTTGGAAATATTGGCTAAATCTGCACTTTCCAAAGACAGCACAGCTCACCACAGTTACAAACAATGATAGGAAAGAACAATTTATAAAACAATACTCGCAAATTATTTTCCACTGCACCTTGACAAAGGCACAGATATTGCCAATGTGCCATTTGGACATGATGGTGATATGAAGGAAGAATTCTTGTTCTCAGTTTTACAGCCAACAAACACAATTAGTTTTGAGCTCAGTAAAACTGTGAAGAATTACACTGCCAACAAAAGTGGTCTGGAGTTTTGTAGAGAATAATATTTTTAAATCTTTTGTGTTTTTTTGTGCTTTTTCTCCCCGAATACCCCAGCACATAGTTCTATATTTTAGTTGTGGGTCCTTTAGTTGTGGCATGTGGGACACTGCCTCAACATGGCCTGACGTGTGGTGCCATGTCCGTGCCCAGGTTCCGAACTGGCGAAACCCTGGGCCACCGAAGCAGAGCGTGCGAACTTAACCACTCGGCCACGGGGCTGGCCCCGAGAATAATATTTTGATGGCACAGCTGCACAAACAAGAAAATATTCGGGAGTAATTCCTCAGATTAAGGTGGAGCACCAGAAAGTAAATCAACACACTGCTTCTTTCGTTAAGAAAATCTTGGTACAAAAAAAGTCAGTTGAACTAAACAGCATGTTCAGTATCATAATAAAAATTATGAAAATACAAATGCTAAAGCATTAAGTTAGAGATTATTCTCTTTATTATGTAATAATAAAGAAGTATCTTATAAATGACTGCTAATGAATTAACGTTAAAACAATGTCAATGTTAAAACATTAATTCCTGTTTCATAACTTTAGTTACAATTGCAAAATAACAAAGAGAGAAATAGAGAAATTCACAATAGTAACTGATTATACATATAGTTTTTATAATTCTTCATATTTGACTATTATTTTACAGATTATATTATAAAAATGTAATTTTGGCAGTTGAATAAACTACTTGAGCTTGTATTTAGCATGTCTATTGTTTTCATATAATTCATTTTGCAAACATATCAGTCCATAGTGGATGGCAAATTTTAAAAACTTCCTTCACCACATTTTGAGAAACACTGGGCCGGCCTTAAGTAGCTACTTGTATTTCGAGTTTGTGTCAACATAGTAAATCCTGAATAAATCTCTATTAACAGAGATCTTTCAAACATCTGAAGTAAACTTAAATTGTGAAGTATCTAGAAATTTCAAGGGTATGGGAAAATGTCTTGAATTGTTGGTATTCATACGCAGAATAGTTGAAGCCTCCCTGTGTCAGAGGAGTTAACAGGTCTGACACGTTGCTTGCTTGTTTTTCACAGTATAGTGAAAAGCCGGAGGGGAGCACATTTTCATATTTAATCTAGTATTCTATCCATTGAAACTGTTGTTCCTGACAGGAGAAAAAAAACTGATGAAGGAAGAGTTTCTTAAAAACAAAATCTATCTAGCTCAGACTAACAAGCGGAACAAAATTGTCTTTGGAAATATCAAAATGTTCTGATCGTAATCTCAGACTCCCTGAAGTTCAAGTAAACTTGAACTTAAAAATAATTAAATACATGGCTCAGAGATCTGTAGATCGTTAGCTTCACTAATTTCAATGAAAATATTAGACCTTTCCTCCATGATTAAAAAAACAAACAAAACCAGAATTCATAGTAGCATATATTGCCAGTAATCAAAACTGAACACTGGAAGGTCTAGTGTGGGTCATTCTGGAAGGTAAAAGCAAATCTAAACCACTCTTTCAAGACAGTAATCAGTGACGGGAAAGAGGGTGCTTGAGGCTATCAGAAATATTGCTACCATGAATAGTGTTCAGGTATAAGGAAAAATTTTAAACCTCCATTTTAACTTAAGGTTTTCATGATTAATTTCACATTAAATGTGAAAAGTAATGAGGACTGTAGCAGGTATATGCACAAAACTGAGGGTGACTGTCAAGCACTTCATTGCTCAGTCCCATTTTCCTTCAAATCACCCATCTTAAGTCAATACATTAGTTTTATTTTCCACGCCTGTATAAGGACTCTTACTATTAGGAAAAAACCCTTAAGCCTTTTTTGTAATTTTTTTACTCATCCCAGATTAAAGTGTATAACTCCAAAATGCAATTTCAAATCTCCTTCATTCTGCATAAACCTCTGCTGGCCTCTCTCAGTGAAAACGTAGACCGTGAATTATGGATCTCCTTCAGCTTCTGGTACACCACCACCACCAATGTTTTGTTGTACTTATTCTGCTTCTATCATTTGTGTTTGGCACTAGACTGGACTCCTTGAGAATAAGAGCTCTCATTCATCTTTGGGTTCCCAGAGCCAAACTCCAAAGTGTGAATTATTATAAGGAAAGGAATAACTCCACTTCTTTCAAGTTCTGAATCTGTAGTCCTTTCAAAAATAGGTAGTTTGTATTCAAATTTTGATTACATGTGTGTTTCTTTGATCCAGTTTTCATGTTTTGGGGGTCTCAAAAAATAGCTCAAGGAGTAAATATTGTCTAGAATACTCCCACATGGCAATCTTTGAAAATAAAAACTCTTGAGCCCTAACTTTCTACTACTTACCACATTTTTATTGTGTGTCGAGGTGGTTGAAGTATAATAGTAACAAATGACAAAAATAATAAACAAATGGATACTCCATTTTCTTTTATTATTTCCCAGCCATAAGGTGTTTTAAAATATAATAAATATTGAAGTTTAAATACCCAAGAGCTTAAAAATAGATATAAAAATCTGAGTCTCAAAAAGCTGGTTTAAATTGAGGGGAAAATAATAAAATGTGTAGTATTTAATGTTTAAAAAGAATCTGAGAGAATTCTGCACATGTAAACCCTCATGAAGTGGGAATAATCTAAGATGAGGAAAGACTTCAGAGATGAAAAACATGATTTGCCAAATTTAAAACAGCAACAGCAGCAGTGAAGAGCAGATGAAATATTACCAAACAAAAATTAATAACATTAAAAAAGTGGGCAAATTATCCCACAAATCTAATCAAAAGGACAAATAGATTAATAAAATGAAAAACAAAAATCTTTGAAATATTATATAGATCAACCTTGCCAATAAGAGGAGTTATAGAAAGAAAAACAGTTATTTATTCTTTTGACAAATTTATTGAGCATCTAGTATGTTAGAGCCAGGCATGGAGGAGACAATAATGAACAAGATAGATGTGGAAAAGTTCATATTCTAGAACAAATGAAGCTGAAGTAATAACCAAAGAAATAAAGGAAGAAAACTACACTGTGGAGGAAGGAAGGAAGGAGGGAACAAAGGAGAAAGAAAAGTAAATCTACACATTCTGTGTTCCAGCCAAATTTAATACAAACAGATTCTGATAGAATTTTCAAACTTCAAAGATAAATAAAGTATCCTACAAGCATTCAAGTTACCTACAATTGTTTAAAAATCCGGTTTGCAATGTTTAACTAATACCACATGTGGACAAGGATGAGGTTAAATTGGTACTCCTACACACAGTAAACTGGCATAATTTTCTAAAGATAAATTTAACAATTCCATTTTTATGAATATATCCTGAGAAAACAATCACTGATATAAAGATTTACATAACAGTGTACAAGTATGCTCATCACAGCATTATTTAAAATGGCAAATTAGAAAACAACCTATATGGCAAACTACCTAGGATGAAACAAATTATATCTTGGCCATTCAGTGGACTATTATACAGACATTAAAAGCTATTTTCAAATATTTTATTCCATGTCAAAATGCTTATGATTCAAAGTTAAATGAAAACAAAGGGAATGGTCTCAATTTTGTTTCTTGAAAAAAAGCACATATTTATGTGTATACATATACATTTGTATGAATATACATATTAAACATGTATACACATATACATGTACATATGTATAGCCAAAATCTACTGGAAGGAAGAGCACTAAAATGTTAATGGTGGTGAGATTGGAACTGATTTTTATCTTCTCCTTTACTTTGCAAAATTTTTTTAACTAGAATGAATTTTTCAAGACCATTTATATTTAATGTAATGGTTGATTGATATAGTTGTGTTTAAATCTACCACTTGCTGCTTTCTTTTTGGCCCATCTGTGTTTTGCTCCTTTTTCCCTCATTTCCTGCCATCTTTGGATTAATGTGAGTATTTCCTTAGGATTCCATTATATCTCCACAATTAGCTATTAGCTATACTTCTGTTTAATTTTTTCTAGTAGTTGCTCTAGGCTTTAGATTATACATCTTTAACTTTCCATTCTGCTTTCCTGTAGTATAGCCCTTCATGTATTATTTAAGAGCTTTACAATCATATACTTCCATTTCTCTCCCTCCCATCCTTTGTGCTGTTGTCATACATTTTACTTCTATATGTGGTAAACCCCACAATACATTATTATATTTGTTTTAAACAACCAAATATCTTTTTTAAGCTACTATTTAATACACAATGTTGTGGAACCATCACTACTATCTAATTCCAGAACATTTCCATCACCCCAAAAAGAAACCTTATACCTGTTAGCAGTCACTCTCAATTCATTCATCTTTTAAAGAGATTTAAAAAATAAGAATAAATGTTTCATATTTACCCCCACATTTCCCATTTCTAGAACTTTTCAATCCTTTGTAAAGATCCACATTTCCATCTTAAATAATTTTCTTTCTGCCTGAATAACTTCCTTTAACATTTCTTGTTGTGCAGGTCTGCTGGCAACAAATGCCCTCAGCATGAGTTTGTTCAAAAAGTCTTTATTTCACTCCAGTTTCTGAAATGTATGTTCCTAGGCAAAAGATACTAGACGGACAGTTGTTTGTTGTTTTTTTTAAAAAAAGTACCTTAAAGATGTCTCTCCACAGTCTTTTGATTTGCTAAATTTCTGATGCGAAATTTGCTGACATTCTTACATAATGTATCTTTTCTCTGCCTGCTTTCCAATTTTCTATTTATCACTGGTTATCAGCAACTGGATTATGATGTGCCTTGGTGTGGTTTCCTTTATATTTATTCTCCTTGGGCTTTGTTGATCTTGGATCTGCGGGTTTGCAATTTTCAGCAAATCTGGAAATTTTCCGTTTTTCTGTTTTTTTTTAAGATTGGCTCCTGAGCTAACATCTGTTGCCAATCTTTTTTTTTTCCCCTTCTTTTTTTTCTCCCCAAAGCCCCCCCAGTACATAGTTGTATATTCTAATTGTAGGTCCTTCCGGCTGTGCTATCTGGCATGCCACCTCAGCATGGCTTGCTGAGCGGCACCATGTCCGTGCCCAGGATCTGAACTGGCGAAACTCTGGGCCACTGAAGCAAAGTGCACGAGCTTAACCACTCGGCCATGGGCCTAGCCCCCTTGTCATTTTTAAAAATCTTTTTTGTCTTCCCCTTTCCTTCTTTTCTGGGGCTCCAATACATATATGTTAGACTTTTTGTCCCTGACTACTGTCCCTCTTATAGTCACTGATGATCTATTAGTTTTTCTGACATTTTTCTTTCTGTCTCATTGTGGACAGTTTCTGTTGTTATGTCTTCAAGTTCACTGATCTGCTGTGCATTATCTGCTGTTAATCCCATTGGTGTGTTTTTCATTCCATTTCTATCTCAAAGCTCTATCTAGCTTTTTTTTTTTTTTCTGAGGAAGATTTGCCCTAGGTAACATTTGTTGCCAATCTTCCTCTTTTTCCCTTGAGGAAGATTGCCCTGAGCTAATGTGTGTGCCAGTCTTCCTCTGTTTTGTATATGGGTCACCACCACAACATGGCCACTGATGAGTAGAGTAGGTCCATGCTGGGGAACCGAACCCAGGTGCCAAACTTACCAACTAGGCCACAGAGTTGTCCCCGTCTAGGTCTTTTTATATCTTCCATTTCTGTCCTCATTATCTTAACCATTTCTTCTACCTGCCTGAACATATAGAGCATATTCATAATAGCTGCTTTAATGTCTTTGTTCATTAATTCCATCATCTCTGGGTCTATTTCTATTGACTGATTTTTCTGACTATAGGTCATATTTTCCTGGTTCTTTGCATGCCTGGTAATTTTTTATTGGATGCCAGACATTGTAAATTTCATGTTTTGGTGTTGGATTTTGCTGTATTCCTTTAAATAGTGCTTGACTTTGATCTCGCATACAATTAAGTTTCTTGGAATCAGCTGGATCCTCCAAGGCTTGCTTTTATGTTTTGTTAGGGCAGGTTCAGAGCAGCTTTTAATTTAGGGCTAATTTAGCCCCATTACCAAGGCAACACCTTTTTGATACCCTGCATATATGGTGGCTAGTGAGAACACAGACTATTTCCAAACTTGTGTGAGCCCAGCCTACCGTTTTCCAGTGGGGTTCTTTCTCTGGCCTCAGGTGGTTTCCTATCATGCATATGCAGATCAGTACTCAGCCAGACTCATGGGGACATCTCCGCAGATCTCTGGATTTCTCTGTGCAACTTCCTCCTCTCTGGTACTTTGCCCCACAAAGTATAGCTGCCTTGGTCCCCTCAAACTTTGGTCTTCTCAACTCGGTGAGACCACTAGGCTCTATATGTGTTTCCCATCTCTGTTCTGCATCATGAAAACTACTTCCAGACAATAAATTGGGGCAATAGAGCATAGTAGGTTTGTTTCCCTTCTTTCAGTGATCACAGTCCTGTGTTGCCTGTTATCCAATGTCTGCAAACTTATTTCATATACTGTCTAGTTTTCTAGTTGTTTAACATAGAAAGGTAAATTCAGTCCTTGTTATTCCACCATTCCTGGACAGAATAAATTTTGTAAGTCAACTAGTAATTTCACAATTTCCTATCTAAAGCCTTTGTCTCAGTCTTCATCAAGCTCAACTATTTTTAAATATCGAACAATGCTAACTACTACTTTTTCCTTGGAATTTGCTCCACCCTTAGTTTGACACTAAACTCTTTTAATTCTCCTACTTCTCTGATTATGATTTCTTATTACTGAATCCTCAAATACAGGCAAGTTTCCAAAGTTCTGCTGTTGCCACATTTTCTCATCCATCTGTGCAGGATCTCACCATGTATAATTTCAACAAGCCCCACAATTTCATTTATGACCTCTTTTGCTTCTGACTCTTAACACAAGCATCATATGTAACTGGCCTTGAACTTCTTCGTTCATGAATAGAACACAAAGAAAAAAAGCAGAATACAAAAGGTAAAACCTCAACTACATTTTAAAATGTGAGTTTATATATGTATGTAACTAGGAAAAAACCAGAAGTTAATTCAATTAAAATGTTAAGGAAGATTATCTGTCTTATTATGTTTTATAATTTTTTCTTCTTTACACTTTTCTGTGTGTTCTACACACACACACACACACACTAAATTTACAAATGAGAAGTTATTTTCTAAATTCCTATTTCTAGCTCACAGCTCCAGTTGTTTTGTAGGCCAGCATCTCAAGCCAATATTTTCAAAAACCAGTCAAATATCTTCCACCTAAAGCCTGCCTGTCCCCCTCTGTTCTAGTTAATGGTACAGAACCCTCCCACAAACTTCAGAGTCATCTCAACTTGTTCCTTTGTCTCTACATCCAGTCAACAATCCTAGTGGAAACAATGAGTTTCAATTCATGGGAAACAATATTACTGGAGAAAGCTCTAGAATAATGATCTCAAGTAGCACTGAATAGTTAGCAGAACGAAAATGCCCTTGTTTTTCCAGGTCAGAGATACAGGAGAAATGTGCAAACAGGAAGCAATGTCCTTAGCAGAGAACCAGATTGTGCCTGGGGTAAAGAGGCAGATTTTGAGGAGGGGGCCAAAAGTGGACAATAAGCCCAAGGGGAAAACTACCGAACAGACTGAGGGTCAAGAGGCTAGGGACTCTTGAGAGGCTAGGATAAGCCTCTATTTTGGTTAGGACCTATAGCTGACAAAAGGAGAAATATGTAGTAAACTAAGGCTTCAAATAGCATTTTGGTATAAAGTTGTTCTGCTGCCCAAACTGGCATCAAATGTTGGTTGAGCTGAATAATACACACTATCAACTTTTTACCATAAAATTAACCAGCTCTGATAAGATCATACCTTTTTATTCTAATGCTCTTTTAAAAATAGGAAATAAATGAATAAGGTACAGAATTAAAAGATCACAAAATAGTATGAATGAACCTTGAAGACATTATGCTAAGTGAAATAAGCCAGTCACAAAAAGACAAACACTGTATGATTCCACTTTTATGAGGTATCTAGAGTAGTCAAATTCACAAAAACAGAAAGTACAATGGTGGTTGCCAGGGGTCAGGAGTCAGAGGAAATGAGTTGTTTAATGAGTATGAAAAAGTTCTGGAGATTTGTTGCACAACAATGTGAAGATACTTAACAGTACTGAATTTACACTTAAAATGGTTAAGACAGTAAATTTTATGTTATGTATATTTTGGCACAATCAAAAATTGTTTTTAATTTTAAAGTCAAAATAGTATACAGAGAAAGTGTCTCCCATTTTGTTTCAGCCACTTACTTCTCCTCAGAGAGAGCCAGCATTAATATATTTTTCTATCCTTCCAGAGACATTCTGTTTACATATGCTTGTATGTACATACCTTAAAAAAATGTCCACACAGAAATAGTAGCATACAACCTATACTGTTCATGCACCTTGGTCTTTTCATTTATCTTAGAGATGTTTTTACACTAGTTCACATAGAACTGCCTTACTCCTTTTAAGAGCTTCTATTAATTCACTATATGACTATACCATTAGTTATTTCACCAGTTCCCCACTGACAGATAATTAGGTTTTGTCCAAAATTTCGCTATTACAAACACAGCAATGAATGTCTTCATACTCTTTAAACCCTGCACATGTGTGTATGTATACGTATGTGTGTTTGCAAGCATAGAAGAGAACTGCTAAAACAAAGGGTATGTGCATTCTTTATGACTCTGTGTATACACACTATTTTTATTTATCTAAAGTTGTTATTGAAGTACAGCACATACTCAGAAAAGTACACAAATCCTAAGATTATAGCTTGATGAATTTTCCCAATGTAAACACAACCATGTAACAGGCACCAATGACAAGACATAGAACATCACAAGCCCCCAAGGCCTCTCTTGTGTTCCTTTTCAGTGAGCTCTCCCAACGCTAACACTACCCAGACTTCTAACATCATAGATTAATTTTGTCTATTTTGGGACTTATATTTTTGTGTCTGGCTCTTTCATTCAACATTATGTTTATGAGAATCATCTATATCGTGTGTGAACTGTAATTAATTCATTCTTGTTCTTTGTAATATTCCACTGTGTAAATATATCATAATTTATTCTTACTACTCTTGAGGTATGTGCATCCTTAATTTCAATGGATATTACCAACCTGCTCTTCATAGTTTAGAATCCTACCATTACTATATGTAAGTAGCTATTTCTCTACATCTTAGCCAAGTTAATCAAACTTTTTGATCTTTGCCAATCTGATATATTAAAAATGCTTTCAATAGAGTTTCAATTTGCTTTTCTCTTATGAGTGAAACTGAGGATCATTTCCTATTGAAGGACTATTCGTCTTTACTTTCAACTGTCTTCGAATGTCCAGTGCCCACTTGTCTATTGAGTTGTTGGTTTTTTCTGTATTAATCTAAAAGGACTCCTGGTTTTTAAGGGAAATTAGTTCCTTGAACATTATGCATGGCAATTTTTTTCCCCAGTTCACCTTTGGAGTTCCAACTTTGTTTATGGTAATTTTTCTCATGCATAGGTTCTGTCTGTCTTTATGCAAATTCAACTTCTTTTCTTTATGGTTTCTGGGGTTTTGTAATACTCAGAGCGACTGGAACTCTCATATATTGCTGGTGGGAGTGTAAGCTAGTAAAGGCACTCTGGAAAACTGTTTGGCAATATATACTAAAATTAAACATACATATATCCTAGAACCCAGCAGTTTCACTTAATTCTGAGTACTTATGCCCAACAACATGTACAAGAATGTTCTTACTAGTTTTATTCATTTTAGCCAAAAAATATAAACAACAAAAATTTCTATCAACAGTAAAATAGAGAAAGTGTGGCATATTAACACAACATAATACTATATACAACAATGAAAATCAACAGCTGCTACATGGAACATAATAAATCTCATAAACATGTTAAGCAAAAGAACCTAGACAAAAAAGACTTACTATACGATCTGATTTACTTGAAGATCAGAAACAGGCAAACCTAATCTATGGACAGAAGTCAGAAAGGTGGTTACCCTTGGGGTAGGTGGTATCGACTGGGAGGAGCATAAGGGAGAACTCTGGGATGCTAGAGAGAGTGTATGTTGATCTAGGTGGTAGATACTTTGTATACACATATATAAAAATTTATTGAATTGGATCCTTAAAATATGCATACTTTCCTATCTGTGAATTATCTCTCACCAACTGAGACAGCAAGCTAGCTTTCTATTTTCCCAAATGGCTAGTTATCTGAGCCAATACTTATTGAAGAATTTATTGTTTTCATCTTTATCACATATAACATTTCTATACATGAGGCTATTTCAGTATCTCAACTCTGTTCCAGTGATAACCCGTCTACTCTGGTGCTCTTATTTTAGCTTTAAAACAGACTTTAACAGCACTAATTCCCTCTTCATGAATACTGATTTTCATAATTTTGATGAAAAATTCCACTTTTGTTCTTTCATATAACTTTAGAATCAAGTTTTGAAAAGCCTGTTGAGATATAAAAATTGGGATTACATTGAATTTACAGATTATATTTTATCAACTCTCAGATACTTTCAATGTAAGATGTACAATTATTTTATGTAGCACTAAACATCTTGCCACACTACGACATATCCTGCCTTATGACTGAGGACTTTAATTTCATGCCTATTTAAAGAGCTCTTTTAGACTTAAATACTGTTTTGTCTTTTTACCACATGAGTTGTGCTTATAATAAATGGAAAATAAGTAAAATAAATTGGTTAAGATGTTCCTAAACTTCTTCACCACTCCACATGGCCAAAAATGACTGAAAGATGTCATCAATTTTAAGGCATATCTCAGTTTTTAGAAATGACAAAATGCAAAAGTGTATCTAATGATAAGAAATATGGCAATTTAGAGAGGATATTGACATCTTTCCAATGTGAGAGTTATCCTATCCAAGTTATGTTTCAGCATTTATTCAATTCTTTTATGTCTCTCAGTAAAGTTTTACAGTATTTTTCAGAGATATTTTTCATTTTCTTGTTAAATTTATTTCTATGTAGATCTTTTTCTCTTCAAAAATTCTCTTTGGAAGATGTGCAAAATCTCTATTTAGAAATCTACAAAATGTTATTGAGAAAAAAATTAAAGACAACCAAAACACATGGAAAGATAATTTTCATGCATTGGAAGACTCAATGGTATAAAGATTTCAATTATTCCTAAACCCATCCAATGCAATTTCAATCAAAATCCTAACAGGTATTCTTGTGGAATCTCACAAACTGATTTTAAAATGTATATGCAAATGCAAGGGGCCATAAATAATATCTACTGGATTTCAAGATTTATAAGACTGGAGCAGCAATTCCCAAACTTTTTGGTCTTACATTCCTTCAAATTATGAGACTCTAAACAGCTTTAGTTTATGTGAGTTTATCTAGTATATTTATCACCTTCGAAATTAAGACAAAAAATTTATTCATTTAAAAATAATAAAAAAATCATTCATTACATGCTAACAGAAATAACGTTTTTTAAGAAAAATAACTGTTTTCCAAAACAAAAAAAAATTATCAAGAAGAGTGGCACTGTTTTACATTTTTGTAAATCTATTTAATATCTGGTTTAAGAGGAGACAGTTGGATTCCCATAGCTGCTTCTGTATTCAATCTGTTTCAGTATCATATGTCATGCAGCCTCCGGAAAACACATTGTACACTCGTGAGAGAATGAGCGAGCATAAGGAAAATACCTTATTATTACTATGAAAACAGTTTTAACCTCAAAGACCCCCTGAAAGGGTCTCAGGGACACCACCTAATCCGAGGGAGAACTAATGAAATAGAGTACTTAAGACAGTGGCACACTGGCACAAGGACAGACAAATAGAAGAAGGGAATAGGAGAGCCCAGACAAATCCTTATATATACAATCAGCGGATTTATAACAAAAGTGACTCTACAGAGCAGGGGAGAATGGTCTTTTCAATAAGTGGCAGTGCCACAATAACAAATGAATAGTCATATAGGAAAAAAATTGACTCCTATATCTCACACCATTAAAAAAATTCCACAGATCGTTGATCTAAATGTGAAAGGTAAAACATAACAGAAAATAATAAGGAATATCTTCAACACCAGCATACAAAAAACTCCAATTATAAAGGAAAAGATTGATACGTTAACTACATTAAAATTAAGAATTTCTGTTAATCAAAAGATATCTTTGAGAAAATGAAAAGGCAAGGCAAGCCACAGAGTGGAAGAGGAAGAGCAGATCTGCAACACTGATATCGGAATAAGTATATATATATATATATATGTATATACATATGACATATATATCCTTCAAATGAACAAGACAAAGACAGAACACCAGGTAGAAAAGTGGGCAAAAGACTTTCATGAGCCTTTAATGAGCCTTTCAAAGAGAAGGTATCGAATGAGGAATAAACATATGAAAGGCTGCTCAACCCCATTAGTACTCAGGCAAATGCAAATTAAAACCAAAGCACAGTGTTCAACAGTACAATCACTTTGGGAAACTGTTCTGTAGTTTCTAATAAAATTAAACACCTACTCTATGACCCAAAAAATCCACTCCTCAATATATACCCAAGAGAAATGAGTGTACATATGTAGAAAGATCTGCAAGAGAATGTTCATAGCAGCTTTATGAACAATAGCCAAAACCTAGAAACAACAGTCAATAAGAAAATGATAATCAGACAATGGAACTAAGCAATAAAAAAAGAATGATAAAACCAACAACTTGGATGAAATGCAAAAAACATTATTATGCTGGGCAAAAGCAGCCAGACACAAAGGAGTACATACTGTTATGAGTCCATTTACATGAAGTTCAAGAACAGGCAAAACAAATTTACAGTGGTAGAAATCAAAACGGTATTGTCAGAATAACAGCTTCTGAATGGAAAGGAGCATGAGAGAACTTTGTGGGGTGATGGAAATGTTCTATATCTTCATTTGGGTAGTGGTACATGCATACGTTAAAAATTCTTCAAGCTGTACATTTAAGATTTTCGCATTTTATTGTACATGAAATATACCTCAATTACACACAAAAATCCGTTACATATATACACACATATATATACAGACACATATATGTACACCAGATTAGTTAATAAGATTTAACAGATTGACAATTCCAAAGTTCGGCAAAGAGGTGGAATAACAGGAATTCTCATGTATTGTTGGTAGGAATCTAAACTAGCACAACCACTTTGGAAAACAGTCTGGCATTACCAACTAAAATTAAAGATACACAAAAAAAGTTTATGGCAGCATCATTCATAATTGCTCCAAAGAGAAAACAATTTAAATGTCCCTCCAAAAGAAGAGTAAATAAATCAATTGTGATATATTCGTGTAACAGAATATTCAGCAATGACAATCTACAACTCCATAAAACATGGATGAACCTCACCAAATAATGTTGAGTGAAAGCAGCCAAAGTAAAGCATACAAACTAAATGGGTTCCATTTATATAAAGTTAAAAAAAGCAGGCAAAACTTAACTACCAAGTTTGGATACAACCTCAGGTAGAAAAGTAAGAAAGTGGTTATCATAAAAGTCAGAACGTAGGTTTCTCTTGAGGGAGAGGGAGAGCACAGTCGATCCGGAAGGAGTTTAGGGAGGGCTTTTTGGAGCTCTGACAATCATCTATTTAATGAATCTTAGTTACAAGGGTTATCCTTTGTAATTATTACATCAAAAAAAGATATACAGCTCAATGACTTTTCTGTATGTAACAAATCAAAAAAAAAAGGTAGGGGCCGGCCCCGTGGCTGAGTGGTTAAGTTTGCACACTCTGCTGCAGCAGCCCAGGGTTTCACCGGTTCGGATTCTGGGCGCTGACATAGCACCACTCATGAAGCCATGCTGAGGCGGTGAGCCACATGCCACAACTAGAAGGACCCACAACTAAAAATACACAACTGTGTACCAGGGGGCTTTGAGGAAAAAGGAAAAACAAAAAAATGAAAAAAAAAAAAATGACAAGGGTGTGGGACTGACCCCTGCCCTGTACATTAGGTACAAGAGGATAAGCCAGCAAAGAAAACGGAGAAGGAAGCAAGAGGGAGGAGGAAAATCAAGAACATGTCGTGAACCATCAAGATAGAACAGCACATCTCATGAGTAATGTCACTCACTGCAGGCTGATACACAGTTAAGAAAGGATATTATGGGTTATGTGCAATACACAGCAAGCTGGTTTTTACTCCACCTCTTTCTGGTTGATTTCAGACAACCACCCAAGAAAAAATCAATGTTTCTGAGAATGGCTCAAAGTATTTGTGTTATCTTTAGAAATGAGGAATCGAGGCCCCTCTCACTCTTCTTTCTCCCTGACTTAGGAAGGAAGACTGATCTGAGAGCACTGATTGGGTCTGTGTGCTACTGGGTACAATCACCATTAAAAGGTCGGTACACAAGCGCAGGCTTACTTTTCTGTTTCTTCCATGTGACTGAAGTGGTATGAGAAGCCTTCAAGAGAGGGCTCTCTCTTCTCCAAGCGAGAGCCAAGGCCAAACCAATCACTTGGGCAGAAAAGGCCTGAGGCAGGTGGCCAAAGCCAGATCAGCAGTCAGCCAGGACAAATGGGCTCTCTCTGGTTGCATGTCCCTGTGCACTGATAGCAATGAGTTACAGCAGGCTTGGCTCACATCACAAGGGAAACAGCTGGCTTGTGCTTGAGAACTGGGGAGATGGGTACTGGGGGTGGGGGGTGTCCATCTCACGGCCTGTTTCAGTTGGAAACAAATTAAGCTTATCTAGATTGAAAAAAACAGCATCTCCACATGAGCCAGCTGGGCTCATTCCAGTCTTCTGTCTTCTAGTTTGGTGCCCAAGTCCTAATTAAGAATAAAATGCAAAGCATTTTGGTTTTTCATTTGCCAGTACAAATATTTAATACAAATCTCTTCCTCATGGACCCTATAGACTTGAAAACAGTGGCTGAAGACTGGAGAGAATTCTAACATTCCTGGGATCCTTGATTGGAATATTATCACAAAATTTCTCAAGTTCTAACACCACATAAGTCACACATAAAACAAAACCAAAACAAACCACAATGTGCAACTAGGTTAAAATGGTATCAAATTAGGGGCTGGCCCCGTGGTCAAGTGGTTAAGTTCACACGCTCAGCTTTGGTGGCCCAGGGCTTTGCTGGTTCAGATCCTGGGTGCAGACCTAGCATTACTCATCAGGCCATGCTGAGGTGGTGTCCCACATAGCACGACCAGAACGACCTACAATCATCGAGCCATGCTGAGGTGGTGTCCCACACAGCACAACCAGAACGACCTACAACTAGAATATACAACTATGTATTGGGGGTCTTTGAGGAGGAGAAAAAAAATTAAAAAAGAGGAGATTGGCAACAGATGTTAGCTCAGGTGCCAATCTTTAAAAAAAAATGGTATCAGATTAGCAACTCCAGAATAAATAGAAAGACATCATATGTTTATTCCTTGATGAGAAGATCTGAGTCAAGATTGACTCCTTCCCAAATTCATCTATAAATTCATACAATTCTAATCAAAATCTCAATGGGATTTTTTTTTAGAGTTCATCAAAATAAATTCTAAAATTCACCTGAAATAGTAAATGCATAAGAATAGCCAAGAAAATTTTGAAAACGAGCATATTTGTCCTATCAGACATCATACTTACTATATGAAGCCACAGGGGAGGGGAGAGAGGAACGTATGGTAATGGAACTGTGTGAAAACACAGACAAACATGACTGGAACAGAAATGAGAATCCAGAAAGAGGCCCTCTGTGTGTAAGGAAATTCTTGCGGCATTTCAAATATGGACAAGCCAGTAAATGGAGTTAAGCAAAAGCCTATCAATTGAGAAAAAAGTAAGTGAGATCCCTACCTCACACCAAACACAAAAATAAATTCCACACAAACTAAAAGAGCTAAATATGAAAAAAAAATTTCAAACAAAATATATGAGTTAAAAAAATAATCTTGGGATGGTAGAGATTTTGCTAAACAAGATTAAAGAAAAAAACTCAAAAGCTACAAAGAAGTCAAAGATGGCACCACATCAGTTTAAACTTCTATATGAATAAAGATCCCATAAACAAAATTAAAAGACAAGAGAGAAACTAGGAGAAAATATGTGTAATACTTATAACAAAGAATTAACAACTGTGATATCTAAAGAACTCTTGCTAACCAGTAAGAAAAAAAGGGAAACAATCCAGAAGGGAAAAAATGGGCAAAGGTATGAACAGGAAATATCCAGAAGAAATATAAATGCCCATTAAACATATGTCCCTACAAAAATCAGGTTACAGACTCATCTAACACCTGATAAGCTACATTCTAGATTATTAAGGAATTAATTTTTTTCAAAACTAAAAGAAATTGTAACTACACATTCAATCTGATCTCAGAATGAAAAATGCCCTTCTAAGCTTAAAGCCTATGGAAAAAAATTACAAAGAAAAATAATTAAATTTTTCATTACTTACAAAAACATATGTGCTACAAAAATTAATGAAACAGAAAATGACAAAACTATTAACAACAAATATAATAAAACATTCATATCCTCTAAATATATAAAGCATTTGTCTAAATCAATATAAAAACTTCTAAGACCCATACAGGCAAGACCAAAGAGAACAAATATAAACAGTTAATAAAAATGTGAAAACCATTAAACCTTCCTTATGCTTGGGGGGAAAATGCAAATCAAAACAATGAGATGATACTTTTCATATATCAAATTGATAAAAGGTCTAAAAAATGAGAATGCCCAGTACTGGCAAGGGTACAGGGCACCTGACACTCTCTTACATTACTGGTGCAATTTTTAATGACATGAGAAAATAACTGTGACATGTTAAATGAGGAAAAAAGATATAAAATACATACAATATGATCTCAATCATGTTTTAAAGTAATAGCGGGCTGGCCTGGTGGTGCAGCAGTTAAGTACGCACCTTCCGCTTCTGCGGCCCGGGTTTCACCAGTTTGGATCCGGGGTATGGACATGGCACCACTTGGCAAGCCATGCTGTGGTAGGCGTCCCACATATAAAGTAGAAGAAGATGGGCACGGATGTTAGCTCAGGACCAGTCTTCCTCAGAAAAAAGAGGAGGATTGGCAGATGTTAGCTCAGGGCTAATCTTCCTCAGGAAAAAAAAAAAGTAATAGCGAAGTTTTATGAGCAGTTTCTTTTGTGCCAGGCACCGTGCTAAGACTGTTTACAGGTATTGGTGCACTTCACATTCACAATACTCCTGAGTTAGACACTATTATATCCTCATTATATGGAGGAGGAAACTGAGACGAGAGAGAGATCAAGTTATGGAGACAAGATTTCAACCCAAGTACCTCTGTCATCTTAACTATTAGCACAATGCACAGGAGGAAATAAATCAAACTCTTAAAACACAGTGGAGTTGAGTATACTCCACTTTAATTCCTATTTTGTCATGGATCTTCCACTATTTTATTTCTCAAATACAATGATCATTTCTAAAAATCACACAACTGTGACAACAGTGTTCTTGAAACTCCCCTACATTACAGACACTAATAACAAAAGAAACTTTATAGATCACAATCCAATGGCTTTAAGAATTTTTTTAGCAAAAGAACTTTTTTCTAAATGAAGTTTCATGTAGATCTGCAATATGAGAAAGATTAAAGCAGAATTTTATTCTATCAGAGTATTTTAAAAGCTCAAATTTATAACACTTACAATGAAGTTCTTCTGATGAACACAAACTTTAAATTATGGATGATTGGGGCAGTCAAATTTGTTTTGTTTTCATTGCACAGTATCAAGAAAAATCTGATTCACAGAGAATAGCAATTGCAAATGAGTTTTTTTTAAAAAAACAGTATATTAATGCTACCTAACGATTTTATTACACCTGTCCAGAAGTCTAAGAAGTAGAACATTTCTAAGTCAAATCTCTAATAATATTAAGGAATGAGAAAACTTGGTAATCACAAACATTTTGGTAAAAAATAAAAATCCTAAAATATATACTAAACATGACATCAGGATATTACGCATAAGGCGACATGTTATTGCATAATGCAATAAAAGTTCTATAGCAGTGGATTTGCTTATTTAATTTTACATGAGCAAACAAGCCCTGAATGTTTAAAATACCAATTTATAGCTACAATCTTTCTAATCAATAGAATTTTTAAAAATTCAAGTATATGAACAAAGAAAGCAAGAAACTATTACAAGGATTGTCATTCTAGGTCTTGGCATTATGGGTAATCTTAATGTTTTCCTTTTGCTTATTTTCCCCCAAATATTCTAAACACATTGCTGTTTTGTTTTACTTTTTATTTTAAAATAATTACAAATCATAGGAATTTGCAAAAAATGCACAGGAAGGTCTCAAGAACCCTTCACCTAACCTCCCCCAATGGTAACATCTTCCATAACCCTAGTACAATACCACATCCAGGAAACTGACCTTGGTACAACCCACAGAGTAATTCAGATTTCACCTGTTTTACATCCACTCCTGTGTGTGTGTGTGTATGTGTGTGTAGTTCTTGAGATACAGATGTGTTCCCTCCCCACAAGCCTCCCTCATGCTACCTCCTTAACCACACCACTCCTTCTCACATTTCTAACTCCTGGCAACCTGTAATCTGTTCTCCATGTCTGTAATTTTCTTTCAATAATGTTATCTAAATGCAATCACATAGTATGTAATCTTTTAAGACTGGTGCTTTTTTTTTTTTCACCTAGCATAACTCCTTTGAGATAACCTGGCAGTACAAATCAGTGGTCTCTATAGTGTTAAAATTTAGCCTGATATACATTTGAATGCATACAAGTGTTTATAGTGTTTTAAAGTTTAAAATGTGACTCAAATGCGTATGAAATCCCTGTTGTATATTACTAGGATTCTGGGGAACAAATTTTGAAAACTGATAATCTAGTACAAGTCTAGTGCAATCTAGTACAAATACCATACAGAAGAAAAACCCAAGGCTCAGTGCTTATAAATCTTACCTATGTTTACAAGAACACGTGGTTAACAAGAACGCCTGGTTTTGCATTTTTCTGGACAATCTGGATTCCAGTCCTTTACCAACCCAGGTGAGTTTATGTTACATTCAAATATGACCACTTACTATTCATCTCAAATGGCCACCATTTCTGCCTTTCCTCATGCTGCTCTCCACAGTTTTTCTGAATCATCGAGGAAACAAATTCTTAAATTCCTAGTTCTGCCTGGTGATTTAGTCAGCACCACGCCCCAGGGTCAATTCTCCTGTTTCTATGTGCGGTAGGTCCCTATGACTCAACACCTCTCTCAGAAAGGTCTACCCCACCCCAGTAAAAATTCAAGCTAACTCTTTTGACCCCTCCCCACGTCACCTCCAGGTGCCTAGATCCACTTCATCTTTCTTCCCTTCGCTCTTCTGTTAAGTCTTCCTGACAGCTCACCCCATACATATCTGTTCATTCATTAGCTATGACAAATGCCTTATCTTCACAAGTTTAGGCTTAGAAGGCAAACAATCCAGGAACTCACTTCTTCCTGAATACCACGCCTTCATAGTAATGTCCCCGCTTTTCCAAAAAGATTGCTCTAAACAAGCAAAAGCTATTCTACAAACTCTAGGTGTTTTTGGCATACAGATATAAAAGAAAAAAGGCACCAATGTTTGCATATTTTAAAAAATTTGGCCAATATAGGTATCACTATATCAATAGTAGATCTAAATGGAATTTAAAGTAGTGGTAAAGAGCCTGAACTCTTGAGCCAGACTGCCTGGGTTACAATCAGGCCTCTGCCACTGTACCATCTAAATCAAGTTTCACTTATATTCTGTGTGCTTCGGTTTTTTCATCTGGAAAAAGGTGATAAAAGTGCCTCACAGCACTATTATGAGAATGAAATAATATACATAAAGTATTTAGAACACTGTCTGGCACACGGTAAGCATTGTCTAAATATTAACGGTTTTTTTTATCTCTACCACATGGCAGACCAGATTCACCTCTGTGTGATATCTCTCCATTCCTCTTGTACTCTATGAGTTCATACCGCTTCTGAAATGTCTATATCAAGAAACAATGGTAACATAAGAATCTATATTTTATTTATTAAATTCATCTTAGTCAAAACTACTAGAACAAATTTTCTTTTACTAGCACTTATTTTTTTCTTTTACTAGCAGTTATTAACATCCCACCAAATATGAATGCAAGCACTTAAAAGTATGATGGTGATAGAAAGAATGCTAGCAAAAATGAAGGTACAGATCAGAATATATAATACGAGAATTTCATGTTTCAGAAATGGGGAGAATATGGTCATATTTGTACCTGTACATGCATAAAACAGCTCTGGAAAGTTCCATGGCTGTTTATGGAGAGGGAGAACTGCATATATGGGGGAAGGGATATGAAGGAGACTGTTCACTGTGTATGCTTTGGTATCTTTTGAATTTGAAGTATTTTCAAAAAACGCTTAAAAAATGGAGGCGGGGACTCTAAACAAGCGCTCTGGAAGTCAGGCTTCCAGTCCCAGCCTGCCACCTTGTTACCCTGGGCAAGTCATTTAACCTCCGAGTCTAGCTGGACAAAGCAAGGAGCAGCAAAAACTTCTAGGTTCTATTCTAACTCTAAAAAGGTAAGATCTCAATGAAGGAGGTAGCAAATACATGGTACTATTTTTTTTAAGAGATGAGAGCCCTACTAGTCCAACATTTGGTAACATAAGACAACTTTTTGAGGACTTGGTTTTCAAACACTATTTTTACAGTTTTAACAACTGTAAATTTGTCAAGCCTATTAATCTTCCAAGATCATTTGTACTATTTTTATATAAAACCCTTCTCAGAAGGCACCTAATGTAACTTACAGGGATTACTTACAAAAAATATTCTGCATGTTATTTTGTTTCTCTTGCCACATTTCTGAAATTGTTTTAAATGGACTTTAAGTCTTTATACTATGCCATAGAGTGAGCAATAAAATACACTAAAATGGGGGCCGGCCCTGTAGTCGAGTGGTTAAGTTCGCATGCTCTGCTTCAGCGGCCCAGGGTTTTGCTGGTTCGGATCCTGGGCACGGACATGGCACTGCTCATTAGGCCACGCTGAGGTGGCGTCCCACATGCCACAACTAGAAGGACTCACAACTAAAATATATACAACTATGTACTGAGGGGATTTGGGGAGAAAAAGCAGAAAAAAAAAGTACACTAAAACAATTTACATTTAGAATACATAATAAATGACTATACCGAAAACAAAAAACTTATACTACTTAAAGCTGTTTATTATTAAACCTGCAAAAAAAAGTAACACCTCTAATCAATGACAACAGCTATAATTAATTGATTACATATTTTTTTTCCAGGTATCATCCATGTATTTATTCACTGTATCATCTTTAATCCTACCATTCATCTGGCAAAACAGGTTTTAATATCCCCATTTAACACAAGAAGCAACTGAGGCTCCATGAAGCTAAGTGACTAGTTTGAGGCCACAACCCAACAAGTGGCAGAGCTGGGAGCCCACCCAGAATCTTTGGATCTGAGCTCAGTGCACCAGACAGGGGTTACTTAATGTTGGCTGGCAGGCTGGTGTAGGTCTGCAGCAGATTTTTCACTAATTTATATAAAAATAAGGAAAAATGAGAAGAAAGTAAACTTTTTAATAAAGCTAAATGATTCAATTTAAACGTCTTTTATTCTGAGATTCTGTTCTTCCAAATTGTTTGAGTTAAAATATCCTTTCTTTAAATGAAATCATAACAACAGGAGATATTGGTGTGGGTTACTGTTGCTGTTTTTATCGGCTATACCTGGCAGAACAAAAAAACTGGCAACTGTTGCAGCCGCCCAATTTGGGGGGAAAGATTTCTTATGAAATCCAAAAGTCTGGGAACTACTCCTTTAGATAACGACGCCTTCCAAAACACAGACACACAACCCCCTGAAGATCCTCTCATTAATCTCCATTCTGTTAGGACCCTTAAGGACTGAGAAATGAGAATACAGTGAATCTCAGGAGCCAGAAGTCATGAGTCAACAGTGGGTTCCGGCAGAGGACTTTCCTCAGGATTCTTTTCATTGGTTATCTTTTCTCATCCTTTATTGTCAATTGTACTCACTCAAACCTGGACTCAAACTTTCTTTTCCTAAAATAGTCACATTTTTAAATACTACTACAAATGGCAATCAATACTTATGCCAAATAAAAAGAACTAAAGGTCTCCAATAATCTGCTTTTATTTAAAGCCTTTTTCACTTTTTCATGACAAAAAACTTTTAATGATGTTTATACCACCTACTTTCAAAAGAAAATTGGTCGATAAATCAGACTCGAGCTACTTTAATTTCCAAATTTCTGTATCTCCATTAAATATATACGTAATACATATACACACACATATATATTACATATACATATGGTTTTGCAAGTAGTTTACAAACAGGCTTATCAAACTGAATAAATTTCTTGAAAGTAATTTTATTGTGTACAAGGCAAATAAGCTATTTACTCCTCTTATTAGCATGTCTTATTTCTTACCTATCCTCCTTTAGTGAGCATCAAATTTAAAATATTTTAAGTACACAGTTACACAATTAAACACTAGTTTCAGTCACAACATATTAAATTCACATTTAAAACTATAAAGAGATCCAGTTATTTTTAGTCTTACACATACTTTTAATATTCTACTTGATGTTATTTGTATTATTTTATGATGCTTTATTAAAAAGAAAAAAGAGCACAAACCTGGATCTTGCAGGATACATAACTGAAAATATTTATAGTCTATATTTATCACATGGTTCATAAACAGTCTTTTTTAAAGGAAAGTTAATTTTAAGAACTTAAACATACAGTTTGGATAACATAAAGCACTTTTTCCATGCCTAAATGTTAAAAGGTGCAGGTAAGCTTATTATAGACTACAGTGTTTCTAAAATCAAAAAGTGGTGGGGCTGGCCCCGTGGCCGAGTGGTTAAGTTCCCGCGCTCCGCTGCAGGCGGCCCAGTGTTTCGTTGGTTCGAATCCTGGGCGCGGACATGGCACTGCTCATCAAGCCACGCTGAGGCAGCGTCCCACATGCCACAACTGGAAGGACCCACAACGAAGAATATACAACTATGTACCGGGGGGCTTTGGGGAGAAAAAGGAAAAAATAAAATATTAAAAAAAAAAAAATTGGTAATAGGGGCTGGCCCCATGGCCGAGTGGTTAAGTTCGCGCGCTCCGCTGCAGGCGGCCCAGTGTTTCGTTGGTTCGAATCCTGGGCGCGGACATGGCACTGCTCATCAAACCACGCTGAGGCAGCGTCCCATATGCCACAATTAGATGGACCCACAACAAAGAATATACAACTATGTACTGGGGGGGCTTTGGGGAGAAAAAGGAAAAAAATAAAATCTTTAAAAAAACAAAGATAAACACCATAAACAAGAATAACAAAAATAAAATTATTAAAAAAAAAATTGGTAATAATTCTGCCTAAATTCCCTATTAATCTATTACACAAAGTCATTTTTATTTCTTCTTTTTTTAAACACTTGAAATATACTGCTGGACAGTCTTTTCATTATGTATTCACTCAACTAACTTTGGGTACAAGGTACTTTTAAGTATAAAAATCCTGTCCAGGGGCTGGCCCCGTGGCCGAGTGGTTAAGTTAGCGCGCTCCGCTGCAGGCGGCCCAGTGTTTCGTCGGTTCGAATCCTGGGCGCGGACACGGCACTGCTCGTCAGACCACGCTGAGGCAGCGTCCCACATGCCACAACTAGAGGAACCCACAACGAAGAATACACAACTATGTACCGGGGGGCTTTGGGGAGAAAAAGGAAAAAATAAAATCTTTAAAAAAAAATAAAAAATAAAATAAAAAATAAAAAAAAAATCCTGTCCAATGGATAGTGAAAATAACATTAAAATGTTTGCATAAAATACTCAGTGGTTCTCAAAAGGTATCTGAGAGTCTATTAAGTCTATTAACTTGGTTCAAAATACCCAACAACGAATGTGAGCTTTCTGTCACATTGACATATTTTAACTGTTAACTGATACCTACATTCTAAATGCATTATATTTAATGTAGCAATAATGATGACTATTTTCCCACTAAAAAGCTACAAGATTTTGGTTTAAGGGCAAATGAGTTAGACCACCTGGTCCATGAAAAAGGCTGCCTAAGTGAAAAAGATAGGCAGTCTGAAGTTTGTAAATAGTAACAAGACAAACTCCAGTGCCAGCTTGTTCATGTAATCACCAATATGTAGGTCAAAATAAACTAGTGAGCTATACATTACTGTCTACCTAGCAATTTACAGAGCAACAGAAGAAGAAACTGCTCAAATGTGACTTAAATTCAAAATATTAGGCAAAGTATGTCTCTATGAAAACTGTAACCTATCAATTTTGAGATAATTTCTTTCACTTTTGCTACTTTTTTTAATGAACCCTCCTCAAAAAAAAAAGCAGCCACTTTTTAAGATGTAAATTCCTCTTTTTTTCAAAGTAACTTGCCTAGAAAAACCTAATGCAGAAAATAAAATGTAACAGATAAACAACTACATTTTAAAAAAACCTAAAATTATCAGTAAAACAAACCAATCACCCCAGATTAGCAATGCGTGTTTTTAATCTTCTGTGGGTATCCTATTATACCCCTTATCCCATTAGACAACGTTTAAAAGTCATCTAATGCCCAAAATGTCATCACTATACATGACATACTCATATTTTACTCAAATTAAGCTTAAATTAGACCCAAGCTCAGGCCATTTCCCCTTCCTAGGCACACTGAAATATACAAGGTGGAGTCCAAGAAATCAGATATGTTAAGTGTTGGTATCTTCTTCCAGAGTAGGGTCAAATTCGTGTTTGCCCGCAAATGTCACCGTTTCAAGAAGTCTGCAAATTCTCATTAGCGCTACAGAGTACAAAGAGGCCTGACCACGGAAACACCTGTCCTAGCACCGGGAAGACAGTGGGAAATGCAAGCCCGCAGCCCACGCCGGCCGCACAGCCTCGGGCTGCAACGATCCGGGACAAGGGGTGGACACTGACCTCACTGCTCCCTCCAGCAGGGTCCCACAACCCCGACCCGCCTCCACAAGCGAAAACTAGGAAATCCGTCAAGCTGGCCGGGACCTACCCTCCGCGAACCCCTCTCGCTCCTTCCCAGCCCGGCCCCAGCCTGCTCAACTGCTCCCGGTCCGCTCCGGCCTCCGGGCTGCACTCTGCCACCTCATCCCTCCTCGCCGGTCTCGCGGCCCCGCCACCTCCCCCCCAGCGGCCTGAACTCGGGCCGTCCCCCAGGCCAGAGCCCCCGGCAGCCTCCCCCTGGCCCCTCGACAGGCTCGCGGCGCGGTCGGTCCCTCCGCGGCCCGGTCCCCGCCGCCCCCCAGGCCCGAGCTCCCGCCGCGCGCTCCCCACCCCCAGCCTCTGCCCTCGCCCGAGCCGCTCGGCCGCTCCCCGCCCGCTCCCCCTAGCCGGGCTACCTGGATGCAAGGGCGGCTGAGCACTTCACCCAGGGCCCCAGGTCGCAAAGGGCCCGGTGCTCGGGGTCCCGCTCCTTCTCCCGCTCCACGTGGTAGGCGTAGATGGAGAGCAGGATCCCGGCGGCGCACACGGCATACCGGGCCACCCGTTCCCACCGCGGCACCGACACTCTCAGCAGGACGGGCGCCGCCATCTTCCCGCCGCCACCGCCTCCTTCGCCGCCGCCGCCGCCTCCGCCTCCCTCCGCCTCCACCTCAGCCGCCGCCGCCCGCCGGGGCCCGACCCAGCCACCGCCGCTACCGCCGCCGCCACCTCCACCGCCACCGCCACCGCCGCCGCGCCCCATTGGCTCGACTGCCTCCTCCGGGCCCCGCCCCAACAGGCGCGCGGCCCAACCGCCCCGAAAGGAGAGAGCCAGGCGGGGCGGAGAAGGCGCAACGCGGGCGCGGAGGGAGAGGGTGGGGCGCGCAACCGCCGCGGAGGCCCGGCCCCCAGGCGGAGACGGAGGCGGTGCGGCGCGCGGCGGGCGGGGCCGCGGGGAGGGGAGTGGAGGGGAGGGGCCCGGAGAAGGGAGGGGCGGAGCTCCAGGGGAGGAGGGGCGGGGCGGGGCGGGGCGGGGCGGGGCGGGGCGGGGCGGGGCGGGCCGGGGCGGGACGGGACGGGAGGGCCTTAGGGGAACCCGGTGCAATGAATAAATTTCAAAGATATGACAGTGTGTGGCTGGGTAAGTCCTCGCCCCACCCCCCCCCGCCCCGGGGGTGGTGATCAATTGCCATCCTTTTGTCCTTTTTTGTCATTATCACTTGATATTTTCCGACCCAGTCCAAATTAACCCTGACCAATGCCCAGACCTCCAGAGCCGCGCTTCCATGACCTGATCTTCCTCACCACCACCTCCAGGCACCTCGTGTTCAACAGGTGCAAACTTAACTATTTTTGAAAAATTACTTGTGAATGCCTTGCTTCTTTGTAAGCTGAATTTGAGATGGCTTAAAATAATTCATGTAATATAGAAAAATACAAAAATGAACTAAAAACTCAGGTCAAAGAAAAAGACAAATCAGAATAAAGGAAAAGACCAGGTGTAAGAATACAGATAAGCATGCCATAGGGTCTTGCATAATTATTAAAACTGAGCCATAAATTTGGCTCTGAGCTTCCTGGTGGCCAAAACTAAAAGGAAAACACCTGTGTGTTATTCTCACTGTCCCTAGGAAGAAAGAAACACACCATTCTTGGAGAATGCTAGCTTTTTCCTGGTTGCAGCTCTCAAAGAGATTTCAGAAGCTTTAAAATAGTGATTTTGAGGAATCAATGTCCTTGTATTAATCTATTGTTGGGTAACAAATTACCCCAAACTAAGCAGCTTACAACAACAACAAAAAACCCTTATTTTCTCAGTTTCTGTGGGTTAGGAATCTGGGTGCCGTTTAGCTGAGTCCTCTGGCTCAGGGTCTCTCACAAGGCTGCAGCCAAGGTGTTGGCAGGACTGCAGGCATCTCAAGGCTGGAAAATTCTCCTTCAAGCTCAATCACTCGGGTTGGCAGGCAGGCCTACGGTCCTCTCTGGCTGTTGGCTGGATCCATCAGTTCCTGACCACTTGCGCCTCTCCATAAGATGGCACTATCTTCCCCTAGAGCAAGGGATAAGAGAGAGGGAGATGAAACTCACAGTCTTTTTTGTAACCTAATCTTGGAAGAGACAGCCCATCACTTTTACATATTCTACTACTTAGAAGCTAGTCCACAACCTAAGTGTCCATTAAAGGATGAATGGATAAAGAAAATGTGGTATGTACATAAAACGGAATATTATTCACCCATGAAACAGAAGGAAATCCTACCTTTTGAAACAAAACGGATGAGCCTTGAGGCCATTATGCTAAGTGAAATAAGTCAGACGGAGAAAGACAAACACTGTATGATCTCACTTGTGTGTGGAATCTGAAAAAGCTGAATTCATAGAAACAGAGAGTAGATTGGTGGTTGGTGGGGGTGAGGGAGGTGGGGGTGGGAATGGGAAGATGTTGGTCAAAGGGTACAAACTTCCAATTATGATGAGATGAGTAAGTTCTGAGGATCTAAGGTACAGCATGGTGACTACAGTTAATAATACTGTATTGTATACTTGAAAGTTGCTAAGAGAGTAAATCTTAATGTTCTCTCACACACACACACAAAAGGTCATTTTGTGAGGTGATGGATATGTTAACCTTATTGTGGTAATCATTTCACAATATATATGTATAGCACATCTTGTACATCTTAAACTTATACAATGTTATGTGTCAATTATATCTCAATAAAGCTGGAAAAAAAAAAAAAGCAGCAGCAGCTAGTCCCTAAATTCAGTCCATGCTGAAAGGGAGGCAATTAGACAAAGACATGAATACCAGGAGAGAGGATCACTGGGAGCCATCCTAAAGGCTGCCTACCACAACCCTCAGAAAGATCACCGCTTGAACTCTCTACTGGTTTTCATAAATCTAAGTGGACTCATTCTCCTATGACTCCCCCCTTCTGGAATCCTTTACTCTCTTAATGAGATCTATTGATCATCTGGCTGAACAGTAGAAGAAATTTCTTAGAATTCCTCATACACATTCCACTGCCTCTCACCCTGGAGCTTTCCAGCTCCTACTTATCCACAGCTTAGATATCTCTTTCTCCTGGAAGGCTTTCTCACCTCTGTTGTAATAGTCAGGACTCCGGTGACACAAACCCTGCTCACCAGGCCAGGGACTCAAACCCTGTCAGTACTCTCTCTCCCACTTGTATGTGTGGATTTTGTTCTCTCAAAGTCTGATTTTTGCATACAGAAGGAAAAGTGGCCCCCATAGTTCCTGTCTTGCATTTTTGTTTTCTCCTGCCAGAAAGAGACCGCTTCTCATACCTTAAATCCAAATTTAAAAATCCTGTGGAGAATTCCAACAGACTGACCAGACTTAGGTCACTCATGGGCCCAGTAGCTAGAAAGAAAGAGTGCTGGGGATGGCAGAACCCCCAGACCCACCAGAGATTCTACGAAAGAACAGTCTTCCCGAAGAACAAGAAAGTGCTGTTCCCAGAAGCAGGCAGGGGTAACTGGGCAAATAAAGCAGGAAGCTAATCCATTCATTTGTTCCACAGATGTTTATTGAGCACCCACTATGTGCCAGGCACAGTTGCAGGGGTTGGGACCATAGCAGAGAAGATGATCAACAGCACTTGCCTCACAGAGCTCACATTGTCGGGGGAAGCTGGGTGAGGCTGTCCCTGTTAGGGGCTCACAGAGAAGAGCCCTTGTTGCTGTACAGGAGAAGCTTCTCGGCTCCCCGGTAGGCAAAGCTGTTCACCAGCTTTTCTGTAGTGCCAAGGGGCAGCTAAGGCCTTTTTTGGCTGGGGGGCACAGTTCTTGGTGGTCACTTTGTGCCAAGCCAAGAATGTAAACTTCAAAATTTGTACATAGATTGAAACTTCATACATTGCTGGTGGGAATGTAAAATGGTGCAGCCCCTCAGAAAACAATTTGGCAATTCCTCAAAATGTTAAACATAGACTTAGCACGTGATCCAGCAATTCTACTCATAGGGTATACCTAAGAGAATTGAAAACACGTGTCCACACAAAAACGTGTACATGAGCGTTCACAGCAGCATTATTCCTAATAGCGAAAAATGTCCATCAACTGACAAATGGATAAACAAAATATGGTATATGCATACGATGGAATATTATCCCACAAAAAGGGATGAAATACTGATACACGCCACAACATGGATGAACCTTAAAAACGTTATGCTAAGTGAAATAAGATAGACACAGACACAAAAGGCTACATATTGTATGATTCCTTTTAAATGAAATGTCCAGAATAGGCAAATACCTAGAGAGAGATCTGAGTAGAGTAATGGTAACCAGAGGCTGGGGTGACAGAAAATGTTGGAGTGACTGCTAATGAGTATGGGGTCTCTTTTTGGGGTAATCTAATGTTCTGAAATTAGTAGTGGTGGAAGCACAACTCCATGAATATACTAAAACAACTTTAAAAGGTTGAATTTTTTGGTATGTGAATTATATCTCAATAAAGCTGTTATTTTAAAAATATGTACACAGAGGAGCCTTCACATTGTAATTGCTCCATCAACTGCAAATTCCATGAGGACAGTGACTGGGTCTTTCGTATTCCCAGCAGTTGGTTGCAGTGCCTGGCACAATGGCAGGTGCTCAAGAATTACATGGAGAACGGGTGAATGAAAGAGACCAGCTTAAATGCTGCTTCATTCAGGAAACCTCCCCCTCTGTGCTCCTAAAGACCCTCTTCCCCATTTCGCTTTCATGGAGGACCAGACTCAGGCTGGCAGGGATCTCTGCTCCAGCTCATCACCCCAATTTCTGGGGCCAGTATCCATAGCCACATCCCATCCCCCTGAGCCTCTGCAGCTTCAGCACTCCATTTCCTATGGCAGTTTTAAGGTCTCTTTTTCATTGACACCTTTCTTCCTGCCAAGCTCAACTATGTGTTTAAACAATTTTTCTTAGAACATTTTACCCAGTACGCTAACACTTTCTGTGTTGGCTTAAACCACCATGTCAGAACTAGAAATCCAAAAATGTTTCTGTGAATTTGTTCATGACCCCAAATTTGCTTTGCTGAGTTACAAAGCTGTACTCTACATTTTCTGCCAAAGTTTTGGGAAAGGTCACAGCAAGGATACAGCAGGACCCTCAAAGCATGGCAGTAACTGGCCAGAAATCTTTCTATAGCAGAGTCTGTGACAGCCCAGGCTTCCCAGGGCCCTTCAGGAAAACACCACTCAGAGTGAATGTCCTGTTGATGGATGTGTCATTTTCACATTCAAGGGATAATGGATGCTGATATCATTTCATTATTGTCAGTACTGTCAGTATTGTCAGTATTATCAGGAAATGCTCATTTTTAAATACTGGATGAGGAGTGGACCAGTAAACATCCTATGTACACAGATGACCTGCTGACCCACCAGGTAAAGAGGCTGTCCATTGAGCACATATCTACATGCTAGGCAATGTGTCAACACAAGGCTTTTTCAATATGTTGTATTTAAACTTCATAAGCTCTGCACAAGGTAGGTATCATGATCTCCACTTTTCATGAGAGAAAAGTACATCTCAGAGTGGTAAGTAACTAAGCCAATTACTGTAAGAGGCAGAGCTTGAGTCAGCACCCAGACCTATTTGATTCTCATGCGCTCCCTCTTTCCACCAGCCTGTGTGGCTTCCCTCTGAGAAACCACCACTCAATTTTATATGGATGCTCTGTTTCTTACCAGAATGTAATGAATACATTATTCACCAACCCTCCCCTTCCATTCCACTCTATTAGTGTAACCAAGTTTCAAGGTCTTTCCTCGTTCCTGCCTCAAGGTGAAAACAGATATTTCCCTGTGGCTTCAGTAGGCGGGACCCAGGGTTAAATCCTGAAGTCTGCTGAGATTCCATCTGCATGCTGCCATCCCAGACACTACCTCAGGGCAGCCTGAGGCCCCCATGATGTGTCTCCACTGGAGTCCTTTCCTCCCAAGATCCATGAACCCCAGCACAGGTGCCCTGACCACCAGCCTAAGCTTGATCCCAGAGCTCCAGTAGGAACCCCAAAGCCCATGACTTCTTTCTTTTTCTTTTTTTTTTTTTTTTAAGATTTTATTTTTTCCTTTTTCTCCCCAAAGTCCCCCGGTACATAGTTGTATATTCTTAGTTGTGGGTCCTTCTAGTTGTGGCATGTGGGACACCGCCTCAGCATGGCTTGAAGAGCAGTACCATGTCCGTGCCCAGGATTCGAACTGACGAAACATTGGGCTGCCTGCAGCAGAGTGCGCGAACTTAACCACTCGGCCACGGGGCTGGCCCCAGCCCATGACTTCTGCCACCAGGCCCCACATCCCTGTCATCCTGCTGCAAGTTCTTTACCTGTATTAACTCATTTAATCCTGACAACAACTTTTGATGTAGGAATCATTATTTTTTACATTTTACAGATAAGGAAATTAAGGCTCAGAGAGGCTAAGTAACCTTCTAAAAATCACATAGCTAGTAAGTTGCAGAACTGGGATTTAAGCCCCAGAATTCTGGCTCCCAAATCCATGCTCTTAACTCCTGTGCTGTAAGCTAATATGCACAGAGAATTTGGATTTCTTTTTCCTTAGCATTTACCACCATATAACATAATATGTATTAGACTTTTAAAAAAAATCTCTGTCTGTCTCTCCTGTTAGAACGTAAATTCCTCAAGGGCAGAGATCTTTGTCTGCATTGTTAAGTACTGTATCAGCACCTAGAACAGGACCTGACCACAGAGTAGTAAGTACATTTTGAATGAATGAATGAATGAGCACTGAAAAAAATGTTAGCTACTAGTATCTTTGCAAAAACAATAGGCCCACAGCAATTATCTTTTCCCAAGTAAAATAGAAGTCCTCCCCACAGAGATTACTTTTTTCACCACCCCAGAACAAAAGGCAAAAACTCAGACAGCTTTCACAATAGTCTTTGCCCCCTCTGCCTTCACCACCCCTCTCTCAAGTCCTCTGCTTTCTTGAGGATGTCAGTGTCCATGTGGATGGCCATGCCATTCCCATGACTCATTGTCCAATATCTTTCTCAACTTTGATGACCTTTGCTTTCATTCCACTTAAGCTGCTCACAGGAGTGGCCCTTGTGATCCTTTTGAATAGCCAGATTTCTGAAATCTTAAACTCCAATATTCTGCTTTTATACTTAGCCTCTATGGTAGATTGCATTTTCCAAGATGGCTGCAACAAGAACTCCAATCCCACATACTCTTCTTCATTGTGATGTTGACCCTGCTCCCATCAAGAGGTTGGGTCTATGTTCCTTCCCCTTGAATCTGAGAAGGTCTGTGATTGTGGCAAAAGTGATGCTCTGTACCTTCCAAGGCTAGATCATAAAAGTGATACCACTTCTCCGTGGTCTGCTTGGGATGCTTGCACTTTGAACCCAGGCACTGTGCTGTGAGGAAGCCCACTCCACATGGAGAGGCTGCATTTAGATCTTCCAGCCAATAGCCCCAGGTCTCAGCTGACAGCCAACATCAGTCACCAGACATGGGACTGAAGAAGGCTTTGAGATGACTCCAGCCCCAGCCATGGCAACAGCACAAGAGACACGCCCGAGTGAAAACCACCTAGCCAAATCCAGTCAATTTCCACAACTATGAAAAAAAACCTGTTATTTTAAGCCTCTAAAGTTTTGGGGTTATACATTATGCAGCAAGAATAACTGAAACACCCTTCTTTCCTTCTACCTCTGATTCTCACTCACCAAACCTAGTCTCTCCCTGGAGACCTGCTGTGCCCTAATCAATGTTTTCCCTATAGTCCTAGCAGGAGACAAGTTGGGACATCCCCCTGCTCTTCAAGGCTATTTCCTGCTTGGCTGACCTAAATATCTCTGTATTCTCTCGCATTCTATCACCTTGAATACTCAATCTGCGCGTCTTCAGTAAGCCCTGACTTTACAGGCTTCTCTCCCTAAGGATTTCTGAGATTCTCTGAAGAGGCTCATATACCATCCATTATGAGGTGATTTAATTTGCCCATGGTCCACACTCCAGCCATCAGTGAAATCAAGCATCAGCTGTACCTGGCTCTCCCTGCGTGCCACACTGTATTTTCTTGCGTACATTTTCTTAACTTCATGAGAACAAGAACACTTTTGAGCTAATCAGAGTACATGCTTTCTGTTTAGAGTAAAACATAATAAATAAACCCTTGCCAAGATGCTTAATTCCTAGTGGGACTGTATTAAAACAGTTGTCTTCAAATATAACTCCTAGAAATGTTTATCATTTTGTTTACTTTAGAACTTCCTAATTAGAGACTTCCCAAGATACTTTATGCAAGTTTTCAACAATTCACAGGAAGCCTAAGAATAAATTATTCACAAATAATTAACAAAAGGCTTTACCTTCTTTTGTAATTTGGTTGGTGATCTTTTCTTGCTAGTATAGAAAATATTTTTTAGAAGAGGCCTGTGTGTGTTAGGAACAAGACCTCTTCTAGCAATCTTGCAGTCACAAGTTGCACACTGCACAAGGTAAACCTTCTCTTTTATGTAAGAAATACATTTCACAAAAGCATATTGAATGAAAGCACATTTTGAGCATTGGAGGAATTGGTCTGGAATAAGGGCTGAGAGGCACTGTTGCATTGGTTAAGAGCATGCGTTGGAATCACAGTCCTGCCTCTTTACCAGCTGCCTAGAAAGGTACTTAACCTCCCTTTGCCTCAATATCTTCATCCACAAAATGGGGATGGCAACAGTATCTGCCTCGGAGGGTTTGAGGAGGATTATACGCATGGTGCCTAGTACATAGTAAGTGCTCAATAAATGCTAACTCTTGTTATCTTAATCCTTGTCTCTATGGGTAAAAGAAAAATGCAGCATTTGGTGAAATTAAATTCTTCCAGAAGCAATGGCTTAAAATAAACTGCTATTTGAAAACTAAAATTATCATATTGGGTAAATGCTATCCAAAATATAACTGATCTATATTCCAATAACTCCATGAAACATCTCAATTTGTGCAGTTACTTAGAAGAACATTCAATAACTAACTTAAAATGGAGATTCCTGGGCTTTGCTTCATACCTGATTCCCACCAGAGGAGAGGCCTAGGAATGCATATTTTGTCAAGCTCTCTAGGTGATCCTTATGATCAGGCAAGTTCAGGTGGTAATATTGATTGAAGGAATGGTGAGTGCATGATTTTCCTGGGGAGGGTAATTATTAAAGCCCTACCTTGAATATTCTCCAGGTTAAATGATGTTGGCTATAGAGCAATTGTTTTCAAATTCTATTTTGCATAAGAATCAGCTGGAGAGTTGTTAAAAATTCAGATTCCTGCTCCTACCTCCAAGAGATTCAGATTCAGAGATCTGGGTAGCACTCAGGAATCTATGTTTTTTAACCAGCCTCTCCCCTCCAGGGTAAGTCTTTGAAAAGCACTTGTGACTCTTGTCATTCACATGCTAGAAAGAAGCCAAACATATTTTTTAAAAGAAAAAAGTTTGACTTTGCTGTGTAATTTGAATACACCAGACCTTATCAACTTGTTGGTACAAAGTCACTTTAAAATTATAACTGAACCATAAGAGTTTTGAAGACTGGATGATTATGCAAGAATCAGTTTCCTTTCCCAGGTATATCTGGAGATCTCAAAAAAAAGTGTCTTCATGTGTGCACGTACTGTCTTTTCGTTCACCAGACTGATGGTTCAAATCTCAGCTCTACCACTTACAAGCTATGGGTAAGTTTCTTGTCATGTATCTATTGCTGCATTACAAATTATCCTAAAACTTAATGTCCTAAAACAGCAGCCATCATTTTATTATTTCTCACTGTTTCTGTGGGTTGGGAGTTTAGGAAGGGCTTGGCTGGCTCAGTGTCTCTCATGTGGTTGAAACCTGCAAGTGGTTGGAACTGGAACAGCAGGCGGGTAGAGCAGCTGGGACTGGCTGGGTATCTCTTTTACTCCCTTTTTGTGTAGTTTCAGGACCTCTCTATGTGGTCACTCCGTGTAGTGTAGCTTGAGCTTCCTCACAGCATGGTAGTCTTAGGGCAGTCAAACAGCTTCTACGGCAACTCAGGGATCCAGGGTAAGTATTCTAGTAAACAAGGTGAAAAATGCATCTCCTTTTTTGAAAGTCACATTGCCTCATTTCCACTGCATTCTATAGGTTACGAGAGTCAGAAGCTTGCCCAGATTCAAGTGGAGGGTGTCGACGAAAATAATCCATAAGCAATCTATAAATGAAAATTTGGGTGAGTTTATTCTGAGCTTAAATCTGAGAATTATAACCTGGGGCCTTTCTTCCCGAAGGAAGAAAGTGCACCAAAGAAGTGGGGTGCACAGAGTGGTTATATACCCCCAGAGAGGATGTTTCACATAGGACTGAAATGTCCCTTTTACAATAGTCGTGAGACTGCTCTGTCGGCACAGCGATTGATGGACACAGCAGGTAGGTCTTCTGTCTCAGTGAACACAGCAGGGTGGCAGTCTTTTGTCTCCAGCCGAGTGGTCACAGGTGAGCTGGGTGGTCAAAGGTGAGTGCAGCAATTAGTTCCTAGCCTAAGGAAAGATGCTTATCCCTAAGGAAATGCCAATGTAGGGGGAAGTTACACCTTTATCTCAAGGGCCTTTGTTCTGGCCATAGGAAATGTCTAAGCAGATACACAATGCGTGCTCAACAGCCACAGTCAGGCCCTTTTGGAAAAAACAAAGTCAGGCCGAGTTAGGTTTATACCAAATGGCTTCCTTGCATACTCCAATATATCCTATTGCTTGCCATTTTTATTTGTCAAGGGGAATAGACCCCATCTCTCAATGGTAGGAGGATCAAGGTCACATTGGAGAATAGCATATGGGTTAGGAGATATTGTGGCAGCCATCTTTGGAAAATGCAATCTGCCTCATAACAACTATCAAGCCTAAGTTTCTCATCTGTAAAAGGAGTCTAATAATAATATCTACCTGATAGGATTGTAGGGAGGACTAAGTGAATAAATACAGAGAAAGCACTTAGAATAGTACCTGGCATGCTACATAAATACTAGCTATTATTATCCTCATTACCATGATCAATCTTTTCATTGCTCACTGAACCAGGACTGTGCAGTCATCATCCACACAGGTCCTCAGAAGTGCCTCTCTGAGCCCAGGTACAACACTGCCTCTGTGCTGTTTCCCTGAATCGCTGTCACTGCCTATAAATCTTCCACCGTTGCTAGTGCCCCCGTTGAATGAGTCAAGACCCTGCAGCTGCTGGTCCCCAAAGCTTCTCAAAGATGCCAATGAGTGGACCCCACGCTGATTGGCTGCAATCCACTGGTGCCATTGCCTCAGTATAATTATTGCCACCAATCCCGAACTCTGGTAGGCAGCCCAACATTTCCCTAGAGGAGCCACCTCTGAGCTGCTCTGCCGCCATATCCTGCTGCCACCCCACCCCTGAGGGGCAAATGCCTGCTGATTCCCCCAGTCACAAATGTCTATAAAAAGCATGTAAAACAAATAAACAAACAACTCTCTCCCTTGGTACTATGCTCAGTTGTAGAGGCTGGGAGACTACTATCTGGGCCCCAAACTGACGGATTGTAGTAAAACCATTTTCTCAACTGATATACAAGGTCGTTCCTCTCCCTGGAGCAAAGACACTCCCAGGATGGGTTCCGACGTCAGACTCAGTGCTGCTCCCTTTGTACACCTGCCCCTCCCCCTCACCCTGGTCCAGTTGAAACATCTGACTATCCCACCAGGTGTCATTAGGAATATGGCAAACTCCATATTCTGCTTCCACTGCTCTCGACAAGTCCTTTCTACAAACTCACATAGTTTTAAATTGTGGACAGGACTGAAGTTGGTTTTTCCCCAGAGTGCCCCATAAAAGTCAGTAGATGCAGATGGATACTTGGGAGGAATGGAGCCATTTAGACCCAGTCACTGAAAACATTTAAGTCTCAGCTTCTGTCTGCCAGAATACCCTGTCACTCCTACCAGGACCCCCTCAATCACTTCCCTGTTCAGGAAGTGGCCGTGTATTTGGGAGAGAGTTTTCATGATTTCCTTGACTTCTGCTGTGGTGGGAAAACTGTTACCCTGGACAGGTGAGATGGCCCCACCAAGAACAGATGTCATAGGCGTTTTGGAGGAGACAAAGAGGGGCTTGAAGAGATCACCAGGAGTCAGACTTGACCATGGGGAAGGAGGAGCCACAGCTGGAGGCTGAAGGAGCAGTTCTCACAAGTGATCCTAAGGGCACGGGGGCCCACACCATGCACTTTGGTGTACAAATGTCAGTGTGGCTCAGAGGTGTCGGGGGACTCAGAGTGTCAAGGTCGTCAGGGGATCTAGCCCCACTACAGTAGACATCTGGTTTCTCCTAGGAACCAGGATCTAAACCTCTCCTACATTTGGGCAATATCCCACCTAAGGAGGCAGAGCCCACCTCACCATTGAAAGAGCTGAAACACTAGACCCTTGCTTTTCCCAGTTCTGCTGGTGGTAGGGTATGAAGAGACTCACAGGCCTTGTGTCAGGGAGGGTAGATACAGTGACAGTATTTACATCTAGTTTCTGGAGGTATCAGTGACAGGGTTCTGGTGCCAATGGGATCAGGCCAAGTGTCCAACCAGGACAACAGGAAGGGGTGTCTTCACCAGAGCTGCTCCCAGACGGAATTTCAGCCTTTGCTGCTGTCTATAGCACTTCTCATTATGTTTCCCTGAACATTCAGGGATTTTGTAAACTATCCAATATTCTTTTAATAAATTCTTTTTCTTTCTAAATTAGCCAGAGTTGATTGTGATGCTTGCCTATAAGGCCTTAACCAATGCTGGCACGTTAAGCATTTTTTAACTGGAGAAGCTTCAGAGCACAGTGCCCTCAGCAGGGACACCAGTGTCTATGAGGATGCCACTGGCCCAGCAGGGGTTAGGCCTGCCAAGGGGCTGTGGGCATCAACCAAGGAGGCCAGAGCAGAGGGGAAGAACATGGCCAGGGATGGATGCCCTGGGGTTGTAAACCTGGTAGTTCTTAGGAGCACCAGTAAGACAATCTAGAAGATTCCCTTCAAGATCAGGAGGAAGACCCTACAAGAGCAGTGAGGGTAAGACCCGGAGACATTTGGAATATTCATGACTATTGACGTGATTTTCCATTTACTCAGAGGTTGATGCAGCCCCAGGAAACCTGTTACTCCACAACAACCTCCACCACACGCCAGAGAACCCGTGGTCAGGCCCCGGCCACAGACTGTCGTCTCAAAATGGGGGCCATCAGGGCTTGCTAGAACGCCTGGGCTGAGAGGGAAAGAATTCTGGAATTGGTTATTTGTTTAAGTTTTTAATTTAAGTATATCAATCTGGTTGTTTTTAAACCTCTTTTAATGTCTTACCTGTAGCAGGTGATATAGAAAGGTGGTATGAAGAGAGGAAGAAAGGGGCAGAAAATAGGGAAAATAGAAAAAGAAAGAGGGAAATTAGTTTAAAGCTGACAATGTCACTTTTATACAACTCTAGAGAACTTAGGCAGCAGCATGAAATGTCCAACTCGGGAGACTCAGGATGTGCTGGTAGCATTGTCACCATTCTAAGGGGTCTACAGTTCATTTCCCAGTGAAGGTACTTCAAGATTAGGGAGGCCCCGCCACGTGAAGGAAGGAGTCCAGAGTCTGGCCAGGGGTGGGCCACTTAACCTGTCTTTGCCTCAATATCCTTGCAGGAAAAATAGAAGGGAAGACTCAGGTACCTTTTTACTATAAATTCAAATGTTCATGAAAAAGAAACAAAAATGTAATCCCAGAAGTATCTTTAATAATGCTATGTGACAGAAACCACAATAAGAACAAACTGTAAGTGTCTGAGTCAGAACCCACCCGTAGTGAGAGAGGGGTGACTGACAGGTGAGGACCCTGAGCTTCTCCAGAGGGTGGAGGTGCAGAGGAGCTTGTAGGGGTCACGGCTGCACACCCGGCCCCTGAATCCACTCACACCAGCACCCTCTGCACAGGCAGCCAGTTAATCTTGTGCCAGCAACTGCGGCCAATTAAGCTTTCTTATTTCATGAAGATGAAAAAAATGAATGATTGTTTTTTGGAGCAAAGAATTTGACTCTGAAATTTACAGCCAAAGGGAATTTTTGAGATGAGTGAGTCGAACCCCTTTGATAGCAAATTGCAGCAAAATTAAATCTGTAAGCAAAATACTTGACATGCTAAAAGGAGTTCTGGTAAATAAAACAACGTTAAGAGAGTAAGAGTTCTTGACAATCTTGGATGATGTACTGGTTATTTGTTGCTACATAAACTACCACCAAACCTTAAAACCGTTAGTAGCTTAAAACAGCAATATTTATTATTTCACAGTTTCTCCCAGTCAGGAATCCAGGCTCCCAGGAATCCATAGCTTAGTTAGGTCCTCTGTCTCAGGATTTCTCAAAAGGCTGCACCAAGGTGTCAACCAAGGCTGCAGTCTTATCTGAAGGTTCAACTGCCGAAGGAATCTGCTTCAAAGCTCCCTCACATGGTTTTGGCAGAATTCACTTCCTCACTGGTGGTTGCACTCGGGGTCCTCAGTTCCTTAATGACTCTTGCCCAGAGGCCATCCTCAATTCCTTGTCATCTGAGCCTCTGCATATGGCAGCTTACTTCATCAGAGTGAGCAAGCAGAGAGAGCAAGAAAAAGTGCCAGCAAGAGACAGAGAATACTAGTGAGAGAGAAGTCCCAATCTTTTGTAACCTAATCATGGAAGTGACATCTCATCACCTTTGTGTTTTCTATTCCTTAGAAGCAAGTCACTAGGTCCAACCCACACTTAAGAGGAAAGTATTATAGAAAGGAGCGAATACCAGGAGGCAGGATTATTGGAGCCGTGTCAGAAGATGCCTACCACAGATAGTGTATAGAAGGTAGGGAAGGGGTCAGAATCACAGAAAGGTAGAATTTTCTGGTTGAAAAGAAAAGATTCTGCAAACCCAGTCACCCACAAGATGCCTGAATTCTCCATATAGCCCCCGCCAAGCGGCTTTTCATTCTATATCTGCACAATGACACAGTTAGAAATGGTATGCTCGTTATAGTGGGCTAGAAACTATCTGCCTGTAATGTTCACCCATGCCCATGCAGGCACCTTATAACCTATGAAAATGGTGGAAAGGTCAGAAGATTCTATTCCTTTAAATGATGGTTAACTGCTTTGATAAAAGCTGAAAAGTAAATTGTAAATAAAGATTTGGTCTAATTTTTAAAGTAGCCTGGAACATGTAGAATGTTTCTGTAGTTATTAGTCCACATATTTTGATATGTAAAACACCAAAGATCTCTCTAAGGAGCTGGACAAATCAGCAAGCTTTAAAGAAAAAAGTAGTGGAAGTGTCTAGTACAACCAAAACCAGACATCAAAATCAACAGTTAAAAATTCCAGAACCAGGGGCTGGCCCTGTGGCCAAGTGGTTAAGTTCACGCGCTCCGCTGCAGGCGGCCCAGTGTTTCGTTGGTTCGAATCCTGGGCGTGGACATGGCACTGCTCATCAAACCACGCTGAGGCAGCGTCCCACATGCCACAACTAGAAGGACCCACAACGAAGAATATACAACTATGTATGGGGGGGCTTTGGGGAGAAAAAGGAAAAAAATAAAATCTTTAAAAAAAAAAAAATTCCAGAACCAAGAAAATAAACGGACCAAAAGAAAGGGAAGGCCCTAGTGCTTTATTCCTTTGACATTAAGGATATCTTTCATATGCAATTCTGAATTTGGCAAGAAGTGTGAACTGCGGCCCAGTGGCTGGCAGACAGCGTTTCAGAGTTCACAGCAGGATCTCTGGGAAACTGTTATAGCTGAAGATATGGTATCATGCTTGACCACTCACTTATTCACAAGACCTGGCTCAAATGGCTGTTTATAAATGTCAACTCTAGCCTCAAAAGACAAAAGATTGTAGAAGGTAATTAAGACCATAAAAAAGCAATGAAGGGGCCAGCCCCAGTTGCCTAGTGGTTAAGTTCAGCATGCTCTGCTTCGGTGGCCTGGGTTCGGTTCTCAGGAGCAGACCTACACCACTCTGTTAGCGGCCATGCTGTGCTGGCAGCCCTCATACTAAAAAATAGAGGAAGATTGGCAGGAATGTTAGCTCAGGGCAGTTCTTCCTGAACAACAACGACAACGACAACAATGAAGCTAAGGAGGGAGGAAGGAAGGAGGGAAGGAGGGAGGGGGAGAGTGGGGAGCAGGGAAGAAAGGGCCCCTCCCTCAAATACTCCCCCTTCCTTTTTGGTGATTACAAGTTTATGGGCATACACGTAAGGCCTACTCTGAGGATCACAGCACTGTTTTGGGTGTGTGCTTCTTGGAAAACAAATCTCATTAATTAACTCACAGAATGATCGAGATGAAATGATCTTAGGGAACATGTAGTCTCACCCCTAATTTTAAAGACGAGGAAACTGGGTTCCAAAGAGGCTGAGCAACTCACCAAGTAGACAGAGAAGAGTGACACTTAGGTCAGCCATTCCCACGAGTTGTCCAATATAGAACAGTTAAAGCCAACACAGTAACGTCTTCACCTCAAGGGACAACCAGTTCATCCTTTGCGTCTTGCACTCCCTCCAGCAAGCAATATTTCTCAACTTTGTGTTTGTGCAAGCCCTCGAGCAGCACAAACTCTTGAACTAAGACACATTCCACTCTGTTTGCAATTGAGGGCAAAGGCTGGGAAGGTTTGCCCCCACTTCAAACTCCTTCCCAGATACCTGAGGTGACAGAAAAAACACACTATTTTTCCTAGTTAGCTGAGTAGAAACCAGGCTCATCAAGTAGGGGTAAAAGTTACTTTCCTCTTGAAGTATAGGAAAAGTATTCCAACCTGAGGAGAGCATGGACTGTTACTAGTCTGTATAAGACTTCACAACTGGCCAATTGGCAGGGAACAGATGGGAAAGAGGAGAACCCCCAAAAGATATTTGATGTTAATGCTAGTGGAGATTGAAATAATTTGTCTGCTTTTCTGTATGTTTTCCCTGAGCCCAAATAAAATTTAACTTTTAGTCCCAGATCAAAAACACAGAAATGCAAGACAGCACATTGAAAAGACCAAAGAATCAAAGGAGGAAAATTGTATCCAGAAGTGTTCAATGAAACTGGGATGCTAAGAGATAAGGAAAGGAGGAAATGAAAGGTGAAAAGAAGATTTTGAGAGTTAAGCAGGTATTTTTAAAATCAGAGATAGTGTTTATTGGACTGCCCTCCATTAAAATATCGCCCATGGAGATGAGATTAGTATTTATTCCCTATGGTTTCCAGAATACAAAAAAAAAAAAAAAGGGGGGGAGGAGAGAAAGACAGAGGAGGAGGGAGAAAGAGAAGGAGGATTTGAGCGAGAACTAGGGAAATCCCCAAGAAAGTTGCCGGCAGATTCAAGCTCTTGCTTCACTGTTCTCCCCACCAATTCTATATTTAGCACAAGAAAAGATTCCAAGCCCTACTTTGGTTTATCTCTCATAGTCCTAAATCCATGCTTGTTCCTCAAGTATTTAGTTAGGGAGGAAAGCCATGAGCTAGTACAATTGGCTCCCCACCACCTCTGGAATTTTCCCCCTGGAAATAGGACACAATAAAGTCAGACAATGCAAGCATTCACTCCAGGGCAGCCAGGGATGCCTTTGTTCTGGTGAACCAGAATAAAGCTTAACTAAATTTGCCAGGGAGGAACTTGAGCAAAGTGGAAATGGAAATGATTTTCCACTTCTAGATACAGTAAAATACAACAGCAATAGCTCTGGGGTCTAAGAAAATCCAGTGAGTTTACAAAGGGTCATTTTCATTATGGCCTAATGAGATCACTTGAAGTAAGTTAATAATGATTAAACTTAGTTTTCTTTAAGGTTGTGTTCTTCCCCACCCCCCCAACTTTATTGAGGTATGATGACATATAAAAAGCTGTACATATTTAATGCATATAACTCAATGAGCTTTGGCGGTCAAATTGTGTCCTTTTTTGGATCCCATGGTAATTAGAACGCTTAAACATTTTAGAAATACAGAAATGCTACCTGGATCATTTAAAAGACAGTGTGTGATATTACTAGTAAGTATCTAAATTTAGGTATTTGGTACAGAGCTCTATCTTTGATTAAAAGACTCTAACTAGGAGCTATTGCAGTGCTCCTGGGCAGAGATGATTATAGCTAGACTGGAATGACGACGGTGGGGATAAGGGGAAGGGAGGCAGACAGGAGCGATGATCCAGAGGTACAACCATGTAAGACTTGGAGAGCAAGTAGATCTGGTGGTGAGGGTGAAGAAGAACCAAGAAGGCTCCCAAGGTCCCCAGGTTAGATGGCGGGTACGGCACATGGCAGTGCCCATCACTGAGGATAAAGGAGGAGGAATGCGTGCCACCATGCAGCCAGTCAACACACTCTGACCAAGTGCCTACGGAGGGCCAGAGGAACTCTGACTTGCTGCCAGATTGTGGACAACTTACTCACCTTGGCTGCCTGTCTTCACAATTACAAAATAAAGCTCATTTTAAGAATCCAATAACACTATTGTTATAGATAACAGTTGGTGTAGATATTCAGAAGCCCTCAGAGAATGTGCTTATTTAATGAATTTTATGAGGAAACAAATTAAATAAAAGTGAACTTCATGAAGCCAAGAATTATGTCTTTTGGATATTCCAGCTGGTAATCCCTCCTTTTGCACACTATGCCACTTAAGCATGCTGTGAGAGAAGTCTGGGCAGGGGAGCAGGGACTAAGGAGGTGGTGAGGAGCAGAGGGACACAGCCACAATGACACCCTCCTCCACCTTGCTGCCAGTGTTGTCCATTCCTTTCTATAATCCAATCATTTAAAAATGGTTTTCCAAGAGGCTGGCCTGGTGACGTAGTGGTTAAGTTCAAGTTCTCCACTTCGGCAGTCCGGGGTTTGCAGGTTCAGATCCCAGGTGCGGACCTACACACTGCTCATCAAGCCATGCTATGGCAGGCGTCCCACAAACAAAATAGAGGAAGATTGGCACAGATATTAGCTCAGGGCCAATCTTCCTCACCAAAAAAAAAGGTTTCCCGAGTATAAAATATTTGCTTCATTCAATGACAGAATAGACACTCAACATTTGCATTTACTGAGAAGGAAAACAGTTTAAATACCATTTGGGAACGTTTAAAAACATAGGTAATTCAAAGAAACTGAAAAAAAAGGTCAATCAGAGGTAGCAGTGGAAGTTAAACCATTATTAAGGGACTCTGTGTTTACACAGGCAACCTGGTTGGTTTCTTGGCCTTTTCTCTTCCCCATTTCTTTCTCCCTCTCAAAGTGTGGGTTTCATTTTTAAACCTGGGAAAAGAAGTATTTGGGGGACTTTCATCATTTAGAAGCCCACTGTTGCCGAAGGGCTGTTTTGAGTCATAACTAAGACACTTCGACTGGGAGCCTGTGACAATGATTTCTATTTGTGTGAACTCTTGAGCAACACACACTCCTGAATTGAGACACTCCACTCTGTTTGCAATTGGATGCAGCCAATGTGTGAGGAAAGACAGGCCATTGTTTCCAATATCAAAGGAATGAATCAAGATTTTGATTTTGAGGAGCCAACGATTTCCCAAGAAGCCTCCACAGTGTGAGCAGTCTGGGCCTCCACAAACCCTGCATGTGAAGATGAAGGGATCTGGAGCTGGGCCATATTTTCTCAGAGGCCCTGCTCAGAACCTGGCCTGGAGTGATCAAAGGAGGCCGGAGTGGTAGCTCCTCATCATGGTCCTCCCCCTTCTCGTGCTCCTCCACGTCTTAGTTTCTCAACAAGCAGTTGGAATGCTCTTTATAACAAAGATCAGTTACTCCTCAGTTCACAACCCTCCAACAGCCTCCCATAGTGCTTAGAATAAAGACCAAAGACCCTACTAGGGTCTCAGAAACCGTTCCTGACTGGCCCCCCTGATCCCTCTGACGTCATTGTCTGCCTCTCTATCCTGCTCTGGCCACACTGGCCTCCCTGCTGTTCCTCAAACACAAGGCTACTTCTTTCTCAGGGACTTTGCACTTGCTGATCTCTCTGCTAGAAGGCTCTCGGATCTTGGATCTTCACGTGGCTCCAGATCTCACTTCATTCATTTCTTTTCTCAAATCACCTCCTCAGAGAGACCTTTTCTGACCATTCCACCTAAAACAGTCCCCCATCACTCTCTATCCTCTTGCCCTGCTTTTTTTTTCTTTATAGATTTATCACAACCTAACATTACACTATAACTTTAATACTTTTTGTTTGTTTACCCCTCCCTTCTGGGAGAAGGAATCTTGTGCTTGATGAATGAATGAATGAATGAAAAAAAGAGCGATGACAACCAACAAAAGGTTATTCTCTTTTTTTTTTTTTTTTTAAGATTGGCACCTGGGCTAACAACTGTTGCCAATCTTTTCTTTTTTTTTTTCTCTGCTTTATCTCCCCAAACGCCACCTGTACACAGTTGTATATCTTAGCTGCAGGTCCTTCTAGTTGTGGGATGTGGGACGCTGCCTCAACGTGGCCTGACGACTGGTGCCGTGTCCGCGCCCAGGATCCGAACCTTGGGCCGCTGGAGCGGAGCGCGCGATCTTAAGCACTCGGCCACGGAACCGGCCCCCAGAAGGTTATTTTCTTTTAATTAGTTCAGATTCAATAATAGAAAATGCCATCAGATGGAACATTTCAATGTTAGGTAGGATTTCCATATAAATGTGGCAAATCACAAAATTTCCCTCCCTTGATACTCATTCATTCTAAAGACATTTATTGTGTGTGTACTGTGGGCCAACTACTACAGTAAGTTCTGAGAATGAACAAGATGAGACTCCTGCCATATGCAGCTTATGTTCTGATTTGGGGAGAAGGACACATAATTTTAAAAAATAGCAAATAACAAGCTAAGTTTTGACTGTGATGTCTGTTCTGATGAAACTAATCAGAGTGATGCGATGGGGAGGAGGATGAGTTCCTTCTTTGGATAGGATGAGAGAGAAATCTTCTGCAGAGGTGATGCTTGAGCTGAGGCCTGAAAGATGAGAAAGCTCGCCATAGCAAGAGGTAAGGGAAGACCATTTCATGCGGGGAAGAGCGTGTGCAAGGGTCCTAAGGAGAGAAAACACTTGGTGTTTACAAGAGCAGAAAGGGAAGCCCATGTGGCTGGAGCACAGTGAGCACAATGGATAGAAGACGGCAGGCAGGGTCACATCATGCTAGGATTTGGTTTTGATTTTATTTTAAACTCAATTCTAAAATATTAAATGCTGTCAAATGGGAGAGTAACATGATATCATTTATATTTGAAAATCAGTCTGTGCATCAGGTATCTATTGCTGTGCAACAAACTACCTCAAGCTTAGTGGGATAAAATAACAACAATACTCATTATTCTTCTCACAATTCTGGAGGTCGACTGGACTCAACTAGGCGGTTCTTGCTCAAGGTCTCTTATGTGGTTGCCTTTAAACAATAGCTGGGGCTGGAGTCATCTCAAGGTTTCCTCACTTAAATATCTGGTAGTTAACGTGGGCTGCCAGCTGAGACCCCAGCTGGGGCGGATCAGTGGAACACCTACATGTAACCTCTTCACACGGCCTGGCTCTCTTCAAGAATGGCAAATGGGGGCTGGCCCCGTGGCCGAGTGGTTAAGTTCGCGCGCTCCGCTGCAGGCAGCCCAGTGTTTCGTTGGTTCGAATCCTGGGTGCGGACATGGCACTGCTCATCAAACCACGCTGAGGCAGCGTCCCACATGCCACAACTAGAAGGACTCACAACGAAGAATACACAACTATGTACCGGGGGGCTTTGGGGAGAAAAAGGAAAAAATAAAATCTTTAAAAAAAAAAAGAATGGCAAATGGGTTCCAAGAGCAACCATCCCAGGAGAGAGAGGAGGTTGAAGCTATATCATCTTTTATGACCTAGCCTTGGAAGTCGTGGGCATTCTGTTTTAGAAGCATGTGACTAAGTCCATATTCAGGGGAAAGGGAACTGGATTCCATCTCTTGATGAGAGAAGTGTCAAAGAATTTGCATACATGTTTTAAACTACCACACCCTTGTTCCTGAGTGGTAAATAAATTATAGGAGGGCAACAGTGGAAGAAGGGAGGCCGAGTAGGAGTCAGTGCAGTATCCAGGCAAGAAATGACAATGGAGTGGAGATGAAAGATGTGCAGAATGCTAGGACGCACCTGGAAGGTAGAAATAACAGATCTTGATAGTGAATCGGATATGGGGTGTGAGGTGAAGGATGACTGTGAGGCCTTTGGCTTGGGCAACAGTGGGAGTATTGCTGCTATTTACTCTGATGGAGAAGAAGAAAGAAGGAACAGGTGGTTGAGAGGCAAGAGATGAAAACAGAGAGTTTCATACAGGACATTTGGATTTTGAGATGCGTATTAGACACACAAGTGAAATGTCAAGAAGTCAATTGAAATTTAACTTGAATTCAAGAGATAGGTGTGGGCTAAGGATAAAAATTTGCCAATCGGGGGTGGCCCGGTGGCATAGCAGTTAAGTGCGCACATTCCAGTTCGGCAGCCCGGGGTTCACTGGTTCGGATCCCAGGTGTGGACATGGCACCACTTGGCACGCTATGCTGTGGAAGGTGTCCCACATAAAAAGTAGAGGAAGATGGGCACAGATGTTAGCTCAGGGCCAGTCTTCCTCAGCAAAAAGAGGAAGATTGGCAGCAGATGTTAGCTCAGGGCTAATCTTCCTAAAAAAAAAAAAAAATTGCCAATCATTAGCATATACATGGCATTCAGTCAGGACAGAAGAGATCACCTAGCCAGAGGATATAGACAGAGAAGAGAAGAGAACCAATCCTAGAAATGCTACATTTAGAACCCTGCTTGGAGGAAAATGTAGCCCAAAATTAGAAGTAAATGCCCTACAAGTGCTTTGCACTATAGATGAATCAGGAAGTAAGAGGACAAAGACAAGAAAATGACACACAGAATGAGATGACAAGGAAGATGATAGAATTAAGGAGGCAAAGAGTGGGCCAAAACACCACCATTAAAATCTAATCAATTAGAAACAAGGAAGAGAACTAACACAATCAAAAATCAAAATAATTAACAGTGGAAATGCTTGAGATAATCAGAGTGACTCCAGAGGATAAAAATAATTAAAGCATCTGAAAAAAAATTAATAATTATGAGCATTAGAAAGAGACAATCCCGTACCAGGTTGTCAGTTGGTGACCTTGAGGCAAAGAGCCTAAAAAATGCGACAGGAAAAGTATGCGGAGATACAGGAGAATGTAATCAGCAGTCAAAGGGCACACCAGCTACCTGGAAAAATTAATAGAGAACGACTGGCCCACAGCCAAGCCTGAGCTATTGAACTTCAAGGATAAAGAAAGCATTCCACGGGCCTTCAGGCAGGAAAACACACTTACACATGAGGAGAACCTTCAGTCAACCCTCAGAACTTTCCACAGCCCGGCTAGCACGAGGTTATACTACAGTCATAACTCAAAGGAAGGGCTGAAGAAAACGCAAGCAGATCAGGAACATTCCTCCCAGAAAGATGTCATCCTAGCAGAAAAGCATTATGCAGAAACTCTCAAACTGCACCAATTCAGGAAATAAAGCACAGATGAGCTAAAATGGCAACGTTAGAATAAAAAGAGGCTTGATATTTTTATGACCTTTTTTCTATAACCTTAGTGAGTCTTGAAGAAACAAATATTGCTTGTACATAAGCATTTATCTGAAGTTCAGAAAATCTTTCATCTTACTTCAGTTTCGTTAGCTTTTGTTATATCAAGCAAAATTAAAGTTAACAAATGTATTTAAACCAAAGCATATATAAAATGTATAAAGTTATTTTTCATCCATTCATTTATCCAACTACATATTAAACTACCTATTTGCACAGAAAGACGTATGAAATGATTATCACCTATCGTTAAAAACAGTTATTTCTTGGTAGGAAATTTCATTATTTGTTACTTTCTTCTTGTACTTTTGTATATGGCTTGAATTTTACATAATTAAAAATGATTTTTACAAAAACAATAGTCATTCTAAAAATTTTTAAATTAAACGGTCATTAAGAATGAGCTACAGGAGGGGCTGGCCCCGTGGCCGAGTGGTTAAGTTCGCGCGCTCCGCTGCAGGCGGCCCAGTGTTTCGTCGGTTCGAATCCTGGGCACGGACATGGCACTGCTCATCAGACCACGCTGAGGCGGCGTCCCACATGCCACAACTAGAAGAACCCACAACGAAGAATATACAACTATGTACCGGGGGGCTTTGGGGAGAAAAAGGAAATAATAAAATCTTTAAAAAAAAAAAAGAATGAGCTACAGGAAATGATATTTATTCAACGCCTATTATGTACTAGATATTTTGTACATATTGGGTCATCTATTTCACATGTAAGTCATCAAGGCAGGAATTATAATCTTCATTCTCCAGAAGAGGAAACTGAGGCTCGTGGGTATGTGTTAATTTTCTAGAGTCACACAGCTAGTAAGGGCAGGATCAGAACTTTGCCTGATGCCAAAGCCAATGTCCCTCCTACCAGCCTGCCTCCTGCTGGTTTTATCAAGTTCAACCCCCCACCCCTACTCCCACTGTGCGCACAAGAGTGTTCACACACAGACATTTCTGCAATGCTCCATCTGCCTAGTCCAGGAACTTGTTATGACAAGCCAAATGCAATACTCATTTCCTGACCTAACTGTTATCCAATATCTTTATGATTTGGGAAATAGCTGCAGATTTCACCCTGACAAGGGTCATACTTAGGTCTTAAGAGAAGTAATAATTACAGAGCCTCCTGATCTATGTGGAAGAGCATGATGTTCAGATATGTCCAGCCCTTTGAGATTCTCTGCTGGAAGGTGGTTGAAGTGCAAAGTACTATTGACACATGGTCATCTCCGTTCATTTTCATTAACAATGATACTTTGTACTTCTTCAGTGTTTGTCCTAAGGGTGGTTTCAAAAGCCTCAGGAAACATCAATTTTTAGGTATTCAAATATCTCTTTCACAATGAATGTTTATATATATTCACATTTTATGAATCAAAAAGTAAATTCCTAATGACAGATAAAAAGCAAACGGCAAAAAAAGATGTAACGCATGCTTCCCAGGCCATGCTACTGCTGGCCTGGAGATGAAAAATGAGGCCACCATCATAGTCATGAAAGAATGTCATTGGCTTTGCTCCCACCCTACCTGCTCTCTGGAACTCCATCTCCTATAAAATCCCGAGCTGCCTGGGGTGTGTGTCACATGTGTTCTTGGCTACCCCATTTGATCTTCCTCCAATGTGGCATGCTCTTAATCATGTCTCCTGGCACTGTTGGGGCCTGGTCGTAGCAGTGACGGCCAGGGCCAGGGCCCACCTGAGGCCCCATTGTTGCCACAGAACCCACATAAAGCTGATTCTACTTCCACTTGTCTCTTTACAATCTAGTTTCCACAACACAGCTAGAGTGCTGTATGTAAAAGGTGAACCAGACTATATGATTCCCTGGCTCCAAACCCTACAGTGTCATGCCACCACACATCCTAAATGGCTCATCATGGCCCATGCAGGGTCTGACCCAATTTGCCTCTCTAACATAGCTGTGGGCTGAAGGATGATGAAAGTAAAAGGCTGAGCAGACCTCTCAGAACCACTTTTCTCTTGGCCCTGTCCTGTCTCTCTTGAGCCAGACATGTGTGCCTTGGTGCTCTTTCCTCCCAATGAGTCCCCTATAAACAGACCCTGACAGGCCCCACACCAATCCCCCAGATGTGCCAAGAGGTGAGTGCCGGGAGGCTTCAATATCCCCATCAACATCCCCACTAAAGTCATGCCAAATAAGTCCCTACAATCGAAATAAAAAGCTTATTTTGGCAGTAAGACAAGTCAGGTAGCTGCAAACCCCTCTGAACACAACTACCTTAACCAAATTTTTGCCTCTAAGTTTTCTAGGTGGAGGTTCTGGAGCTGACCCTAAGGAAAACTGCTATGGTAAAATATGGAAAAAGGACTATGGGATCTTGGACAGAAGTCTCCAACTTCAACTGGAAAAGTAAGAGAAGGTGGCACAGGTGAGGCAGTCTTTAAGCCAAGTTTTAATATCAAATAAGAGTCATCATGAGGGCTTTGTATGCTGAGGTAAGCAGTTCTTTTTTTAAGATTTTATTTTTTTTTTCCTTTTTCTCCCCAAAGCCGTTGTATATTCTTAGTTGTGGGTCCTTCTAGTTGAGGCATGTGGGACGCTGCCTCAGCGTGGCTTGACGAGCGGTGCCAAGTCCGTGCCCAGGATTCGAACCGACGAAACACTGGGCCGCCTGCAGCGGAGCACGCGAACTTAACCACTCGGCCACGGGGCCAGCCCCTAAGCAGTTCTTTTGTCCAATTAATTAGTGGTATCCAGAGTGGGCAATTGCTCCCTGGGAGATTCCAAAAATAACTATTGAGACGTGGAAAGAAAATTCTTGAATTTCTATTTATTTTTACCTTGCTTATTTTCATTCCTCTTTTTGTATATATTTTATTATATTCATAATTTTAAGTAGAGTAGAACATGTATACAGCTTAATGCACATGTATTGTGGTTGCACACTCAAAAATGTTTTACTGATGGCAGGAACAAAGTTGAGAGAGCTCTGTTATAAACGATGGGAACCCATTTGAAGAATGTAAGCTGGGGAACAAGATCAGATTTTATTTTAGTAAAATCACCCTGTGTGAAGTGTGGAGAATGAATTAATTTGAGGTGAAAATACAGGCAGAGGCTGTAGGCTAGGAGCTATCTGAACTCTCCAATCAGGCCTTGAACTGAAGCAGTGGGGTGGGAATGGAGAGTGGGGTGGGGGTGGGGAGGATGAGAAATATTCAGCAGACAGAATTGACTTGACCTGGTGGCCAACATATAGGAGATCAGGGGAAACAGAAAAATTTCAGATGACTCTCAGGTTTCTAGCCTACACGACTAAGTAGATCCAACATGTGGGATAAGGTAGCTACCCGTGAAGCATAAGCTGGGTACTGGAGAAGCTGCCCATGTCACAGGAGTGTGCTGACAAGGGCACATCAGAAGCAGGAAGGAAAACTTCTTCCTCCCGCTATGTCTTCCCAGTTACCCTCTACTGAGAAAGCTGGACATCATACCAGCTGGCAAAGAAAACATATTTAAAGGATCCATCTTTATTTTTGCAGAGCAGACAATGATGGATGGATTTGGACCTGAGAAGCAATAAATTAATAACTAGCATAATCCACCCCTTTGGCCTTGCAGTTTCCATCAGAAATTGTCAGTTTCATCTGGGTCGTAATATATGTTCCCATTCCAAGTTTTAGGACCCCATTCTTTACCAATTAATGACCTAACTTTCACATGAGAAGCTTGGTGAGACTGTGAATTCAACTCTTGTGGTAATTCAGCAACCCACACACTTAAATTTGTGCTCGATTTTCAACTATATCAGCCCTGTGGACATAAGAAATAAGAGATTCTTTTAGGTCTATCACAGTAACACTCAGGTTCTTTGACCGTGGCTTAAGCTGAAAGTTAAAGACCTGAGCTTGTTGTTTTTCTCTCTGTGACTGCTCAACGCACTCAGAAGAATCTCTCCCACGCCACAGTCTTCATAGTCATCATTACTGTCATAACTGTCGACTGCAGTAGCCACTTAGCCTCCAAGGCATGTGCTTCAGTTGGCATTTCATCACAATAAACAAGTGGTAGCTTGATTAATTTTGATGTGACTTCATGTCATAAATTACAAAAATGCCATTTTCCATTGACAAGAAGCTCAGCATTGCACTCAAGGCCAAAGGCATGACCAAACCCATCCCAAAATCCCATTTTTGTGGGTCTATCTCCTGGTACAAATTCTGTATCTGTCAGGGTCCAATCAGGAGACATAAATGATACAGAAGTTGAACAGGTAAAGTTTAATATAAAGAATTATTATAACAGAGGATCAGAGTGACAGGAGACTGAAAAGTAGAGAATTCAAAAGCATATGAGATTAGCAGATATAAAGAGTATCCCTAGGTTGAGATAGAGTGCCCAAGGAAGGGACCCCTTGCCCCTCCCCAGGGCTGAGATCCAGACCTCCTTGCCTCCTTGGAGGGGGCACAGTCATGGGAAATTGAAAGGCAGAGAAATTGTCATGGTGCAGCACTGGTGGAACAGGCTAGAAATCCACCCTCTGGAACTTGCTGGAAGTCCATCTTTCAGGGTCCTAGATTAAGCTGTTAATGAAGAGACGACTACTACATTCTACTACAAAATTGCCCAAGGGAGGTGCTGGGGAAAACTGCTAGTCACTAGGTGCTACTAACCAGCACATGCTGCATGAGCCTGGCGCTGGGAAGCTCTTTGCCTGTGAAGATTAGTACACCAGAACCAGAAAGAAAAGCCCCTTCCTCTTGCAATGTCTCTCCAGCGCCCTCTACTGACAATGTCTAATATTGTGTCGGGGGCACAGGAAAGATTTAAAGGACCCATCTCCATGTTTGCAGAGCAGGCCATGAAGGGTGGATTTGGAGCTCAGAGGCAATCAATTGATAACTGATACATGATACATCATTTCCGCCTGCCAAGGAAAGAAGGGAAGAAAGAAGAATGGGAGGATGGGAAGAAGGAAAAGGAATCTGGCCCCTCCAGGTTCGCAGACCCAGTCTGAGAGGGTTAAAAGAAAGGCCCCTGTGACCACAAGTTAGGGCCAACTGTAACTTAATGACAGCCACCCACCACTGAACCCTTGCTACTTCCAAGGAGTTGTCTGCATGTTTTGAGCCAGTTTTTTATCTCCCATGTTTCCCGGATGCTTCTCCGTGCTCTTCGTGTCCTAACCACAGGCATCTGCCCCTCACTTGCAGACAATAACCCCATCTCTTATTTCACAAAACTCAGAGATCATTACAGAAACTCCCTCAACTTTCTGTCCCTACTCTACATACCATCCTGTAGTCCACTTTTCCTCTTTCCCTCAGGTTATAAAGAAAGTGCTCCCCCATCTGCAGGATCTCCTCTCCTCCAGCCTCTTCTGGAACCTCACTTATGAACTTTCTTCCCACTTTCCTGTATCTTTAACCTGTCCTTTTTTTAGTTCCTTCCATTAGCATTTAAACTACTCACATCTCTTCCATTTTCAAAAGCCCTCCTTAAACTCACGTGTCCCTGCGGCTACCCCCTCCTTTCCTCCCCTTCATAGCCAGATTTCTTCAGTGAGTTGTCTGTGCTCACTGTTTTCACCTTCTCACTTCCCATTCCCTCCTTAACCTGCTCAGTATGATTCTCACCAATGACCTCCAACGGCTTGAACCCATCAGACCCTTTCTAGAATTTACCTTGCTTGTCTCCTCAGTACCAGTCAACATTGTTGACCACACCCTCCCCATACATTTCTTTCTTTTGGTCTCCCCTCTACTTCTTCAACTCCCTCCTATCTCTAGCCCCTCTTGGTTATTTCTGCATTTGTTAATTTATATTCTACTATATACAGAAGGGTTTCTCTTCTCTGCATTTATGTGTTCATTATTTAGGTCTGTGTGGACTCATGAATTCCTATATTTTTCAATTGGTTTTAACCAATTATTACCATTGTTTACTTGATGGTCGAATTGTCCCAGATTTGGCAAGTGGGAGCTCCTTCAAATTACCTTCTGTGTCTTTTGACACATTCCCATCACTATTTGAACATTTTCTTCACAACAAAATTTTCCAGGTCCATTTTGTACATTCTCTGCCCAAGTCTTGCCTGAAATTAGTCATTTCTCAAAAAGCTTTGGTTTCTTTTAGTGGAAAGTAGTATTTAGAAACCAAGATCTGGGCACTAGGAATGCTCACTGCTATTAGGTGTCACTGCTCCAAGGTCCTCTCAGGGAACAGAATAGAGAATAAATGTATGTATACACCCCCCCCACACACACACTTTTATATCAATACTTCTATCTCTCTCTCTCTCTCTCTACATTATAAAGCATGAATTTACACCAACAGTTCCAATTCCAAGCCAACACCAGAGGGGGAACATCTAGTTCCCCCTTTCTGCATTTGTATCTCTCTCTCCAACAGTGAGAAATCTAGCATCCAGGATCCTTTATATATATATATATATATATTTCTACCTGCTCAATGCCTTGTATGTGGCAAGTTGCTGCCCTTGCCACTCTATTTCTGTGCTGTCCTCACATAAGCCACCATTCCCACCTCATTTGGGCTTATCAAGCCTAATTTTGGACTGAATATGAATGGAAGAAAGGAAAGGAGGAAGGAGAAGGAAGCAAGCAAGTGGAAAAGAAAGGAAGAAGCAAAGAAGGAAGTGAGGAAGAAAGGAAGGGAGAAAAAGAAAGAAAGGATGAAAAGGAGGAAGGAAAAGGAAGCTGCCCTCCCCCCCAGCTATAGGAGGCTTACCCTTCCTTTCCAGCCCCTCCAATGTTTGTGCACCTTACCCTACGACTTAAGTATTTTCACTCCACACCCTTTCCATGGGTGAAGTCATCCCCTCACATGGCTTTCATCTATTTGATGATCACATCAAAACACGCAACTCCATCCTATACTCTTCTGAGCCTCTAAACTTGCATATTTATCTGTCTGCTGGAATCCACACTAGCATGGCCGCAGTATTTCAAATTTAACATGTCCAAAAAGTCTCTTATTACAACTCTCCCCTAAACATGACCCTATTTCTGCATTTCTATCTCTGTGAAAAGCACAAACAGAAGAACCTGTTGCCAAAACAGAAACTGAGGCATTGCCTTTAACTCCATTCACCAACCCTCATGATTCTGTCTCTTCAGGATCTCCTATATCCACTCATCGTCTCTGGAGTCTTCACTGCCTCTCCCCTCTTTGAGTCCCAGTACTTACACCATCTGCTCCTATCAGTGCCTTCTCTGCACAGCAGCCTGTGTGATGTCTCCACTCCATGAATCTGATCATGTCACTCCCCCATTTAAATAGCCTCCCCTTGCTTTCTGGATAACAGTCCTTGTGCTGTTCTACCTCACAAAGCAGCAGCATCGTTTCCCCCTCGCCATTTTATCTCCCGTCTAGCCCTACTGAATCTCTTCTGCCCCCCAAAATGCCCCAAGCCCTCTCTTCAGGGAGCCTCTGGAGTGTGTTATCCCCTCTCCCTGGAACACTCTTCTTAAACCCCTGCTCTCAACTTGGCTAGCTTCTGCTCATCTGACGCTTGTCAGCTTTGATATCACCTCCCCCTGGAAGCCCACCTTAATTCCCCAAACCTAGGAGAGGTGCTCCTCCCATGAGTGAATGGAGATTAGGGAGCACATGTTATTCATGCTTAATTTCCCAGTGTTGAGCTCAGCACTTGGCCTTGTCAGCACAGTGACAAAAATAGTCACTGCGGCAGGCAGAATAATAGCCCCCCACTGAAGATATCATGTCCTAATCCCCATGTAACTATGTTACGTTACACAGGAAAGGGGAATTAAATGTGCAGGTGGAATTAAGGTTGCTAATCAGCTGACCCTAAAATAAGATTATCCTAGTGGATAATCTTATCCAGGTGGGCCCAAAGTAATTCTAAGGGTCCTTTAAATGTGGAAGAGAGAGGCAAAAGAGGCAGAAGCAGAGGTGGCATCTTGAGAAAAACTCAACTAGCATTGCTAGCTTTAAAGATGGAAGCGGGCCCCAAGCCAAGAACGCGAGCAGCCTTTAGAAATGCAAAAGGAAGGAAAACAGATTCTTTCCTAGAGCTTCCAGAAAAGAACGCAGCCTGCCAGCACCTTGCTTTTAACCAGTGAGAGCCCATTTTGGACTGCTGATCTCCAGAACTGTAACATAATAAATCTGTGTTGTTTTACACCACCAAATAAGAAACTAGTACAGGGGCCGGCCCCGTGGCCGAGTGGCTAAGTTTGTGCGCTCCACTGCGGCGGCCCAGGGTTTCGCTGGTTCACTCATCAAGCCATGCTGAGGCAGCATCCCACATGCCACAACTAGAAGGACCCACAACTAAGAATGTACAACTTTGTACTGGGGGACTTTGGGGGGAAAAAGGAAAAAAACCAAAATCTTAAAAAAAAAATTAAAAAAAAACTAATACAGTTATTCACTCATTCAACAAATATGTTTAGAACCCCTACTCTGTGTCAGGTACTGTTTAGGCATTGGGGATACACCAATGAACAAAACAGGCTCATATTCCCCTGATAGACTTAGCAGAGTGCATTGAACTGAATGGAGAAAGGATTGGGCAGGTTCTACCAGCACAGACAGAAGGATTATTGTTGGGCAGAATAGAATACCAATTTTTTTCTTTCTTTCTTTCTTTTTCATTAGACTAGAAGAAAAAGTTAACCTTAGCAGTTCCTACTCTATAAAATAGGACACAAGGGCATCCACAGAAGAGTGCTTCCTCAGTTGGGAGCTGTACAATTGCAATGACAGAAAACCCAACTTACAAAAAGAGGATGAATTGGCCTAGTAATCAAGAAGCAAGAACTGCTCAGTGGTTCAAAGTGCCTTTTCTCTCCATCTCTCTACTCTGCCTTCTACGGTGCTGGCTTCATTCATCCTCAGGACCCTCACGGTGATGACCTCTCCCATCCCCCAAATACACACAGCCAGTCAAACTTCCTCAGCAACAGCAGCTGGACCTTGTACAAGCTATCTAGGAAGAGAGAGTCTGGCTCAGAAGCCAAGCTCTCTCACTGGACCAACCTGGGTCCATGCTCATTCTTGAACCAATCATTGCGGCCAAAGGCATAAGATATGCCAACTGAAAAGTGCCAACTGCGGGGGGACTCCAGAAAAACGGAGGCCTTTCAAGATAGGCCATATGAATAACGGGAGAGATAGCTGACCAGGGACCCAGGGAAGGCTCTCTGAACAGGCCAAGGAAGCACAGAGGCTGGAAGGTTGGCTGATACTCCTGTCTGTGTTTTTTTCAGCCACAGTAGGTTGCCCAAGGAAGGCATTTAGGTGATCCGATCCAGGGTTGGGAATCTCTAGAGCAGGGCACTCAGGAGGACCAAGGAAGGGAAGCGTGGTGGCTCTTGAGGTGAGGTTTGGTTAGCTAAGGGAGACCAGAAGGGGACTAATGGGCTAGGTCAAGGAGGTTGAAGGGTCGGTAGGATAAAGGAGTCAGGGAGGAAGGTATAACTAGAAAATAAGATATTAGAGTTCAAGGCTGGGGTAGAGGAGAGTTCCACTGGAAGGTATGACTCAGGGTATGGCATGGAAATGGGTTACTCAGAGAATTAGAGGTGATAGTTGTTGAGATAATAATGGTCATCATGTTATAATAAGTACCTATTAGGAATTATTTATTTGTTTATGCCCAACTTTGAATCAGAAAGGATTTAAGGTGGCTCAAAAAGATACACAAACATGTCAAGATACAACAAGCTAAGGTGGGGTGAGATGATGATAAAAGGAGAAAATAAGGGCAAGCAAGTAAAAAGGAAACTAAGAGTGAAATTAGTATACAAAATCCATGCCACAAATTCCTATACACTATGTATGGAGGGCCACAGTTTTGACTCTAAGCTTTCCATTTGCCATTGCGAGGAAGGGAACAAAATAAGCAGTTCGCCAAGTGTCCTAAAGATAACATATACCAGCAAGCAATGAGAAATATAACCAGTGATGGTATTGACTTCAGAAAAAGTTTCCTGTGTAGGTCGTGGAGGGGAAAACCCCCACAACATCACAGGGGCTTGAAAGTCCAGCAGGCCTTGTTTCATCACATCCTGGTTCCAGCACTGAAACAACTTCATTAAGCTCTGTAAGCCTCAATTATCTCTTCTGATAAGCGTAATAATCCCCACCCTCCTTGGGCTGCTGTGAGGATAAAATGAGGGAATGTGTAAAGCACATTATATGTGAGCAATTCCTGGTAGCAATTGTGAGTGTCTCAAAAACAACTGATTAGTTCTCAGGTCTGTGTCTTACAGCCAGAGATTTACAATCCGTTTACACTGCCCCCTATTGCATTTTTTGAACAATAGCAACCTTGGTTCATTTTGGGCTTAGAAAAAAATCAGTCTGGCTTCCCTAGACAGACTTCATTGGGCCAGAACCTTACCTGCGAGTGGGTCTTCTGTATTGGATGGTGGGTCCTCTCCCATCCAATTGAGTCTTCCCAACTGTGGAGCTTCCATAGTGGATGGCAACTAATGAATCCAATCAAAACCCAAAGAGAGGCCAGCCCCGTGGCATAGTAGTTAAGTTCATGTGCTCTACTTCAGCAGCCTAGGGTTCGCTGGTTCAGACCCTAGGTGTGGACCTAGCACCACTCATCAAGCCATGCTGTGGAGGCATCCCGCATGAAAGAACTAGAAGGACTTACAGTTAGGATATACAATTATGTACTGGGGCTTTGGGGGGGGCGGGGAAAGGAGGAAGATTAGCAACAGATGTTAGCTCAGGGCCAATCTTCCTCACCAAAAAAGCATACCTTAAAAAAAAACCAAAGAAAGGTTGATGATGGAAAGTAGAAAGAGAGACAAAGACCCCAAGAACAAGAGAGTAGCTAGCTGGACACTAGAATTCCTTACAGGAAGTCTCCCAGGTCTTCAGCTTGCCCGGCTCTTCCTTGCAACCTGAAGGGACCATATAGAATCAGTCCCTCAGAGAAACAGCACCGCCTTCCCCAATCACCAAGCCACTGTCTGTGTGGGGGAGGCACACAAGGACATATCAGGAGCCAGGCCCTGTGCAGACAACTGTGCATATACTGCAAGGGAGGTGTTATTACCCCCATTTCATAGATGAGAAAACTGGGGCTCATAAAAAGTAAGTGAAAGTGGCAGAATCCAGATTTATGCAGTTAACGCCTTGAGTTGTTAGTATTTGTTTTTATATCCTTCTGTTCCACCACACTGTGAGCTAGTTGAGGTCAAGATCAGTCCTACTTAACAGTGTTTCCAGCTCCTGGCACAAAGCCTAGCACACAGTAGGCTTCCACTAAAGGCTGAATTAATTAGTCAATGATTTAACTAATGATGATCTATCCCAAACAGATACCATATCACATAATCACACCCAATACAAACACAAAGTTTAATGACCCTTGAGAATCACCCCCTGGCCCCACTGCATCTTCTAAAGAATCTTAGGATCCCATGGAGCAGTCGAGGGACTCTTGGTGGAAGAAAATGCATTACTAAGAATGTCAGTCCATTGTGTTGGGACTTTCAACATCATTTCAGTGCATTGTATGCTTAAATTATTCAGGTCATGGAACAGTTAAGCAGATTCTTCTTATTACCTAAAATTATCCACCCCCCACTACAGAGTCCAGAGAATTGTTGTATATGATTTGAGTCTTTACGGTTTGTCCCCAGTAAGAAGTATGATGTATTTTAGGTCCCAGGAATCAAAGTTTCATGACCAGCTGATGTGCTGTGTTTTGTGCCCTGCAGGAAACCAATAACCCAGCTGCTCCTTGGTGTTGGCTCAATGCTCCTCCATGTCAGAGCTGATGGGCTCTATTCCTTCACCTCGGCCAAGCATTCCGAGAGTGCACTGGTCTATATATTAGAAAATCACTAACATTTTAAATTATGTGCTCGTTGCTATAAAGGCCCAGTAAGTACATTTACAATTTTCCTGTTTTTGTGAATTCTGAAGAAACCAAAACCACAAATCAAAACTGTTTTGTTTGTATTTAGCTACTTTCAAAAACAAAAATTGATAGCTCTGCATTAATTTATTACTTTATGGTTTATTAGAAAGTATTATCCTGCCTATTGGTTTATTTGGCCCTTGGAACAACATGTGAAGTATTAGTATCCCCATTTTACAGGTGATAAGTCAAGGGTTCAAAAAGGTTTTGTAATTTGCCCAAGGTTATACAGCTAATAAATAGTAAATCCAGGACTAAAATCCAGGTCTTTGGATAGCAAATACCATTCTCTTTACACTGGAAAGAATCTTAGTAATATTTAACTCTGAGCCCAAATAAGAAACTGTAGCCCAGAGAGGCTAAATGAATTTCTCCAGGTCATGTGTCTGGCAGGGTCATTTGTGGCAGAGAAAAAGCATTCAGTCTCCATTCTTCACATTCTACCTTAAGGATCTGCCATGTTTGAAATCACACATATACCTAGAGGTATATAAATGACTTGAATTAATAATCATTTAGTGATTAGGCTGAGTAACCTGAACGGTACAGGTCACATTCCTTTGTCACAAACCTCCAAGGGACTCTCCAAATATCTCAGCTGTACTAAGATATTGTACTGAACAATGCTTAAAAAACTTGGGCTGAAACCATCTTTGGACAGTACTGGGATATTCCTGTGGTGCTCAAATAGTATGTATTTTTCTATAATTTGGACAGTGAAATTGATACTACAGGGATTTTGTGTTTGCTATGCCTGATGCAAGGCAGATATGGTCTAAGAGAATAAAATCTATGGACACTCAGGAAAGGAGAGACCTAAAGAAACTTCTTTGATAGAAATACAGTGAGTATTATTTTGATGTATGCTATGGAAATTCAAGACACATCCCATTACTCCATTTGTCCTGAAAGGCAGCTACCACTTATAGAGCACTTACTTTATGCCAATCACCAACCTAAGCACTTTAAATGTATCAGATAAATCCCGTTTGCCCCTGTTGCTCCCTCTCTTGGGTCATACAGCAATCTAGGATTATCTGGCAGGGGTTTGGGCAGTGTGACTCTCCAGCCACCATACTGTGTTCGGTTTCCACAATACCCACCCCCACTGCCACCTCCATGGGTGGACTGAACTTTCTCAGGAGCCATGTGGCAGTAAAGCACAGGGCCCGGACCCTCACTAAATCCAACCCAGAGGCCATCCCCAATACTCCACCTCTGGAGTTTGCCAGCTCCACTTCCTCCCCCCTCAGTACAGTCTCTTTGAACTGTCTGAACTCCCCCAAACAAAAGCCTTATGAGTGGGGGGAAGTAGGGTAAGGGCTCCTGGCACTACAAATTTTCCCTCGACTTAGGCTTGGCAAATTAAGCAAATAGGATGCCCAGCTAAATTTGTATGCCAGATAAATAACAAATAACTGGGAGTGGAGGGCATACTCACACTAAAAAATTATTGGTTGTTTCTCTAAAATATGAATTTAACTGGGCATCCTGTATTTTACCTGGCAACCTCACCATCACTCCCCCTTCCTCCAGCTTTGCAGCATAAAAGCCATCAGGAACCCTCTAAGGATGGAGAGCCCAAACTCAGAACACAGAGGCTTCTTGGATGGGGAAGCAAAGAACATAAACATATCTCACCTTGGTTTGAGTCTCTTATGGCAATAGACTAAAGCATGCATGAATAGCTCAGTGATTACCCTGCCACTGAGGCAAGGTGATAGCTAACGGCAAGATTTTTACAATACCGTCTCTGTGACAAGGCAAATTTGACATTCTAACCCAGAGTAGGCTCTCGATAGTCAGAGGTCTAGTCCTGAGACCTTCCCAAATTCCCAAATTCATGAATACCACTTTAGTGTAAAGTTTAGTTGAAAATTTTAAGTTAGCCTTCAGACTCTTAGTGATTCCAATACACACAGGACGAGAAAGTCCATTATGAAATAGCCTTCCGGCTAAAAATGATTAGATGCCTGTTAGCTTTTCCTTAACTTTAGTCACCAGATCTAGCCCTGATTTTCATTTCAGGCCATTTTTTGTTAAGAAATATGTTTTATCACTTCACACCACCAGGATTACTATAATAAAAAAGACAGATAATAACAAATGTTGGCAAGGATGTGTTGGAATTGGAACCCTCATGCATTGCTGGTGGGGACACAAAATGGTGCAGCTGTTTTGGAAGACACTCTGGCAGTTTTTCTGAAGGTTAAATACACAGTCATCATATGAAGCAATAATTCCACTCCTAGAAACACGCACAAGAGAGATGAAAATAAATGTTCACACAAAAACTTGTACATGAATGTTCATAGCAGCATTTTTCATAATAGCCAAAAAGTGGACATAAACCAAATGTCCCTCAACTGATGAAGGAATAAACAAAATATGGTATACTCAAACAATGGAATATTATAAAAGGGATGAAATACTGATACATGCTATAACATAGATGAACCCTGAAAACATTATAAGTGAAAGTAGCCAATCACAAAAGACCACATACTGTACAATTCCATTTCTTTGAAACATCCAGATTGGGCAAATCTGTAGAGACAGAAAGTAAATTAGTGGTCGCCTAAGGCAGGGCTCAGGTGAGTTGGGGAAAGAGGAGGCAATGGCCCAGGGGTGCGGATTTCTTTATAGGGTAATGAAAAGGTCCTAAAATTGATCATAGTGACGGATGCACAACTAGGAATATTCTAAAAACTACCGAATTGTACACTTTAGGTGAATTGTACGGTACGTGAATTACATCTCAATAAAACTGTTATAAAAAAGCAAAGCAAAGCAAGTTTTTATCACTTTGTGAGCGTGACCAAGTTTGAGGAGGAGTAGAGAACAAAAGAGCACTGAGATGTGATGCTGGGTGGCTGGTTGGGCTCAATCACCAGCTAAGTGGCTTCTGAAACTTCACTAATAAAATCACAATTCTGGAGGGCAGTCATGCGGAGTCAAACCATGAATGCTAAATCCGTTACACATTCCAGTAGTCTACTTTTTTTTATGTGTCTTCTAAGGAAAAAAAATTTAAAGTGCCTAAATAGCAAGTAGTCTGAAATGATAGCAGCTGTTTATTAAAGACTATCTTAAAAAACGACATCTTCTTCAATAATGACACTCAGAATCTTCCATGTTAAAGATGCTCTAATTTCACATTTGCTCAAGTATTGATTTGATTTAACCAATATGACACCAATCTAGGATAAAGTGTGCAAACAACATAATTTCATTTCCTCATTAATCAAAACTGATAAAGGAAAAAGTTAATTAATGAGGGAACCAATAGGATGTTACAAGCTGTTCAAAGAATTCCAAAAACCACATGTATACAAGACTATCAAGAATGATGAAATAACCTCGATTAATAGATGAAAAAAACTGATTAGACAGGCAATGACTGTGCAAGAGTCCCTTATCTTAGCAACACAAACTCGAGTGCATAGCTGGGGTGTTGAAAGGGCTGTGTAACCAGAGATGGACTGGTCCGACTTGAGATGTCTTTAATCTAGCTTCCCACACTTGGTAGGATTGGGAAAGGCAGTATTGTTTTTCAAAATCATTTAAGAATTTCACAAGAATAAAACCCAACCTTGACTTCTGTCTTTCCTCACACCCGACATCCAGTCTGTCAGGAAACCCTGTTGATGATCTTCAGAATGTATCCAGGATCTGACCGCTCCTCACCACTGCTAGGACCCTGGTCAGAGCCACTATCATCTCCCACCCAGACATTGCTACAACTTGGTCTCTCTGCTTCTACCCGAATCTTCCTGCAGTCTCTTCTCAACTCAGCAGCCAGAGGATCCTTTTAAATCAGGACACACACAAAATAAATAAAAAATAAATCAGGACACAGATCATGTCACCTCTATGCTCAGAACCCTCTTGTGATTTCCATCTCAGTCAGAGTAAAAGCCAAAGTCCTGGCAATGACCTCCAGGGGCTCAAGTAATCTGCAGTGACCCTGGCTGAACGACTCTCTGGCCTCCTCCCCTACTTCTCTCTCTGCTCCACTGGCCTCCTTCCTGAGCCCCAGACACACCCGACAGCTCCCTCCTTGGGCCTTTATTCTGTTCCTTCTGCCTGAAATGCTTTTCTCCCAGTTAGCCACTTGGCTGGCTCCTTCACCTCCTTCAAGCCTTTGCTTAATTTTCACTTTAATGGGGCAAACCCTGACCACTCTATTTTCTATTGCTCTCTGTGCCCATTCCCGCCATTAATTTCCAATTGCTGCTGTAACAAATTAACATAAACTTACTGGCTTAAAACAACACAAATTATCTCACAGTTCTGGTGGTCAGAAATCCAAACGAGGTCTTGGAGGACTAAAATCAAGGTGTCAGCAGGGCTGCATTTCTTCTTGAGCACTACACTCATTTCCAGATGCTTTCTAGTCTTATCCGGATTGATGCCAGGCACCTCCAAGAGAATAGCTCCCCAGCTATATTCATTATATGCACATACGAAACAGATCCCTTTTTTCTCATCAAGACTTCCTACTCTTCCACTGTCCACATCAAACCAGTCATAACAAACCTTATTGACTTTACCTTCTAAGAATCTCTGGATGGTTTCTCTTCCATTCCACTTTTATATATATATATATATATATATATATATATATATATATATTTATATATATATATTTTTTTTTGAGAAAGCTCAGCCCTGAGGTAACATCTGCCAATCCTCCTCTTTTTGCTGAGGAAGACTGGCCCTGAGCTAACATCCGTGCCCATCTTCCTCCACTTTATATGTGGGACGCCTACCACAGCATGGTGTGCCAAGCAGTACCATGGCTGCACCAGGGATCCAAACCGGTGAAGCCCAGGCGTCCAAAGGAGAACGTGCGAACTTAACCGCTGCGCCACCGGGCCAGCCCCTCTTCCATTCCACTTTTAACCTCTCGGCTATTGCAACTGAAATTTTGGAGTCCAATGTGCGAAAATTATTAAAATTTTAGTAGATAGTACCTATCTAATTTCCTGCCTTTCTCGGTGTTTCTCTCCCTCCCTCCTTCCTTCTTCTTTCTCTCCCCATCCAATCCATTGTCCATGCTGCCACCAAAGTTATCTTTCTAAACAGCAGATTTGGTTGCTACTCCGCCACTTCAGAATCTTTGGTCTCTAAGAAAAAGCCCCATCTTAACACTGCACACAAGTCCCTCCTCATCTGACCTACCTGCCCTCTTCACTGCACAGAGAGGCGGCGCCTGGTGCTTGTGAACAAAGCAAGCTCTAAAGTCGGACCACACACTAAATTTGACTCAATCTTAATATCTGTATGAACTTGGGCAAATCACTCATTATCCCCAAGTCTTAATCACCTCATCTGTAAAATGGGGATAATTTTGGCACCTACCTGTGTTTTTTGTGAGGAGTAATGAAATAGTGTGCTTGATGTTATTGTAGTTATTGTCATTATTCTCTTTCCAAAGCATTCCAGGCACACTTAACACACCAATCCCTGAACAAAGTGTGCCATCTTAATTGTCTAGGCCTTTCCAGTGCTATTTTTCCTGTCTGGTTGGCTCCCTCCACCCCCCATTCCATTTCCTCTTTGCCTCCATGTATTTCTTCCTTACCTTTCAAGATCCAGCATAAATGTCGTCTTATCTGTGGGGCTTTATCTCACTCTCCCAGGCAGTTTCCAATAGCATTTGATTTATGCACTATTATTTGATCATTCTTGAGTTACTCCCATGAATGGCATGTTGCCTTGTCAATCTTTCTTCCTCAACTGTGAAGCCCAGGTTACAGCCGCTTGGAAGGGATAAAAGACATCCTGAATAAAAAGAGGGAGTACACAGACAGATAAGTACTTAAAAGTTTTTACTGGCATGAGAAAAGTTACCAAAATTCAAAAGTTTCTGGGGAAAACTTAGGGAGGAAAATGTTGCCAGGAAATGTGATAAAAGTTTACTTTTTAATTATGTAATAGCAAATTTCAAAAGAGCCTAAATGTCCACAGGCCCTGGTTAATAAATTGTGAAACATCCATATTATGAAACACTATATGACCATGAAAAAGATTAAAGTAGATCAGTAGGTATTAGCATAGATGTCCACGATATATTAAAGGGTGAAAATATGAAGTGAGATCTGCTTTGTGAGTGTGTATCTGGAAGAATATGCTCCAAATTGTTAACGGTAATTATTTCTTAAAATAAGGGCATGGAGCTAAGGAGTGGAGGGAAAATTTTCACATCTTCATTTAAAAGTAAGCATTTACTATTTTTATAATTTAAAAAAATATTAAATAAATAGATCTTCAAACTGATACATTAAATCTATAAATAGATGCGGGGAAAACATGGACAGATAATTTAGAAAAAATTGACCTAATTAACATAAGGAAAAATAGTGAATTTTGACAAACAAGTAAAAATAATAGTGAGGTCTTTTATCTCTACAAAATAGTCAAACTAAAAATAACCTATTTCATTATAATACCTCATGCTGGCAAAGGTATACTGAAATGGACACTTTCTTGTACTATAGTACAAATTTTAACTTTTAATTAATTTAAATTTAATTTTTAATTAATTTAAATTTTATATAAGCTTTTAGGAATAAAGCTTGGCAATTTGTATATATGTTCATGTCATATGATACAGTAATCTCACCTCCGGAAATATAATTTTTGGAGATAAATCAACCTAAAGTAAAGGTCATATGCACAAAGACAGTGAAAATCTGGGAGCAATTTGAGATAGAGTGGTTAAGTAAAATAAGGGACAGTCGCGGGGAATTAAACAATCTATGTTATTTACAGGCACCCAGCAAAAGCTCAGTTCACGTTAGCTATGGCTTTTATTACTATGGCAATTCCACTCAATTAAAAATGCCTGTCACTAAAAGTTAACATTGTCAAGTCTATGGACAACAATGTGTCCTAGAGTATAACTACATAAAAACATATGTAACGTTAAAATATTGAAAATGAAAATACAAAATGATTATGGATGTGCTAGGATCAGAGTAGGGGTGATTCTTTCATTTTCTCATGTTTTCCAAACTCTTGATAATATAGCTATATACATCTATAATTTAAAAATAAATTTTAGGGCCGGCCCGGTGGCGCAGCAGTTAAGTGCGCACGTTCCACTTCGGCGGCCTGGGGTTCGCTGGTTCCGATCCTGGGTGCGGACATGGCACCGCTTGGCACGCCATGCTGTGGTGGGCGTCCCACATATAAAGTAGAGGAAGATGGGCACAGATGTTAGCTCAGGGCCAGTCTTCCTCAGCAAAAAGAGGAGGATTGGCAACAGTTAGCTCAGGGCTAATATTCCTAACAAAAAAAGAGAGAAAAAAATAAAATAAATGAAAATAAAAATAAATTTTAAATATGTTTCAGCGCATTATTCACCTAGCCTCAAGCCCAAATTTAAAAAGTCACATATAGGGGTCAGCCTGGTGGCGCAGCGGTGAAGTTCGCACCATCCGCTTCTCAGCGGCCCGGATTTGCAGGTTCAGATCCCGGGTGCGGACATACCATGTTGTGGTAGGAATCCCAAGTATAGGGTGGAGGAAGATGGGCACGGATGTTGGCTCAGGGCCAGGCTTCCTCAGCAAAAAGAGGAGGACGGGCAGTAGCTAGCTCAGGGTTAATCTTCCTCAAAAAAAAAAAAAAAGTCACATATACTCCCAAAGTTAATATTATCAAAATGTTCAGAGCCTAGTAAAGATATTTAGAGCTATACTGAGTTTGTCACACACTCAATTGTGGCACTCATAATATGAAGAATAAAGTTAAATTCTAAGAATTACATCAGTAAATGTTAACACAATGAAAGACATCTATGAAAAAAACCTAGCCTAGGAAACTCTTTGAAATCTTAATGGTGGCTTGAGATACACCTGAATCCAGATAAGATGACTAGAAACAAGTCATAAATGTAGATGAAAAAAGTTGTAGCTGAATTAACTTACTGAAATTTGGACAAAGACTAGAATAGCAGAGATGTGTGGGCGAGGTTAGTGGTTCAAACTTGAGTAATACACTTACATCTTGTAAAGGAAAAATTATGACCCTCAAATGTTGACCTATATTATTTTTTATTATGTTATTACTTTAATATGTACAAATGGAAAACTAGATATAAATGCCTTATTCTTATAGCTCCTCATACAAGTATAAAACCAAAGCAAATTTTAAAATTGAATATAATTATACAAAACTAGTAAAATTAAAATGAATATTAATGAGCATTAATTTAAGATGATGGATGATGTTTTCTGAAAAGGAAATTCAAATTAAACCCATGAGATACCATTTCCTACACACTAGAATGGCTAACATTAAAAACAATGACAACACCTACCACTTGTTAGCAAGGAAGTGAAGCAACTGGAATATTTACACATTGTTGGAATCTTTAAAATGGTAAAAAGCTTTGAAAAACCTGGTAGTTTATCATAAAGTTAAATATCACCTACCATATGACTCAGCAATTTCACTCCGGGATATTTTCTAGAAGAAAAGTGAAAATATACGTACACAAAAAGACTTGTACAAAGTCTTTTTATTCACACTATCTTTATTCTTTCTTTTTTTGTGAGGAAGATTGGCCCTGAGCTAACATCTGTTGCCAATCTTCCTCTTTTTGCTTGAGAAAGACTGTCTCTGAGCTAACATCCGTGCCAGTCTTCCTCTACTTTATGTGGGATGCTGCCACAGATGGCTTGATGAGCGGTGCTAAGTCGACACTGGGGATCTGAACCTGCGAACCACGGCTGCTGAAGTAGTATGCAAGAACCCAACCACTACGCCACTGAGCCAGCGCCCCCTCTTCATTCTTAATAGCCAAAGATTGGAGACAACCCAATGTCCATCAATAGGTGAGTGAATAAAACAAATATGGCATGTTCATACAGCAGACTTGTACTCAGCAATGAAAAACAGGAGAATATCAAAGCCTGATAGTGCAGAGCCAGCTCCTGGCTGTCTGGAATGACATCTTCTTTCTCCTTGGTGTGGTGACCAATGCACCAATGCATTTGTCAAATACACCAAAGTATTTGTCACAACCAAATGAATGCATACATAAGCTTTTCGCATGTTATTGTATATAAATTTTACCTTAAAAAATATATAAACATTAAGAAATAGCATTACAGAAAGTCTGAATAAAGCTAATGAGCTGAATGTGTGTGTGATTGTCACTTAAAGACAAGTAGCACTGGCATCATGGTTGACCAACTGAAGGGAAAATGGACTGCAGAATTCAAAGAAGTTTTTCACTATTTGACAAGGACAGTGATGGACATCAAAAGTTTGGAAACGGGCCTGCCCAGTGACTCAGCAGTTAAGTGTGCACGTTCTGCTTTGGTGGCCTGGGGTTCGCTGGTTCTGATCCCAGGTGCGGACATGGCACCGCTTGGCAGGCCATGCTATGGTAGGTGTCTCACATATAAAGTAGAGGAAGATGGGCACAGATGTTAGCTCAGGGCCAGTCTTCCTCAGCAAAAAAAAAAAATAAAAGAGGAGGATTGGCAGCAGATGTTAGATCAGGGCTAATTTTGCTAAAAAAAAAAAAAAAACGTTTGGAAATGATGATGAGGTCTTGGGCAAAACTCCATAGAAGCAAATTTTCAGGATAAATTAATGAAGCAAATGATGAAAATACTGCAATTGACTTTCTGGACTTTCTGACAATGATGACAAGAAAAATGAAAGAAACAGAGACAGAGAGTAAAGAAGAAATTAGAGAAATATTTCTTGTATTTAATAAGGATAACCTGGCTATCTTAATGCACCAGAAGTACGTCACACGATAAAACACCTTGGAGAAAATTTAACAGATGAAGAGGTTGATGAAATGATCAGAGAAGCAGATATTGACAGTGATAGTCAAGTAAACTATGAAGAATTTATGTCAATGATGTCACCAAAGTGAGAGAACATTGTACAAAATGTGTTGAAGTTCTTACACAAAAATGTTTGTTTTCTTTTTCCTTTGTAAAAGGTTCTTCTTGCTGTCAAACGAATATGCATGAGTAGTCATTAAGACTTATTCCTCTATGTTTTTTTTCCTTATCTTACTATCATTGTCTGGAACCTTATTTTAGAAAATGCATCAAGTAGCAAGTTGCACGTGGCTTACTAAATTAGTGGTTCTTGAAATTTTGGGGTTCAGCATCCCTTTACATTTTTAAATTTTATTGAAGATCTCTAAAACTTTTTGTTTATATGAATTATATCTGCTAAAATTTACCATATTAAAAATTAAAACAGAATTTTTAAATATTTATTCATTATAAAATAATAATGAAACCATTACATGTTGACACAAATAATATATTTTTAAAATAACTATATTATCTAAGACAAAAAAAATTAGTGAGAAAAGTGGACTCATTTTACATCTTGGCTTATCTCTTTAATGTCTGGCTTAAAAAAAGACAGCTGAACTCTCATATCAGCATCCAATCTGTTGTAATCTCACATTTCATATAGCCTCTGGAAAATTCCACTCTACACTAGTGAGATAATGAGAGTGAGAGGCAGACAACGTCTTTAATATTGTTATCAAAAACGTTTTCACCTTGTGGGACCCCCTGCTCACACCTGGAAAATCACTGATCTAAACCCTTTGACACATCTAAACTTAGATGGAGTTGGTCAAATGAAAGAACACCTAGGTTATGCTTTTATAAAAACAGTTTTCTTTAGAAACAGTCAGCCTACTGTTGAAATGTAGAGTTTGAATCCTGCCTGAACTATGGAGAACCTACAATATATACTTAAAGTTGTGCTATTGCAAAATGGGTTTATTATCCAGGTACTTACGCAGCATGATTTTGTACTGCTGATCTTATACCAGAAACTTTGTCGTCTATCGTTACTTGCTTTTTAAGCTTTGGCTTTTAAAGAAAATCTGCTTATGGCACTATTTACCTCAAACAAGTTATATATTTGATTTCCAATTTAAAAGTTACAATTAGCTTTGTGAGAAACTGCCATATTGTCTTCCAGAATTACTGTACATTTTACCTTCCCACCAGCAATGAATGAGAGTTCCTTTGCTCGACAGCCTCGCTAACATTTGGTGTTGTCAGTGTTTTGAAGTTCAGCCATTCTAATAGGTGTGTAGTGGTATCCTGTTTTAATTTGCAGTTTCCTATGATGTTGAGCATATTTTCCTATGCCTATTTGCCATCTGAGTATCTTCTTTGGTGAGGTGTCTGTTCAGAACTTTTGCTCATTTTTAATCCGTGTGTTAGTTTTCCTATTGTTGAGTTTAAAGAGTTCTTTATATGTTTTCGATACCAGTCCTTTATCAAATATGTGTTTTGTGAAGATTTTCTCCCAGTCTTTGGCTTTTTTGTTTATTCTGTTAACAGTGTCTTTCACAGAGTAGAAGTTTTTAATTTTAATGAAGTCTAACTTATCAATTTTTTCTTTCATGGATCATATTTTTGGTGTTGTATCTAAAAACTCATCATCAAGCCCAAGATTAGCTAGATTTTTCACCTATGTTATCTTCCACGAGTGTTATAGTTTTGCCAGAGGTTGGGCTGAGGGGAAGGACAAATAAGTGGAGGACAGGGGATTTTTAGGGCAATGAAATTATTTCCTATGATACAGTAATGATGGACACGTGTCATTATACATTTTTCAAAACATATATAATGTACACACAAAAAGTGACCCCTAATGTAAATTATTGGACTTTAATTAATAATAATGTATTGATATTTGTTCATCAATCATAACAAATGTACCGAACTAAAACAAGATGTAAATGTAGGGGAAACAGTGGGAGAGGGGGTTATGTGGGAACTCTCTCTACTTTCTGATCGATTTTTCTGTAAACTTAAAACTGCACTAAAAATAAAGTCTATTAATTTTTTTAAAATTATACTTACCTCCACAACTACTGCAGAATAAACAAGCATTCCAAAATGAAATTAATAAATTCAAGTGAGGCTTTGTTCATTCATGATTATCAGAACTCATATGTGGGGCTGCCCCACAGCTGAGTGGTTAAGTTCGCACACTCTGCTTCAGCGGCCCAGGGTTTCGCTGGTTCGGATCCTGGGTGCCAACTTGGCACCACTCATCAGGCCACACTGAGGCGGTGTCCCACATGCCACAAGTAGAAGGACCCACAACTAAAATATGCAACTATGGACTGGGGGCATTTGGGGACAAAAAGCAGAAAAAGAAAAAGAAGATTGGCAACAGCTGTTAGCTCAGGTTCCAATGTTTAAAAAAAAAAAAGAACTCATACATTACCAACACTGGCCATAGGCAATTTTTGAAAGCCTGTTTGAAAGGATCAACTCTTTATCTTAGTGGAACTGTTCTGTTCACTTTAAGATATGGTTAGGATTGTGGCATATTGAAATCTGCATGAAGATGATTATCCAATCCAAGTTATGCTGGAATTGGGAACAGAGAGTTTATTCATAAAGTGTTTACTACTTCACTTACTGTTGTGAACTATTGCCAGTTGGCACTTACAAAGCAAAAGCTTCACCTTAGAGCTACCAGCAGTGCAGGGTGGCGTCTGGGGCATAGGTTTGGAGGTCAACATGCTGGGCTATAGGTGCTGAATGGAACACATCTGTCTATCATTTTTCTCTATTCCAGCTACTGGGAAACTTTGGTTCATCCAGCTTGACAGGATATCATTTAGCTTTCACTTGCCAAAAACCACAAATGCAAGAATGGCCATAAGACAGTGACGTCAGCATCACGGTGGAGTGAGTTCTCCTGGCAATCTAGCCCCTCCACCACACAACAAAAAAGACATTCATACTCCAACAGAGGACATCCACACAACACAAAAGATGTCTGAGAGACCCACACAGCCACACATCGGAGGGTGGAGAGGCTGGAGACTCCCTCTGATGAGGTGGAATGGGGTAAGAGAAAACTTCGCTCCCCCTGCAAAAGACTGCAATCTGGTACTTCATGTAGCCTCCAAGAGGGAAGGAAGTGGGGAGGGGACGCTCATTCACTGGAACATCAAAGATCCCCAAGGTCCCTTGTAGCCTAGGGGAAAGCCCCTACTGAGGTGACAGCTCATCAAGCCAACACCCCAGGAGAGCAGATAGCTAGAGCAGAATGAGTAAGCCCACAAGAGCATGCAGAAGAAAGCTCCCCTCCCCCCACCCACCCAGAGCTGGCTCCAGTGCCTGGGATCCCTGGGATCCTGGTGGAATTCAGAGGGCTGAGAATACACAGCTCTTGACCCTCATCCAGTGGTGATAGGTGGTAATTGTGACCAAACGATGTCAGGATGTGAAAGAACAAAGTCACGCCCTCCAGCATTATAAAAAATTATGTTAAATCTCCATACGAGAGAGAAAATGACAAGTACCCAGAAATCAGTCCTGAAGACACAGAAATACGTAATCTAAATGACAGAGAATTCAAAATAGGGATCATCAAAAAATTCAACGAGTTAAAAGAGAATGCAGAGAAACATTTCAATGAGTTCAGGAGCTACTTCACAAAAGAGATTGAAACTATAAAGAAGAATCAATGAGAAATATTAAGATGAAAGACACAATTGATGTGATAAAACAAAATATGGATTCCCTGAAAACTCAAGGGGACATCATAGAGGAGTGAATCAGCATAATCAAGGATAGACATATTGAAATGCTCCAGACAGAGGAGGAGAGAGAACTAAGACTAAAAAGAAATGAAGAATTTTTCCAAGAAATATCTAACTCAATTAGAAATGCAACATAAGAATTATAGGTATTCAAGAAGGAGAAGAGGAGAATGTAGCAGAAAGCTTGTTCAAAGAAATAATGGCAGAGAACTTCCAAAACCTAGGGAAAGAGAAGGAAATCCGTGTGGAAGACACTACCAGATCTCCTAAATATGTCAATGTAAAAAAGACCTGCTGAAAGAAATAGAGTAGTAAAACTGGCAAAATTGAATGACAAAGAAAAAGTACTAAGGGCAGCAAGGCAGAAGAAAATAATCTACAAAGGAACCCCTACCAGGCTTTCAGGGGATTTCTATGCAGAAATTTTACAGGCTAGGAGAGACTGGAATGACATATTCAAATCTTTGAAGGACAAAAACTTTCAGCCAAGAATACTCTATCCAGCAAAAATATCCTTCAGATATGATGGAGAAATAAAAACTTTCCTGGATAAACAAAAGCTAAGGAAGTTTGTAGCCACAAGACCTCCCTATAAGAAATCCTCAAGAAGGCCCTCATACCTGGAAAAAAAAAAAAAAGGCAGAAAGGGGTTAAAAAGCACAGAGTAAGGAGATAAATAGGTAGACAAAATCAGAAAATTGTAGGTATACATCAGAACAAGTTGGCAAAAACTCAATTATAACATTATAGATAAAGGGAAGGAAAACACCAAAAACAAAGATAATCTTGTCATTTTAACCACAGACTCACAAAACCAGATGGAATAAGATGTGAAAAAAACAACTTAGGAGGGGAAGAGGAAAGGGACTGAATCGGTTTAGTCCAAGGAAATAAGAGGCCATCAGAAAACAGATCTGGGGCTGGCCCTGTGGCCGAGTGGTTAAGTTCGTGTGCTCCGCTGCAGGCGGCCCAATGTTTCGTTGGTTTGAATCCTGGACGCAGACATGGCGCTGCTCATCAGGCCATGCTGAGGCAGCGTCCCGCATGCCACAACTAGAAGGACCCACAACGAAGAATATACAACTATGTACTGGGGGGCTTTGGGGAGAAAAAGGAAAAAAATAAAATCTTTATACAAAAAAAGAAAACAGACTATCTTATCTCGAAGATTTTGAATACAAACTGCATGGTAACCACTGAAAAAAAAGACACAAATAATAAATAATGATAAAGCTCTATGCTGGAGCAGTCCTTCCCTAGTTATCTGGGTCTACTCTGAGCCTTGAGATCAACCTAAGGTGAAAGCTGATGGTCTTTGCAGGTCTTTTCTGAACAGGTGTCTTCCCTGGGTTTGAGCAGCTTTATCAATTCCCCCATATACACAGCTGCTTTTCAATGTCTTAATTTTCCAGAATATCATCCAGCTTCTCTTTCAGGCCTGACATGGTCTATTGTATGTTTCCACCTGTAATCTCTTCCCCCAGGCCTCTGTGGGTCTGTAGTCCCCCTGCAGCTTTCCTGAGTGGTGCCCACAAACTTTCCACCTGAGCCTCCAGTGAGACAAAATAGATACCAGTCCTTCAGCCCCAAGACAGGTTAGAACGTTGCAAATAAGGTCTGCTCTGCTTCCTCTGGTTTGAGGGAGGGAATTTGGAACTGGGCTGCTGCCTCCTCCAGACCAAAACCATTGCTGTGCCAAGGAAGGTGTGAGGCAAAAGCAAGTAAAAACACAAAATTTCCTGCTGTTTTGAATGTGACTTTTTCTTTTTCTTTTCTTTTGAGGAAGATTAGCCCTGAGCTAACATCTGCTGCCAATCCTCCTCTTTTTGCTGAGGAAGACTGGCCCTGAGCTAACATCCATGCCCATCTTCCTCTACTTTATATGTGGGACGCCTACCACAGCATGGCTTGCCAAGTGGTGCCATGTCCGCACCTGCGATCCAAACTGGTGAACCCTGGGCTGCCAAAGCCAAACGTGTGCACTTAACTGCTGCACCACCAGGCTGGCCCCAAATGTGACTTTTTCTTGATGGAGTATTTGCCTAGTTGCTGTAGACACTGACTGTTTTCCAGAGCTCCTATAAGGTTACTTTAGCCAGTTTCAGGGTGGGGAGGGTGTTGGGGTTTTTTTTGTTTCATGTGGGAACAAGGGCTTGGAGCTTCCTAGTCCACCATTTTGCTTATGTCACTTTTGCTCTTTTCATTTTGACCTTTGCTCAAGTGCCACCTCCTCAAAGAGATCTTCTAACCTCTCTGTCTGAAGTATCATATTCATGACATTCCCATGTTTCATATTCCTTAATTGCACTTATCACCAAGAGGTATTTTTTTTATTGTCTGCCTCCTCCCACGAGAATAGAAACTGCATGAGAGCGGGGAACTTTATCCTGAAAGTCTAAAACAATATCTGGCACATGGTACATGTTTAATAAATATATTTTGAATGAATGAATGTGGCTTAAATAGCTATTTACAGTTTGTTCACTTTCATTAATAGGTTTTAATGGTTTGGTTGTTTATATACCCATATATTTATTTATTTAACAGACATTTACATGTACTGTGAGCTGAAGATGGAGGGCAAAGGTGTTTCTAATCTTACAGAGGAGCTAGACAAATACACAAATAATGCAAAAGCATGAATAAATGAGGAAGAGAGAGAAGTGTTGAATGTAAGTTGTAGCCAGCTTCAAGTTTGCAAACAAGTGTCATTTAACTTCTAACTGAGGGACCTCAGGGACAGAAGCCAGTTCTGCTAAGGCTCAAATGCAGATACAGGGGGTTAACCCACCATGGACCTTAGGCAAGCCATGTGACCTGGCTGAATCTCTATTTCTCTTTCCACTGCCTCATGAAGTAGTTGCAATGATTCAGTGAGAAAGTAATGAGACTGAGCTTTACAATCTGTTCATAGCTATGCTAATATAAGGAATTGAAGTTTGCTCCTGAAGCATGATTGTTTAGTTGTTTGTCCCCTGGGTCTGGAGTCAAACCACTAAACAAAGTCCATTTTAAAATCTTACTCCAATGACGTTATTAGCATTACTTAGAGTCCTTGGGCAGGAGACCAAGAAAGATGGTGGCACCAGCTTTTAAATATCATCTCAGAAGCTAGGAGGACACGGATATTTAGCAATCTCTCTGTGAACTGAAAAGCAATGAGTTCACACTAAGAGGCACAGTAAAATGGAAGGAATAATTACCCAGGGGTCAGAAGATCTCAGTCTTAGTCTGGCTCTGCTTTTTATTAGTTATATAACTTTGGGAAACTTGTTAAACTGTTTCCTCATTTGGAAAATTGGGACAGTGATATCTCACAGGGTTCTTGTAAAGATCAAAGGATGTAATACATTTAGCACTGATACTGTTGTCTCTGAATCCATTCGCCACATTGAAAAGATCAAAGACTCCTTGAAGAAGGGCTGATCCCAGGTCTGGGGCAACAAATGTACAGGATGAGTCTGGACATCTTAGTTTACCAGAAAACACTCTCCAAGACAACTAGGTTAACATCAAAAGAACTCAGGAATCACACGAAGGTGCTCCCACTGGCCAAATATGGAACAATTCGAGCATTCAAAAAGAATGAAAATGAATAAAATTGACTGAAACACACTGTTTTTAAAAATTCACGAGTTCATAATGATTCTCAAGAAAAAAAAAGTAAAGTCCATTTGAACCCATGAAAAGCCACCTCTAAAGGGGAAGAATTAAGCATTTGTCTTGCCTCTCCTGTCAAATGTATTTCAGGGTAACCATATAGTCTTGGTTCCTGAGGGAAAGAATTCTAGCTAATAAATGTGGAAGGAATGATGGAGTCAGAAAATTACCATTTTGCAACCCCTAATTAAATAATAGCAAATGAACACAATAGCAAATAAAGCAATGAACTATAGATGAAACCATGAGATAAAAGTTTAATGTGGAACTTTGCAATTGGGACAGGCTGTCACCACCTGAGTGCAATGATTGGTCTTAGCAGCACTAAAATTAGGACAATGAGCCATTGTGTGTTTCCTGGCGTGATGCCAACACACATCACTTCCTACAAAGTTTTCTTGCCCCCAAAATTGAATCTGAGTATAAGTAAGTCTGTAGATCCAACCTAAATTACAGAAAATGAAAGAAAGGAACAAGTTAAATGACACAATAAGGAAGCAAGCAAATCCACAAAGTGGAACATTTTACAGGACAACTGACCCAGTTTCTGCAACAAGTCAATGTCAGCAAATGAAAAGGGCAGGGGATTGCCCTAGAATATGAGACTTAAAAGCCATACGAGTGAATTTTGTAGATTTTGTGTGGATCGTGTATGTATTCTGAGTTGAATGTATTTGGATGTCTTTTAGACAATCAGAGAAATTTGATTCTGGAATGGGTACTTGAAAATAATAGGACCAGTTGATTTTCTAATATATGAAAACGGCATTGTGGTTATATAGGAAATGTCTAGCTTTTTAGAGCTGTATTTTGAGATATATAGGAATGAAATGACATAAGATCTGTGATTTGATCTAAAATGCTACAGTAGAGCAAACAGGGATACATAAAGCAAATGTGACAGGGTCTTGATAATTGTTGAATCTGTGGATGGGACATGGGAGTTCACTGATCTGTTCTTTTCACTTTTGAGAATGTCTGAATATTTTCATAATGAAAAATGCTAAAGAGATTTTTTCTTTTTTTAGCTGAGGAAGATTAGCCCTGAGCTAACGTCTGTGCCAATCTTCCTCTATTTCGTACGTGGGTCCCTGCCACGGGCATGGCTGACAAGTGGTGTAGGTCCGAGCCTAGGATCCAAAAACCCTATGAACTGGGGCTGCAAAAGTGGAGTGTGCCACAGGGCTGGGCCGTAAACAGATTTTTTAAAAAGAGATAATGTATGGGAGAGTGGCATAGGGATAGATACTCATTTCTCTCTCTCCCAAGAGCAGAGGTACGACATGTGGGTGGAAGAGAAAATCCCTTTGGTGTTTTATTAAAAACACTCTCCTGGGACTTTTTCATTTAAGGAACCACCAAAATTGCCCTCAGAGCATGGTATACATTAGGGATACAGCTTCAGAGTGCCAAAAAAATAAGTCATAGTGGCAACTTGGTCACACACAGAAACTAAGCAAGATCAAATATCTGACGACAAACAGAAATGGCAAGCAATAGACTATATTGGAGCATATGAGGAAGCCATTTGGTGTAAACCTAATTTGGCCAGACTTTGTTTTTTCCAAAAGGGCCTGACATAGCCGTTGAGCATGCATTGTATATCTCCTGTAAACATTTACAAACAGCCTTAAGATAAAGGTGCAACTTTCCCCCACATTGGCATTTCCATAGGGATAAGCATCTCTCCCTAGGCTAGGAACTGATTGCTGTGCTCACCTGTGACCACCCAGCTGGAGACAACAGACCTGCCATCCTGCTGTGTCTACGGAGACAGCAGACCTACCTGCTGTGTCCATCAATCACTATGCCGAGAGCAGTCTCCGGACATTTGAATCATATGTGAAACATCCTCTTTGGGGGTATATAACCACTCTGTACACCCCACTTCTTTGGTGCCCTTCCTTTGGGAAGAAAGGCCCTGGGCCGTGGTCCTCAGATTTTGGCTCAGAATAAACTCACCCAAATTTTCACTTATAGATTGGTTATGGATTATTTTTGGGGACACTGAGAAGGCTTTTTTTTCTTCTTTAAAGCAGGGAATTATTTTTGCTCTATTAAAAAGAAAATATCCGAGAGAGTAGCTGCAACATCCGTGGGAAGAGAATTATCTGCGCTACTTACACCAAACCAAAACAAAGGCCTTCTTCGCAATAACTCCCTGAGAGCTCCAGGGAGGCAGTAATTAGGTAATTAGACCTGGGAGTCCCCGCAGAGCCCGGGCGGCAGCGGGGCGTAATGACTTCCGCTCTGCGGTGCCGCAGCCCTGCGAGAGCGGGCAGGCCGGCCTTCTCTGAGCGAGCTCACCCGGCCGCTTCCTCTGCCTCCGCTGCTCTCCTGAGCACGCTTCCCCCCATGAGCCGGGGCGGGCGCAGCCGGGACTGGCGATCGGGACGCTTGGTTCGCACTGGTCGTCCCCCGACCCCTCCACGCCGCCACTCTCGACTCTCGACCGTCACCCCAAATTGCCAGCGTGTGAAGTTATCACGCTTAACATCTCCTGACCCGAGGACTTGGGTACCCGCGGATAATCCGAAATTGCGCGCGGTTCCGGGCCTTGCAGCAGGCAGGGTGCCTTCTCCTTCTTCATCGCTAGCTTAATCCAATTAATTCATACTCTTTATCAAAAACGTGGACTGTGAAAAGGAAAAAGAACTGGCCCTACCAGCCAGAAATACTTTTAGCATTTTGATGAATTTCCTTTCAGTCTTTTATATAAACAGATGTTTTCAAAATACGTTACTGGGATACCGAGATTTTCTTCAGAAGGTAATTTTTCACTTTACATCATTATTGAGCACTTTCTCATGTCATTAAACAGCCTAAGAAAATGTTTTTTGCTGACAAAAGTCCTCCGGAGGAATGCACATCCCCGCATTTTCTTCAAGCAGTCCCTCATTGTTGACACTTGGGTAGTTTTCTATTTTTGACCGACATCAACAAAGTGCTCGGTCGGATTTTTCCAAATGCCCCTCTCGCACCAGCGGCGCACACGCCCGGGCGGCAGAAGAAGTCCCGGGTCACGGGACTGGAGAGCAGAGGCCTCGCGCTGCGCTCCAACCGGGCTCTGTGACGTCACCGTAGGTCCCGCCCCCGCCGGCAGAGCCAATCGAAACCCGGGGCGGGGTCCTCCAGAAGCGCGCGCACGCGCGGGCTGGCGGCCCGGCTGCCCGGCGGCCCGGGGCGATGAACCCAGCGGGTCCCAGCGCCCAGGCTAGGGCGCAACCGCCGCCACCCGAGGCGCGGCCGGCCGTAAACTCCGAGGAGGAGCCCTACGACTGCCTGGATTACTACTACCTGCGCGACTTCCCGGCCTCCGGGGCTGGGCGCAGCAAGGGCCGGACGCGGCGCGAGCGGGAACTGCGCACCAACCGGCCGGTGCCCGGCGGCCACGAGCGCAAGATCGCGCAGAAGCTCGTCAACGGCCAGCGCAAGCGTCGCCAGCGCCAGTTGCAGCCACGGCCGCGCACTCGCCTCCCCTGAGCGCCGGTACGTGCGGGCTGCGACGGGCCTGGGCCCAGGGAAGCCCCGCGAGCGCCCTGCGCCACCGCGGCCCCGCTCCCCTCGGGCCCCCTGCGACTCGACTCAGGCAGAGTCGCCCCGTTCTGAGTCTGCCCCGCGTTAGCGAGTTATAGCTGAACCCCGTAAGCCCCCAATTTATCTCCCTGCTGCGAGTGGAATAGTGAAAACTCCACCTTTTGGAATTTTGCAGTTGGGTAGAAATGGCTAGAAAACATCTTTTTAAAAATACATGTGAACTGGGGCCGCTGGGTGGCGTAGTGGTTACGGTCTGCGCTCCGCTTTGGAAGCCTGAGGTTCCCAGGTTCCGTCTGGGTGCGGACCTATGCACTGCTCTTCAAGCCATGCTGGCGGGCGTCCCACATATAAAATGGAGGAAGATGGGCAGAGATAGTAGCTCAGGGCCAGTCTTCCTCAGCAAAAAGAGGAGGATTGGGGGCGGATTTTAGCTCAGGGCTAATCTTCCTTAACAACAACAACAAAAAAAGTGAAGGATTTACTTCCTGTATTTAAGCAGGGATTAAAGAAATTTTTGTTTTTGTCTGATTTTCTACAGGATACCCGAAGGACCTGATAAAAGTATTTTCTCTACCTCCAGCGGTAACTGGTCCTAAAGGGGAGAGAATCGATGTTGGTCAACAGATCTTCTTTTTGACATCGCTTAAGTTTACTGCTTCAGTATCTTTTCCTTAGTGATTATTAAGTAACATCCAAGTGGGTATGCCTTTTTAGGGTTTTTAATTAAAAGAGAGCAGCAAGAATGGCATTTTAACTTTTTTTTTTTCACTTGCTATGGTAACTTTTCAAATCCACAAATACTTGAATTCTTACGTGTAAAGAAGAGGGCACAAAGATGAATAGGGGAAGAGCAAGAAAGGAATTTGTACAAGATTTCAACACAAATGTCACACTACTGGGCAGGTTTAATATTTGCCAAAGTAGGGATATTTTAAATTGTAGCTGTGAATACTGGAACAGTTGCTAGTCTCTGCACTACTGACCCAAAGTTATCCCAGAGTTCAGGTAACTTTCCAGAGGTCATAACAGCTAGTTAGAAAGACGACCAGGCATAACAGATAGCAAAAGCATTCACTCTTTCCAGCATCATAGTTTTTCTCAACTGTAGACGACATTCTGTGATTCAGAACCACACACAAACTCCACATTCCAAAGACAAGAGTTGAGTTACAGTTTAAACATTATGCAGAATACGGGAAGGTAGCTTCCCTTTCTCTTCAGTGTGCATTGTCTGGCCTCTGCCCAGCAGTGAGTCCTTGGTTAGGAGAGAGCGGTGGTGTGCTGGGAGGAGCAACCTGAATATTAATCCTAGCTATGACTGTTCATCGCTCTGGCATTCAGCAAACTTCTGAGTTTCAAGTTCCCACAAGCTTAAGGTTTCTCATTTGTAAAATGGGAATGACATTGGATTACCATGCCAAACGGTGGGTTAGAGATAAAATTTATATAAAACATCTGACACACTTAAGGGCCTGGCACACAATAGGTGCTCAATAAATGGTAACAATTTTTAAATTTACACAACACAATCCCACCTCTCCTTCCTCTCTAGTCCGGAAGTCTTAAATTCTTTGACTACATTAATTCTTTTAAAATGTCACCAATGTCCAGGCAGCATGGTACAGTAGGAGTCCTGGCTTTGGTGTCAAACACCTGTATGGACTTGGGCAAGTTGCTTAAACTCTAAGCATCTGTTTCCTTACCCACAAAATGGGGATAAGACAGTACCTATTTCAAGAGTTCTTGTGAGGTGTAAATGAAATAATGCATGTAATACTCTTAGTGCCTGGTATATAATAGGTACTCAAATAATTTGTAATAATGTTCCCTTTGCCACTTTTTTAGCCTTCAGGATTTTTTTCCTTACCCCTAGTCTCCCTCTGCTATGTCTCAGACACCACGTCTAGATTAATATTCCTGAAGACCATTTTAATCATATAAAAACCCTCAATGACTCCTCTAACCTTGGAGGATAAAAAGCCTAGTTTCCTTATATTGTGCTGGAAATCATCTATGGAATTTTCTTAAATTTGTTTCCCACAACTTCCAAAAACACACTCTGGTTCTTGACACAGGTCTTCTGTACTCTAAATTCACCATATTCAATTCTACTTCATTTGAATCTGTGATGTCCTACTGAGCATGCCCTTTTCCCCTTTCCAACTTTAATCTTCCTGAAACTAATTCCACCTGCACTTAAGTGCCACTCTCTCTCTCAAGCCTTCATCCACATTTAATGTCCATTCCTTTGAAATCCTTTAGAACTTAATACAAAAACCACTTGTTTATATAGTATTTTGTACTTTTAAATCAACAGTTAAATTCATTCATTTTTTAATTCTATTTTGTCTGATATGTGCAAAGCACTATATTCATATGTCTTAGTTATCCAAAGAAGAGCTACATTTAGTCTAAGGACCTTAATGTCTTAAAACGTCTCAGTTCCTACACAATTCCTGCTGTTAAACTACAGCATACCCAGACAGGCATGAGCCATGTTAAAGCAACATTCTATAAGGTCTTCTAACTAGGTTTTGCTCATTTTAGATACTAGAACTTTTTAAATTTAATTATGGTCACCGTAGAAATTATGTGTATTGGTTACCTATTGCTATGTGACAAAGTACTCCAAAATCTAGTGGCTTAAAGCAATTATCTCTTTCAGTGGGTGAAGAATTTTGGAGTGGCTTAACTGGATGGTTCTAGCTCAGGGTCTCATGAGGTTGGAGAGGAATGAGGCTCCACCTTTTGAAGGGATCTGTTTTACACCACCATGGTATGTTTAATTATTATAAGTGTGTTCATTATAGACAAATTGGAAACTTATGAACAAGCAAAAAAAAAAGGGAAGAAAGAGATCACTATCCAAGGGATAACATCACTATTTGGGTGTATATAATTCCAGTCTTTAAAATATATATGAACTTTTTCAAAATAGAAACATCCTATGTATACTATTTTGTAACCTGCTCTTTCACTTAATATATTCTGAAAATATTTTTCATGTCAGGTATTCTTTCATAACATTTTAAATGGCCGAACAGTATATTTCTTCATTTGTATGTATTATAACTTATTTAATTCTATATTGTAGAACATTTATTTACAGGTTTTGCCTATTTTATACATTTTGTTAAATGAACATCCTTATAGCCAATTTCTTTCTACATTCATGACTGTTTCTTAAATTACTAGACATGGAATTTTTGGAACAGGGTTTGCACAATTTTAAAACCTCTGATATCTACCACCTAATTTAAGTAGAATTTTTATTGCAGTCATCAAGAGTCCATTCAGCCACATATCTGGAAGAGTTCTTTGTTCAAATTTTGATCACCATAAGTGAATTTGTTGAGAATGACCAAAATCACTATGGAATAAGAAGTTTTTTATCTTGGAAATCATTTCATATCAATATAGAGAAGCTCCTTATTCTTTTTATATAGCTGCATATTGTGTGAATGTGCCATAATTTTTTTTTTTATTTTTACCAGTATTCTACTGACAGGAATTTAAGTTGTTGGTAATCTTTTACTATCACTAAATAACCTTGTACAAACGTTCAGTATTCTCTCTTCAATCTAGGAATTAATGAATTAGCCAAGTACAATTAAAATTATCCCTGTTCTGGTCTGTCTTGATTGTCCAATGTTTTGCTCATTCTAAGCTCTCCTTGTGCCAGGATGTCCTTTATAAGTTTCCTTTTCTCCATCTCTGCTTATGAATTATCCAAAGGCAAGTAAAAACACTTACCATTTTTAAAGGTTTCATTTAAAAAGTTCTGCGAAAATAAAACTTTGTTTTTCACAAAAGGTTTTTGCATCGTTTACCCCTCGGTGCCACAAACATTCTGCTGTTGCTGGAAAGGCTGTGTACAACTCTGCTACCTTTGGTGAGGGAGAAATTTCTGATTGACATCCAAGCAGAAATGAAGGTTCCACCTCTGCTCTCTTTCCTCCATAAATCCCACCCCACCCCCAAGGACTTTCCCATGAAGCCCCCCATGAAATGCCACTAGTCAACTTTTCCCCTATTGCACGAGGCGCCAAAACGTTACTGTTAAAAGCATTTCACAGCAAGGAGCACTGAAGCACAGACCCATGGGGCCTTTGCAATGACTGTTCCCTCTTGCCCGGAGTGCTCTCCCCGCTGACAAACACGTGGTTTGCTTCCCCACTTCCTGAAGGACTCCGTTCAAAGGTTGCCCTCTCCCACCTCTAACTCCCTAGCTCCCTTACCCTGCTTTTGCTTCATGTAGTCACCACCTGATTTAAGTGTTTGTGTCTCCCCCCGCCCCGAATGAAACTCCACGAAGGTAGTTTTGTTTTATTTGGTGCTGTTATCTCCAGGATCTAGTTAACACTTGTAAATTATGCAGAACATTTTAATTATCAGTGAATGAATACTATCCCAATTATGGGCATAAATTCTGTAATATATATGAAAAGGGGTGGAAAATGTATGGTAATAACATAAATGTAAGGCATTGTTACTGTCTAAATTTAATCTGGGGACTGGGTCCACAGACGAGAAACGCAAAATAGAACCGACTCAGCTCTGTTGAACCCGGCCTCCTAAAACATTTACCCAAGTAAGCAGCTTAATGCTGAGGAAAGTTGAGTAACTTGCCCAAGGTCCTGTAGCAGTCACGCGAGAAATCTGAGTCACTCTCAAGGTTGGATTTAACCTACCCTGTTATTACAACAGTTTGAAAGAAGCAGCGATGTCCTTGTGCCCTAGGAAGCGACTCACTCTAGGCTCGAAGGACACGGTTTGCGGAACAACCTCAGAAAGTTCCGGTTTTCTAAATCGGCCTGGCGCCGAGCTCATGACGCCGACCGCACACGGCCAGGCGCCGCTGTGACGTCCTGCTCTTCCCGTGACCTTCAGGGCCGGCGGACCCGTTGGCGAGCGGAAGGCCTCTGCCAGTGCGCTGATTGGTCCGCGCTGAGAACAGTCCCGCCTCCCGTCTTCTGTTCTCCTGCTCCGCAGCTGCTGCGGGGGTGTCCTCCGAGCCTCGCACTCGTAGACGCAGAACCGACGCCCGGTTGCGATGCCGCGTGGAAGCCGAAGCCGCACCTCCCGCATGGCCCCTCCGGCTAGGTGAGGCCACCGCGGGGCTTCGGGCCCTGCCGGCGCTGTGACGCGGAGGGAGGCCTCGCTTAGGCCTCGGCGCGGCGGGGGTCGGCTGGCGGAGGCCGGTGTGGCGTGGGCCCGCCCCCGCTCGCCGCAAGGTGGTTGTAAATGGGCTTTGGCTGGATTTCCCGTTTGTGGCAAAATTCCTAATTTCGAATGTCCATGACTTATTACTGAAGATAAAGCTCATTTTAAGTTAAAATAGGAAAGTTCTAGGGGCCGGCCCGGTGGCGCAGCGGTTAAGTGCACATGTTCCACTTCAGCGACCCGGGTTCGCCAGGTCGGATCCTGGTGCGGACATGGCACTGCTTGGCACGCCGTGCTGTGGCAGGCGTCCCACATATAAAGTGGAGGAAGCCGGGCATGGATGTTAGCTCAGGGCCAGCCTTCCTCAGCAAAAAGAGGAGGATTGGCAGCAGGTGTTAGCACAGGGCTGATCTTCCTAAAAAAAAAACGACACAGGGAAGTTCTAGAAAGAGGTGGACTTTGTAAGTGTAAACGTCAAAAATAGCACAAACAAAAAAAAGTAATGTACTCGGGGAAATGAGCGCATTTGAATGACGAATAATGTTTCAGCACCAACCATGAGCAATGAGCATTCGGCCCAGTAGGGGACAGTCACTAAAGCCTCACGTGTACATGACGTTTTCTAGTTCGTAAAATACTTTAAAAATATACTGCCAGTTACACCTCATAATAACTTTGGAGATAGATGTTATTCCTCTTTTACGGAGATAAAGAAACTGGAGACTCAGAATAAGTGACTTGTCCAAGGTCGTGCTGCCAGTAAGTAGGAAAGCCAGGTCTCAGACCCGAGTCTTCCGAGGACAGATTGAGGACATTTAGCACAGTACCACATTGTTTCTCCTGACGAAGATGGATTGTGTTCACACAGTATGCTAGTATTGTAGGGAAGGGCTTCACTTATAGAAAGAAGCTTCTATAAGGACGGGAAACCATGTTTTTATAAAGTTATGCCAGATGCCACCTGATAGGAAGTGAAGTCAAACTTTTGATCTAGCCTTATTTGAGAGAAGGGCACTCAAGGAAACGATCTAAAAATGGGCAGATGGAGCCTGTTATATGTGAAGATTTTTAAAGCGGCACTGGATATACCGGGTGAAATGGTTGGAAGCATCCAAACGTCCTACAGATAGGAAATAGTTGAAATTAGTTTTGGTGTAACAGTTCAGGCAAGTCACTTCCACTTACTGGGCTTCAGTTTTCTAATCTGTGAAATGAAGGAATTGGACTGGATTATTTCCCCACGTGACTGCACGTCTTCATTCAAATGTTACCAACTCCCCTGTTGGTAGACCTCTGCTGACTATCCTGAAATTGTGAGGTCCCCACCGTGCTTCCTCTCTTGATATTTTTTCTGTAGCACTTAATCCATATGACCTATTTTATGTGTTTGATCCCTCAATAGAATGTCAGCTCTGTGAAGGCAGAGGTGCTTGTCTCTTATTAACAGTTATATTCCCAACGCCTACAATACTTATCCCTAATATTTGAATGGATGAATTCTCCAAGGATCTCTTAAACTCTTAATATTTTATAACTTTTATGAAATACTTGAATAACTATGCTCTTTAGTGATACTGTGGGCTATGTGAATACATGGAAATAGTTGCAAAAAGGCAGGAAAAGATAGTTTATACTTGATTACAACCTTCACAAAAGGTTAAAGAGAGAAAATGATATAAATTGGGGAATTGTGTTCTGTAAAGTTTTCTTGTATGTTTATAATATTTGTGTTTAATAATTTAAAATGAAAATCCTGAGGTTTATTTTAATAAACAAGGTTTTTAAGTTGACAATCTCCAAACCTGGTTGGAAGTGGGAATTTCATACTTTGTGTTCTTTTCTTTCACAGCCGGTCACCTCAGATGAGAGCTGCGCCTAGGCCAGCACCAGCAGCCCAGCCACCAGCACCGGCTCCACCATCAGCTGTTGGCTCACCTGCTGCTGCACCCCGGCAGCCAGGTCTGATGGCCCAGATGGCAACCACTGCTGCTGGCGTGGCTGTGGGCTCTGCTGTTGGCCACACGCTAGGTCATGCCATCACTGGGGGCTTCAGTGGAGGAAGTAATGCTGAGCCCTCAAGGCCTGACATCACTTACCAGGTAAGATTTTGGGTGTTTCCCTTAAATGGGTGTCTTTTATGAAAAAAACATAACTTTCTGTAATTTTAGAATCTATAATGCTGTTAACAGAAAATGGTTTATCAAAAGCCACATTTGGCAGTTGAATTAGTGCCTCAGGCCAGCATCAGCAAGTATTATACAAATTATATTTTTTCCCAAGGAGTAGAATTGTAACAGTTCAACCTGATATTTTCCCTTATTTTAAACATTTTGTCTTTGTGACTCTTTTTTTTTTTTTTTTTTAAGATTTTAGTTTTCCATTTTCTTCCCAAAGCCCCCTGGTACATAGTTATATATTTTTAGTTGTGGGTCCTTCTAGTTGTGGCATGTAGGATGCCACCTCAGCATGGCCTGACGAGCAGTGCCATGTCTGCACCCAGGATCCAAACCAGTGAAACCCTGGGCTGCCACAGCGGAGCACATGAACTTAACCACTCAGCCACAGGGCCGGCCCCTTGGTGACTCTTTAATTCAGTCTCAGTCTTGGTTAAGTACAGTCACAAGTCACTTAACAATGGGGATACGTTTTGAGAAATGCATCCTTAGGCGATTTTGTTGTGCAGGCATCATAGAGTGTACTTATACAAATCTCAATGGTATAGTCTATACTCTGAGTATACTTTGTTGTATTCTGGTGTACTTGAAACTCTTGTCCATCTTTTCTTTTCGTTCTTTTTCTTTTTCTTTTTTGCTGAGGAAAATTTGACAATCTTCCTTGTATGTGGGTCACCACCACAGCATGGCTGCCGACAGGTGGTGTAGGTCTGTACCTGGGAACTGAACCCTGGCTACCAAAGTGGAGCACACCAAACTTAACCACTAGGCCACGGGGCCGCCCCCCCATCTATTTTTTAATAGTAATCCCAATTTTTCCTCCAAGAAACTTCACTGAACCACTGGTCTTTGGATGCCCACATAACCATTTCACTTCATTTGCATCTTTATTCTTGAATCTTTCTGATTACAACTGGAGTTTTGTTAAAGCTGATTTATTTTCTGCCTTTAAAAATTTTCACTTTCCATGTTACTAGATGGAAACTTATGTTTGCATCTGGATTTAGTTCTGTTTCCTCAGTTAACCTCAAAGACACTGGATACTGCTCTTTGTTCAGGTGTAAATGTGATTTCCTTTCTCAATGGTCCTGAATGCTATGTCTTTACAGGAGCCTCAGGGAACCCAGCCAGCGTACCAGCAGCAGGAGCAGTTTGGCCCGTGCCACTATGAAATGAAACAGTTTTTGGAATGCGCCCAGAACCAGAGTGACCTTAAGCTTTGTGAGGGTTTCAGCGAGGTGCTGAAACAGTGCAGATTTGCAAATGGTAGGTGATTATCAGTCCCTGATTGAACTTGCATCTGCTCAGTTCACTGAATGGTACTCCTGAACCCAGTAGAGCTTAGGGAGTCTGTGTTTAATAAATTAAACTGACAAATTAGAGGAGATTTTGTTTAAATTACTCTAACGAGCTGTTTCAAAGATTTCTAGTCATTATCTTAAGCTTTCACCATGTATATTCTGAATCTGATTCTTTGTTAGCAGGTATAGATTAATGTGCCAGATCTTTTGTGGTTACTGCATGGGAGTGATCTAGCCTTAAGGCCATGAACATGAAATTACATTCTGATTTCACCATCTGATATATTATTGGCATTCTCCCTATCTTATATGAGAGAGAAAAGTTTATTAAGTCTCTCAGTGGAACTCGAGATTTAGGCTCCCTGAAATATTAGCAGTCCGCTTGTTCCTAAGAATTCACCATCTATTTAGATGCTTTTTTTCATTTTCCCACCTTTATTTAGGTAGGAAATAAGGGAGAAATTAATCCTTTCAGGTGGTTGCACTGTGAAATTAAGAGATTGCATGTCTTTGATAAAGCTAGTACCAAAATGGCTATATTCCTCCTTCAGGACTCTGTCCCTGGAAGCACATATGCCCTGTCTTCCCTCAGTTGTGGCAAGGGTAGAGTAAAGTTCTGTTGATTACACGATGCCTTCAGTAGCTTATGAAAGAAACTAATAACCTCATCCCTCCTTTCATAATTTGGAGGGCTTCTGTTTTGTTAAATATACGGCTGGTGCTCTTCTAACTTACCTTTTCTGTTTGCAGGATTAGCCTAATTAATAAGTTCAAATTGAAGACATGGAAAATCATCTCTCATGACTGAGTTAATTTAGCATAAAAATATAATTGATAATGAAGATACAAAGTGTGAAACCATCCGTTAAATCTCTCCTCTGTGATGAATCGTTTCCTTGCTTCAGAATTGCAATGGAAGAGGATGTTCTTCTGTTCACTGAGATGGGATTGAGTTTGGGGCGGGGCACATGTTTGTGTGGCCTCCTTTAACCAGATTCTGTGATGTTGGTATTTGTGAATTAATTAGAATAAAGTGATTTTCTTCCAAAATTTGGTGTATTTTAAGTGTAAGGTCATAAATTAGATATGGTATATACATGGTGAACATAGTCATTTTGCAAAAGGACACAGTTGTCTCAACATGTCTCTACCTAGTTTATAGTCTCTGGATATTAAATTACCATCCACCCGGAGGAGCTGGCAGAGCTCGCTAAGGAGCTTTGGTAGAGAAATAGTTATGTAAGGAGTAGCTCACTAGCAAACCTGCTCATTAAAAAGGTTCCAGTTGCTCCAGGCCTTTGGAGCCAATGTTCAGTAACCTGGGCAGTAATTTTGTTTAGATGAAGGAAATGTAGGCATAGACCCATTACATGGGTGGATTCCCTGTGGCCAGGTCAGCACTACATATCACTGTTCCCCTAGTATAGCCAATTAATTGGTCAGAGGTGAGAGCCATTCTCTTAATATAAGCAGTTTCCTTGCAAATGTTTTTCTTCTACTTCAGGCACTGTCCCTGCCTCTTCCTGAAAGACTGAAGCTAGCTGCAGTCGTCCCACTCCATGTTGTCTTAAGGAGATGGACATGATTTGGGGTGCATCATTTTTTTAAATGAACCCAGCTCCATCCCTCACAATTCAAAATCTTGTTCACTTCTGGGAGTTGACCTCCAGGCTACGTTATGTTCTGCAGTGTTCCTACTTTCAGATGTACCTTTCAGAGCTGCTGTTACCTGAATTTTTTCCCCTCTTAAGTTTCAGAGACCTCTATTACTACAAGGTGCCTGAAGTGCTCCTGAGTGAGTGAATTATTCAGTTGCTGCCTCCTGTCCTCAGCTGTTTCTTAGCGTGCCCCACTTTACATAATCATTCACTTCCTCAAAAGGGCTAAAACTGCCTTTCACCAGAACCTGAATGACTGTGGACAATTTACTCATGGCCAGTCCCCTAGCATATTCCCTCCTAGCTTCGTCAGTGGGTTCCTTTGCCCATTTTCCTGGAGGCTTAAGACCTCTGCGTTTATAATGTTAACGCCCCTTATGTCCAAGAGTGATGGTGTGTGGTGGGTGCCCAAATATTGATCAATCAGTGAATCAAAGGACATCAATAAAATGCAAGAGCCTGGCTGGTCTGGCCTCTCCCTGGTAGGTGCCATGGCTACACAGAGAAGGGCACAGGGAATAATCCACGAGATGCACTGGCCTTTTGCCCTAAGGTCAGAAGGGATTTTGTCATTCATTGAAAGTATAAACCAGGGGCTGGCCCCAGGGCCAAGTGGTTAAGTTCACGCACTGTGCTTCCGCGGACCAGGGTTTCGCCAGTTCGAATCCTGGGTGTGGACATGTCACTGCTCATCAAGCCACGCTGAGGCGGCGTCCCACACCACAACTAGAAGGACTCACAACTAAAAATACACAACTATATAATGGGGGGCTTTGGGAGAAAAAAAAAAGTATAAACCAGCACAAGTCAAATCTACAGTTGAGACTCATTTAAAAAATAGGCTTACTGACAGTAAGTAAAAGGAGATTGAGGTGTTTTCATCCTTGGAGCCAGCTGTTGCATCTCAATAAGCTAGAGGCCTTTATGCATAGTGCCAAGTCGTTTCAACTCTTCTATATAGCAGTTCAGCAAGGTATTTCCCCAGAGTAGAAGAAATAGATGGTCAGCATGAGAAAATGGGAAGAGCTCTTGGGCCCACGTCTGGGGTTAATCTAGGCCCTCCTGCTCACCTACTTGGTCACCTTGAGCAAGTCACATTCTCTCTAAAATTGGCTTAATACCAGAGTTTTGGGGTCCACAAGAGAGTGTATGAAGTGCTTTGTAAAATGCTAATCAGATGGGTGTTTGGGGCTCAGCATCTGTATGAAGCACTGTATTACCCCTCCCTTCATTTGGTGTATTAGAATTAGGGGTTTGAAAAAGGTAGCTTTAGAATAAGAGAGAGCAATAAGTGTCTATTGTATGCCAGCATGTTACATACATGATTTCCAATTCTGCCAACCTCTTAAGGTAGAATCATACTGTTAAGAACCCTCACCCAAAGAGTCCAAAGTCGAACACGGTTAGAGCCCATATGCTGTTCCTGGCACAGAGAACTCCTCCCAATGGAAGCTGCAGGCCTGAAAACAAAATGGGTTAAGGATGAAATCACGGAGGCAGATCAAAGTTAGGTTCCTGAAGGAGACGTTCCCTGACTTTTAAGGTCACTTTTTGCAGGGCAGCCACATAAACTGTTTGAGGGGGCCCAGAGATCTGGGTCCCTGTGGAAGGCAGGGCTGCAGTGTGAGTGCACCAGTACGCTTAGGTGCTCCCCACGGCCCTGCTCTCAGCATGCACAGACATGGCTCCCAGAGAAATGGGTACATTCCCTGCAAGGCTGGCTTTATCCTCTGGGCCTGGAGGCCAAGTGAGCTTCAGAGGAAAGATTGGTCACCTCATGCTGTCCTGAGCTTCCGTCACCTTCCACCAGAGGTCACCCCTAGTGAGACTTGGCCCTGGCCGCATGCTCTATCCCTGCTGGGTCTTGGCCTGCATCCCGGGTTTGCAGTTGTGATTTATTTTTGGTATGTCAGTCTTCCGTCATCAAGTAGCAAAGCCCGCAGGAAGAGCAGCAAGATATCCTACTCCAGCCACAAGTGTCTGCTCGGGATACACTTCAGCCCTCGGTTGTCCCCTCTCCCCAAGGGGCTCTGGGACCTTTGGGATTCTTCAAGTTCACTCAAGGGCCTGCGAGGACCTAACGGTGAGTAGCCAGGCCAGTGATGGAAAAGAACCAGGCAGGAGGCCAGGAGAGGGAGAGGCTGTGAGGTAGAGAGGACAGAAAATCCTTAGACTCACATCTCCTCCCTTCTGAAGGCGGACGGACCCAGAAGAGTGGCGGCATTGACTCTTGAAGCCCTCCTTCTGGGATATTTGTCTACAGAAAGTGGGTCCCTGTGACTGTATTTTTGAACTGAGTTTGGGGGAGGGATGTTATGCTCCAAAAAGGATCAGGCTACCTACTCCCATTTGGGGACCCTTTCCAAAGGGGTTTTGGGAAAGGCGTGGGGAGTGTGGATGGGGGCAGTGGACAGAGGCAAAAGTTGGCCCCAAGTTAGGCCTAGAGCAAGGGGATGGGGCAAGATAAACATCCCCCACCCCACCCCAGGAGAGGTGAGTGCAGCCAGAACTCGGAGAAGCTGGTTGTGCCAGAGAATGGAACCTCCAGCCGGGATGGCATCCTGGGGTGGGTCCAGATATACCTCTGTCCATGGAGGGCTAAGGGAGGGAGAGGCCTGGTGCTACTCAGCTTTGGGAGGTGGGGCGCATATATGCCCATCTTGGGAACTTAAAAGGAATTGCCAGGAAATGAGCTTGTTTTTATGGGGAACAGATACTCCTGTGCTCAGTTCGGGTTGCTGATGGGGTGGAGGCAGCCTTTGAGCAACCCAGGCATCTGCTGCTGGCAGAGGAGACTGTTGTTATTCTATTCCTTCCTCTGGTGACCAGGCACCCAGAAGTGGGGACATCGGGCTTCCTGGAACAGCCAGCCTGAGTCCTGAGGCAGCCAAGTCTGCCATTTGGCTGATCAGCAAATTGGCCCCTTTGACAGGCCAGGCCTTCTTGGGTCCAGAAAGGGTAGTAGAAGTAGGGCTAGAGGTAGCTTTGACCCTGCTGAGTGGCAGCTTGTGCCCGTTTTCTGTCTGCCTCTCCTCCTGTCAGTAGATGATTTTCTCCATTCCTCAAATCCTGTTCAGTGCCCCGGTGACCTCCACGTAGCTGAAGCAGAGCCACTGAGCCCAGCTCCTCTGTGTCTAGGCCTGAGTATCCTGGCTCTGTACTGCCCCACATTGCAGCAGGACCACTCAGAGCTAACTAGCCATCATTAGGTTCGACATGGGGCATTCTGTCAGCAGGACCCTGGGGTCCAACCATCGACTCACATCTAGGGAGCAGCACCTGCTATATGCCTGCACTGAGCATAGAGGGGAGGGATGGCTGGGACATCCTAGAGAAGATCACAGTCTAATGGGGGAGATGACAACACACACTAACAAGTGATACCAGAGGCTAGGACCAGGACTCGCCCATCAAGCTCTGCATCCCTCAGAGCACCTGGCACAGTGCTTTGCAAAGAGTATGAAAGAATGAATGAATGAGAGAGTGATTGTGAAAGTCCTGGTTAAGGACAGAATGAATGAGGGAGGAGCAGTGGAAAGCACAGGAAGCATGTCCTGGAAGGAGGGGTGTTTTCAGGATAGGAGTTATGACTAGGGGAGATAAGGAGATGCTATAGGAGCAGCATATTAAGAAGATGAAATCGTGAAGCTTCTCACCTTTTCTACAAGTGCAGAGAGCAGGCAGGAGAAAAGCAGGACCAGCCTTGTCTCCTTAGAGAGGAAAGAAAACAGCGCTTTAATTTGTCCTCTATGGAGTTTCTCTGTGGTTCTTTCTAAAGTCAAGGGTGTGCCGGCCTCTTCAGAGATAACCTTGGGCCTTGATGGCCAAATCTCCTGCCTCAGGACTGAACTTGGGCCAGGGCCTGGCTGACCATCTGCCCCTCCTACCAGGGGAGCAGCAGCTTACAGTGAGAACACGGAGGGAACCACATGGTCACCTAGGGGTCACAAGAGTTTATAGCCATTGGGAAGAAGCAAGCTGGGCTCTTTCCAAAGCATTTTTTCAACTCACAAACATTCATTTTGAACATTCACAATAGGCCAGCCCTGTGCCAGGAGACAAAGATGTGTGAGAAACGGTTCCAGCCCTCAAAGAGCACATCCCCTGGGTCAGGGAGGCTGACAGCTTCTTTCTGTTCCTCTGTCAGAGCCCTCAGAATCACCCCGGAGGAGCTGAGCATGACCCGGGACGAGGCATTGCCGGACTCGTATTCTGCACAGGGCTTCTACGAGAACTACGAGCCCAAGGAGATCCTGGGCAGGTAAGGCCCAGACCTTCTCCATGAAGCGCTGTCCTAGGCTCCAGCTGGCTCTGTGGGCTGGAGCAACGTCTGCTGGACCCTGAGCACTGGCCTCATTTCTATACACAAAGTACTGTCCACTTGGAGAATCCCTCAGTTTGGGTCCTGCCCTCCTGAACCAGGACAGATAAGGGGGTAGAAGAGTACCCAGATCACAGACCTCTCCCAGCAAAGAGCTTCCCCGCTGCTGCTGACAAGCATATCTAAACCTAGCTTTGGGCCAGGGTCAGGGATCAGAGATGGGAGGGAAGATTATGGCCCTAAGAGTATATGGCTTCTTCCTAGGTGCTGAGAAAGAGCACTGAGCTAGGACTCAAGAGGCCTGAGGCTTGTTACTCATCAGCTCCAGGCAAATCACCCTCTCTGTGCCTTCTTCATCCTACTGTCCCCAAAAGCTCACAGGGAGTTAGAGGACAAGGCAAGACATCTCTAATGTGGCTTGGACGTGGGACTTTCCCTGCGGTGAGAGGCCCCTGGGACCATCTGTCCTCTGCTCCCCTAGGGGTGTTAGCAGTGTTGTCAGGCGCTGCATCCACAAGCCCACATGCCAGGAGTATGCTGTGAAGATCATCGACATCACTGGTGGGGGCAGCTTCAGCTCCGAGGAGGTGCGGGAGCTGCGAGAGGCCACGTTGAAGGAGGTGGACATCCTGCGCAAGGTTTCAGGGCACCCCAACATCAGTGAGTGATGGCCCCCAGTCACAGCAGGGTGCTGCGCCGTGATTCTGCCCTGACAACCCAAGTCAGGGAGTGCGGCCCCACCAGAACCATCTAGCGGGTCTCCTGCACCCTGAGACTCTGCCAGTCCCAATGCCCAGCTCCACTCTCACTGCCCCGGGGATTCAGCTCTGTTTAAGCCTTCTCTTCCTGCCAGAAAGAAGGGGTTCCAGGCAGGGCTGGGGCTTGATCTGGGTGGGGGAATGGGAGTGTGAAGTCCTTAGGCCTCCTCCTCCCCTTGTGGGCCTCCTTTGAGCACCATCCTGATTCCCCTCCAGCTTTTGAAGTCACCCCACAGCAGCTTTAATCCCCTTGCCTCTGTGCCCCCGCTGCCCCTGCCCAGGCTCCTCTGCTACGTGAGACGAGTTAGCCATTTCCATTTCAGTACAGCTGAAGGACACTTATGAGACCAACACTTTCTTCTTCTTGGTGTTTGATCTGTAAGTACCCAGCCCTGGAGCCAGCCACACCTTGGGGCCTATTGGAGAACCTCCTATTGTGGTCCCCCACCCAGTGCTTCCTAGAGACCAGCAGCCAGCCCCCACAATGTGGACGCCAAATGAGATCACACATGCTCTTTTAGGCAAATAAGCTCCTGGGATCAGGCTGCCAGGTTTTCAATCCTGGGTCCACCATTAGGGGCTGGATGAGTTGTTGAAGTATTGGTTTTCTCATCAGTATTACAGGAGTAATTACAGCTGTAATGCTAATAATTATTAACTACAATGTAAATGCTAATACTTATTAACTACAATGATGATGATGGTGGTGGTCATTCAACACTTATTCTAGACACTGAGGATACAGCAATGAACAAGACAAATAAGGTCCCCAATTTCAGGTAATAATTTTCACAGGGAGTGAACAGAAAGCAATCAAAATAAGTCATAATATATACACGTAATTATGTATATGTACATATATATAAAGCAGAACAGGGGTTAGAGAGAGGTGGGGCTTCTTTAGATGGAGTGGTCAGGGACTTCTCTCCAAGAGGTGACCTGAGCAGAAACCTGGATGAAGTGAGGGAGGGATCAGAGCCAAAACCTGGAGAAGGAGCCTTCCAGCAGAGGGAAGAGCCAGAGCAAGGGCCCTGCTGGATGGGATTGGCGTGTTCCAGGATCGGCAAGGAAACAGGGTGGGGGAGCAGAGCAAGCTCGTGGAGATGGCAGGATGCAAGGTCAGTCAGTACCAAAGGGCAGATTCTGCAGGGATTTTACCCCTGGTAAGGACTTTGGAGGGTGGAGAGCAGGAGGGCGATGTGATCTGATTTACTTTTGATAATGATCCTGCTGACTGTAAAAGAGGCAAGGGTGGAATGGAGAAGGCCAGCAGTAATGAGGCAACAGGTCCACCAGGAGGGCAGCAGGTAGCGGTTGTATTTGGGGTGTGGTTCAAACATTGACATCATCATTGTCATTATCAATGTCACTATTCCCCTACTTCTGCACCAACAGGGCTATTGAAATGAACTCTGTCACAGGGCCCACTGCCTGAGAGCTTCTGTTTTCTCAAGAAAGGAAAAATGATACCCACCACTCTGCCCATCTCACCAGGCTCTAAGCATTAAATTTGAACAACACAAAGAACCCCGTGAATGGTGCATTCAGACTTATTATCATTTTTATTAGAAAAGGTTCCCAGGGAAGGGACCCCTTCAGCTCCTTGTTCCCCCCACTCCACTGAGTTGTCACTCAAGAACATAAGTCTCTGTTGCATGAACCATTGTTGTAGAGGCGTCTTGATTTCTCCATACCTAGCAGCTAATTTAGGGACTCGATTTATTTGAGAAAATTATTCAAGTAGATTTTGTGTTGTGGGAACATTTCACAGTGTAGCCCTACTGCATTTACACAGTGCTATTTCACTTGAAGACACAGTTTAACTTGATGTGTGTACAGTTAAAGCACCCACTCTGGGAAGGCAGGGGCCTGCTCACACGCCTTGTACAGTCAGTCCCCAGTGTTTACTGGTAAAGCTTTTTGCTTCTGCTAATAGCAAGTTCTCCTAGTGTCTTTAAAATGGAATTAAAACAATAAAAACTGGATTCGCACATTGCCTTTTAGGAACACAGTACAGATATTGTATAAAACAAAGCTCACCTCTATAATTTCTAGGTTCTCTCCTCAAACAGAACCCCCATCCCTGCCCTATCAGCTAAGCCCGAGGGTTTTCTTGCCTCTCTCCAACACTGGCCAAATCCCTTGTGCCCTAGGAATCCCACTGCTTTCCCGGGAGGGGTGGGTGGGAGGGGGGAGGACGCACTTTTCCTACTTAACCAAGGGAGACTTTCCCAGGACCCCTCCAGACTTGACCAGCTGCAGCTGTCCCAACTCTGCTCAGTGGCACTGTCCTGTAGAGCCCTGGAGGGAAGCTCGAATGTCTCTAACCTTTGAAGAAGTTGCTTGGGGAAGCTATTTTTAATGCTGCCCTGAGTTGCCCTCCAGTGTATAACGAGATTGTTCTAGCAGAGACCTCTTTCTAGATCATCCCGAGAAGTGATAAGACTGAACCACAATTTTTTTAAACTTTTTATTGAGATTATGATAGTTTACCACCTTGTGAAATTTCAGTTGTACGTTATTGTCTGTCAGTCGTGTTGTAGGTGCACCACTTCACCCTTTGTGCCCACCCCCAGCCCCCTTTCCCCTGGTAGCCACTAATCTGTGAACCATAATTCTTAATCCTAAAATAGGCAAAACTGCTCCTCCAACATGTGCACTGGCGCTTTTGTTTCTGGAAAAAGTCAGGTTACTCCTGTCCTGATGTGGACCTAGGGCCTTGTGCCAGTGGCTCAGGGTCACTCTTTCCCCTCCCAGCCCTGATTTTAGCCTTGATAGATCCCTGTCCATCTTGTTACTTCCACAGATGGGGGACAGTCACACTGGTGTCATCCCATCCCTCCAGCCTCCCTTGTTCTTATTCCAATCTTCCCAGACAACCTCTCCACTCACTTCTCCAGCTCCTCCCACAGACCTTGGTCCTTTGTGGGGAGTGGCCCACTTTGCCTATGGAGGTATGAGGGTGGGAAACAGCTCTCTGGGAGCAGGGTAAGGAGAGAGTGGACTTGGGACCAATCCAGCTACAAACCCTCTGTCCCTACAGGATGAAGAGAGGGGAGCTCTTTGATTACCTCACTGAGAAGGTCACCCTGAGTGAGAAGGAAACCAGGTGAAGGTCCTTTTGCCCCTGTCTCCACTCTCTGCCTGAGTCCTAGTGCTACAGACACTGAGGTCTCAGAGGGGGCCTCACTTGCAGTCTGGCTGTTTTGTGGGCTTTGGTCTCCCTGTTACCTGCCTGTTACCTGACCCTGCAGAGTAGGAGATAAGAGTAACACGTGCCTGTCCCACCCCAGAAAGATCATGAGAGCCCTGTTGGAGGTGATCTGCGCCTTGCACAAACTCAACATCGTGCATCGGGATCTGAAGCCCGAGAATATCCTCTTGGATGATAACATGAACATCAAGCTCACAGACTTTGGCTTTTCCTGCCAGCTGGAGCCAGGAGAGAAGCTGCGAGGTCTGGTAACGTGGACTTGGCCCATGTCAGGGTCTCAGGCTCTTTCATCATCAACTCTCCCAGGAAGAGAGATTGCCTGGTTCTCCCCTGTTCTTTTTACCCCCAGAATAAAAATCCTACCATTTCAGGTCTAGATGTATCTTCAGGTAGGCCCTCTTCCAAAGACTGAGCTGAGCCAGCTTCCCACTGCTTGAGTTCCAGGCCAGGATGGCTAGATGTGACCAGGGAACCAATGGACCCCAAGTGGGTGGCCCGATGAGCCAGCACCTGGCCCCTGGCCTTGGCCTTGAAGTTAGCCAGTGTTAGGAGAGTCTCAGCCCAAGCACCATTTCAGTTCCATCTCAACTGTTTGTTTGGACCTTACTCTTCCAAGTGTCCCCTGCTGACCTATCCTGATAGTAACCTATCCTATTCCTGCAGAGGTCTGTGGGACCCCCAGTTACCTGGCCCCTGAGATCATTGAGTGCTCCATGAATGATGACCACCCAGGCTACGGGAAGGAGGTGGACATGTGAGTGTGCTGGGGGGAAGGAGGTGGCCCATAGGGACAGGGATGCCCCCATGGCCAGAAGCACCTGGCTTGGGACGGGAGGAAATAGCAGGAGCTACAGCTGACCATCCTGCCTTCCTCCCCATCCACCCGGTGCCAGGTGGAGTACAGGGGTCATCATGTACACCCTGCTGGCTGGCTCCCCGCCCTTTTGGCACCGGAAGCAGATGCTGATGCTGAGGATGATCATGAGTGGCAACTACCAGTTTGGCTCACCTGAATGGGATGATTACTCAGACACAGTGAAGGACTTGGTGAGAGGCCAGGCCTGCTGGCTCCTGGGCTCAGGCGAGGGGGAGGGATACGATAGGGGGAGGGAAGTAGCATGCCACAGGATGGAGGAAGCTGCCAGCAGTGACCCCATGTCTTCTGAAGTGCTGGAGGGGCCCCTGCCTTGATATTTTCAGTTCCTCCTCCTTGTGTTCTCAGGTTTCCCGCTTCTTGGTGGTGAGCCCCCAGGGCCGCTGTTCAGCAGAAGAGGCCTTAGCACATCCCTTCTTCCAGCAGTATGTGGTTGAAGAAGTACGTCACTTCAGCCCCCGGGGGAAGTTCAAGGTACTAGAGCTCCTCTCCCATCCAGGGCCCTGGGTAGTTGCTGCTGACCCGTGAAGTCAAAGCCCCATGTCCCCTTCCTTCCCCCAGGGACTCCTTACACCCACAGGGTTTCCAGAGCACCTGCCCTTCCCCTCTCACTCACCCCTGTGATGGTCCCAGCTCACCTTTTGGCTTCAGGGAAGACAGATGTCATCCGACTAGTTCCAACAGCCTAAATCCCTGCGGATGCTGGTGGGGTGGAATGGGGGGAACACTAGGAGGGGCCCAGCATAAGCCACACAAGACTTCTTGGCAAACAAGCTCAGGGCCTCCCTGCACTGCAGGGGGAAGGAGACAGGCCTGCAGGGCCTCAGTTCAGGTTCTCAGTCCTGGCCCTCCGCAGGTGATCTGTCTAACAGTGCTGGCCTCAGTGCGGATCTACTACCAGTACCGCCGGGTGAAGCCTGTGACCCGGGAGATTGTCATCCGAGATCCCTATGCCCTCCGGCCTCTGCGCCGACTCATCGATGCCTATGCTTTCCGAATATATGGCCACTGGGTAAAGAAGGGGCAGCAGCAGAACCGGGCTGCCCTCTTTGAGAACACACCCAAGGCCGTGCTCCTCTCCTTGGCTGAGGAGGACTACTGAGGGGCTGGCAGGGGGGTAGGTGGGGTTGGGGGCAGGCAGGGAGGGAAAGCCACAGAAATATAAGTCAAAGGAGTGAGATCATGTGCAGGCCTCTGTCCAGAGGGGGCTCTTGGCCCTGGCCAGGACCCCTGGAAGTGGGGCCACTATACCCTCTCAGAGGTTCTGCACAAGAAGAGCAGGTGTTCCCAACACATGATGGTAAGTGCAGTCAGGGCTAGGCCCCAGAGAGGGGGAGCGAGATGTCACCTGAGAGCCAGAAGCCCTCCTGCGTCTCCACTCCCCAGCTGTACCACATCTCAGTTTCTCCTCACCGGAGGCCCAGAGTTCCCGACACTCGGAAGTACTCCCCTTAGGGTTCCAGGGTGAGAATAAAAGAGAAGAGTCGGAGATACACAATCACAGGAGAGTTTACTGACCTTACAACATCCAGTGACACCATGGGAGAAGGTTTTCTCTCTGGGGACATGTTTTTAGAGGCATATGGAAGCCCTTACATAATTAACAATAGAAAGGGAAGCTTCTAATATTTGTCTTTCTGGAGTATTATTTACTTTGTGACTTCCATGATGCATAGTTTTGCCTGGTAAATCATTCTGTTCTCCTGGACCCTTTTAGAACTGACATCGCGCTTTAAAGAGCCCAGTTATTGCATTTTACAATTGTGGAAATTAGGTTCTTTCAGAGGCACACGAAACACCATGAATGAGGCAAATGAAGGAAGCATTTTCCTTGGAAAAACAAAGAAAACCCGGGAAATTTTGCCTTGAGAAAACAATGTCAGATCCCTGAATCAGACAGGAAAAAAGGGGAGAAAACAGAATTTTTTAACAAACTGTCTTTAAGAGCACTCTGCCCCGACTGTTTGAGAATTTGGCTCCTATGTGGTTAATATTTGACCTCTAAGAGAAACACCCAGCTCCTGGCCACAATCAATAATTTGGTCCCTTCTCCAAGAGACAGTGGCACCCCTCCTCTGATGTCAGAGTCCTCTCCTGCCCTGGTGAGAGGTGCCTGCCATAGAGGGATGGGGGAAAGGGAGGGAGGACATTTCTGAGGCTGAAGTTGAAGAGCCTGGAGTTTGGCTACGTTTGGAATGTGGCCAGGGAGGGGCATGGATACCACGGTGGACTCTTCTCCTAGGCTCTGCATGGCTGCTCACAGCTCCCCATGTGGTCCGCTTGTATCAGAAGCACAGCGGAAGCCTAGGTTGTCTGACGCTGAATCTGGAGTGTTGCCCATCCTGCCACCAGAGAAGGGGAGAGAGATGGACATTTGCTGAGAAAAGGGCCTGGTGCCTTACCTAACGTTCCTGCTGAAACTCTCAAAAGCCTGTGTCTATTGGCCTGAGGACTGGGGAGGGCATGGTCTGGAAAGAAGCCTGGTTTGAGGGCACTCTTGGGGGAAAGGGGTAAGAAGGAACCTTGGGACTAGGTGGAGGAAGTGAGAGAGGTCCTGATAGAATGCACTGGAAGGCAGGAAAGGCAATGAAATAACTTCGTCTGTCGGTAACTTAGAATAACAAGGCCAAAAAAAACCTGTCAGTGAGAAGCGAGAATATCATAGTGCCAATAAGTACTTCACACTTTTCAAAGAACTTTTACATATATTCCTTCATTTGTCATTTCCCAACTGCTCTGGAAGGCAGGATTTGTGCACCATTTTACAGACCCAGAATAAGATACTAGAAAGATTTAAATGTCTTGCCCTAGGCCAAGTGTTGTTTTAGTGGCACAACAGAATCAGTAGCAAACCCAGTTTCCTGGTTCTCGGGCCAGCACTTTCCCTCTACTTTGTCCTAAAAAAGGAGGTGAGGGGGGCTGGCCCAGTGGTGTAGCAGTTAAGTTTGTCTGCTCCGCTTTGGTGGCCTGGGGCTCACAGGTTCAGATCCCAGGCACAAACCCAGGATGGCTCATCAAGCCACGCTGTGGAGGCATCCCATATAAAATAGAGGAAGACTGGCACAGATGTTAGCTCAGAGACAATCTTCCTCAAGCAAAAAGAGGAAGACTGGCAACAGATGTTAGCTCGGGGCCAATCTTCCTCTCAAAAAATAAAATTTTTTTTTTTAAAAGTATATATATATAAAAAAAAGGAGGTGAGGAAAATCCAGGGGCCTCAACGTGAAGGAAACACTTGCAAACCTGATAGCCTGAGGCCACAGAAACAGTGGTCTCCCTATAATCCTTATGGAACCCAGGAGTAGAGCAGTTGCAGGGAGATCAACCAAAATCAACCAAAATTTTCTACAGATGAACAAAATAAAGAGTCCTTGAAGGGGACTCGGGAGCCTGGGACTCTACCATTCATCTGTGTGAAATGAGCAGACTCCAGGACCTCCCTGAGCCTATTTTTCCTTGATTGTAAAACAAAATGGTTGGAGAAAATGATGTTTCAAGTGCCCACCAGTTTGAAGAGTCGATATTTCCATGACCCCTGGCCATTCCATTTCCCTCCCTCTGCACACCTAGTTATAAGGACAAAAGGAGAAACCCACATAACTAAGATGCTAGACACAAAGTCTCCCTTGGTGCTGAGAGCTGGCAAGAAAAGGCACAAGTTGTCCTGGTCTCTTGCTTTTCATGGCAAATGCTGCTTGCTTTCTTTTCTGTACCCACAACTCCCAGTGGAGGCGGAGTTATGGAAGCAGCGCCCAGACCAGGTCTGGTGCCACCTGTGCTCTGGGAGACCAAGACCCAGACCCTCAGTCCTCAGTTACCAAGCCCCTTACCTGGTGGTGACCCGAGCCCGGTGATTGGCAGAGCCATCAGCTGTGTCAATCCAGGATGCTCCCCGGAGGACACGCATGTCCTGGTCAGCAGCCTGGTATGGTGAAGCTGTCCACTCCCACACGTTGCCCACGAGGTCATAGAGCCCTGCAGCACAGCAGGCGGGTCAGTCTCAGGATGGGAAGCACCATACCCACCCCTCCTAGCCATCAGAGGCTCCGGGGGGCAAAAGCTTCCCCAGTGGTGTTTCTCTCTGCCTCATCTATCAGGCAGAATGATTCCACCAACCAATCTGTGAATGCTGATAGCAACTTGATGAGAAATCTTACCATAGTTATTCTGTGGGGGGAAAGCGTTCACTGGGGAGACTCCATGGAAGCCATCCTCAGCCTTGTCACCCTTGGGGAACTTCCCCTGAGGGGGAGAAATTTAAGACAGGTGTTCCTGCCTGCCCAGAAGGAAACTAAGGTCATTTTGTTGTACCATCTGGGGTAGGGGGAAGGGCATGGGGCAGTGACATGAGGTTCCCATCCTGAGCTCCCAAACCAGTCACCTCATGTCCTCCACCATGACCTTCTGACTGGATTAGGAAGTGTGTGGTTTCCCCTGTGCCCACAGTGGTCCTTGTCAAGCCCATCCCACTCCTACTTTCTCCACTCTCAGCAACTTCCTCCCCTCTGCCTCAAAGTCCATGTGCTACAGGGTTTGGGAAGAAAGGCTCCTCCACCCTGTCTTCATGCCCTGCACCCCTGCCTTCTCAGGAACCACTGATGCCCATCCTGTGCTCTCCTGTACCATCTCTTTCTCTTCTACCACCAACAGGTTTAACTCTCCCCCATCCACCCAGACTCTACCTTCCTCATCTCCGGTTCTTTACCACCTAAATTCTTGAGAAAGAAACCTAAATTTGCTGATGCAATTTGTTCAACTTAATCATTCGTCTTCTCATTAAAATTGGGGTCAGCTGCCACCACTCTATGGAAGCTGCTCTTATGAAAGAGAAGATGAAGAGGCTATAATTTACTCAACACCTACTATGTGCTAGGGCTGTTACATTTATCTCTTTTAATTTCCTACTTCCAAGGATGTGAGGCAAGTATTTTCTCCCTTCAAAAAACTAGCAACAGAGGCTCAAAATGGTTAATTTATCAAAGATCACACAGTGACTAAGATCTGTCTTTCTGCAAACTCTGAACCCAAGATCATCTAAAAGGTCAGTCCACCCCTCAGGCCCCTTCCAATGCTTCCCACTGAAGAGCTGGTGCTCTGCTCCTCCCACTCTACAGAGTCTCCCTGGGGGATATCATTCTTGCTGAAGGTATATGTGGATGACTCCCAAACCACTTGCTCTGACCCAGAGCTCTGTCCTAAGCTTCAGACTCATTTTCAGCCTCTGACTGAGCATATAAATGACCCAAAAGTATTTTAAGCTAAGCTGATCCTAAAGTGATCAAGTTCTATTCCTCTGACCCTGAACATGCATATTATCTATTCTGGATAATGGCAGCACCATCACCCTATTTCCCAAGTTTGGATTCATGCTTCAGTCCAAATATCTTCCACCCTTCCACTTTTGATTAATTACCAAACCCTGTCTAACTTCTCAGGCATGCCTCTCTCATTTGGTTTCCTCTTGAATCCACTCCTACTTAATTCAAGAGTTCATAATGCCCTGGGCCACTGCCACAGCCTCAAATTCAGAGACCCCCCCCCCCCGCCACCACTGCAGCTCTACCTCATCTGGTCCTGCATGAATTAGCAGCAATTAGCATCCCCCCAAATCAAATGATGTTGTTACTCCCCTGTTTAAAAAACTCTGTCGGCTCCCCACTGCTTAGAGGGTAAAATCTAAAACCATATCTTGGCACACCTACTCCTTCTTAATCTGCCTCCAACCCACTGTCTACTTCATCTCCTACACCTCCTGTTTCCAGGTGCACCAGTCTCTCTAAATCTGTCATGTCTTGGAACACACAGTACCCTTTCCTAATACAATGCTGATACTCATGTTGTTTCTTCTGCTTGGAACACCCTTTCCTCCACTTTTCACTTTGCAAACTCTTACCCTTTCCTCCACTTTTCACTTCGCAAACTCTTATGCAATCAGGTCAAATGTCATCTTCTCTGTAAAGTCACCCCCAGCACTCTCAGGCAGGGATTTACCTCCAAGCACACTCCGCAAATCTTTAATATGCAGCACTACCACATTCTTTTGCTTTACCAGTTTACCAGTTTTCAGTTCCATGAAAACATGAAGCCCCCTGAATACCATGGCCTAACACAATGCCTAGCCTACAGTAGGTCTCACTCAACGCTGTGAGGAAAGACAGGAGGAATGCATGTCTTACCTGCCAAAGGTTGGTGCGGTTTGGCTGAAACCAGTTTCCCCATGGGTAAACCTGACCTGCCAGGACAGCAAGGAGACAGTGGGGTAGGGAGAGGTGAAGAGTTGGGGAAGAAGGGAAAGATAGAAAGAGTGAGGGAACCAAAAGGAAGTTAGAAGGTGATGAGAAAAGAAGAATAAGATTATTTACTTCTCTTTCCCAAGCCCGTCCCTTCCACTCACATTTGGAGTATCACATTTGGATATCACATTTGGAGCCCTGATCACCTGATCCACTCCAGGAGAGTGCAATCCTAGGTGTGGCTGTAATACCAGTCTGTAAACTATTTGTTACCAGTTCATGTCACCAATACATCTCATGTACTCATCAGATAAGTACAGCAATTGAGAGTAAGCACTGGGAAACTTGTTAATGGGACTTAGATTGGATAAATGAACAAGCAACCTCATTCATCACATCAATAACTTTGACTGTTGCTATAGCCAGTGTTCATTCCAAGAGTGTGTAGAGGTGCTGACTGTGGAGAATTGCTATTTCACTTTCATAACTTTCTGTTCAGTTAGGATTGCAGAACAACAAAGTCACTAGGAAAGAGTGATTCTTTAGATTAATCCCCATATACCTAGGGAAAAGGTATGTAGTTTGGGTAATTCTTTTCTTTGTCTATGCTATGTTGTTATGATTATATTTATCGAAGTGTAACATGTCTGTGAAATTTCCAACAATAAAAAATTTTATGTCTGGTTTTTCATTCCATTTTTCCAGTTATTAATTTTTATGGCATTTTACAGAAATATTGATCTGAGATGGATTAGAAATGAAAACAACAATTGGTCCTTTACCACAGTTTAAGAAGCACTGCTCTAGGGAATGGACCCTTCCCACCCTGTGAAGACCCCCACGCAGGGCAGAATGGGGAGAAGAATAAATAGAAATCGCCTTGGCATCTCTATACCCTTCAAGCCCCCTCGGGCAGCAAACTCCCACTCTTCCTCAGTGGGCAGCCGTTTCCCCCGCCAAGCACAGTAGGCACGAGCATCATTCCAGCTCACGTGTACCACTGGGAGCTCCAGTCTCTCTCGGATGCCAGAGCCGGGACCTGCAGGCTGACAGCCAGGATGAAGTGAGATAGGCTTCTAGGAGCTCATGGAAGAGTCTGAGGAAGGCTAGGCTTAGGGTGCCTGAGTCAATCTTTTACTCACACTGGTGAGGTGGAGAGGTCCAGAATCAGAAAGAAGAGACTATAACAAGACTAAAGGGAGAAATGGGATGGGAAAAAGGATGGGGCAGAGGAAACAGGGTTGCTTGGCTGTTTCCCTGACATTTCTCTGTCATCTTTAACTTACTACTCATAGATGGGCAAGGGGGCTAGGGAAGCCAGGCCTCCAGAATGAGAGTCAACAGGGTAGAGGAAGAAAAGTAGAGGAACCAACACTTACCTGCCTCCAAAATGCCCTTTCCACTGGAAGCCACCAAAGAACAGACTGCAAAAAAGAAGGAGCATGACTGCAAGATGCTCTGGCCCACCAAGAGCACCTTCCTGACTGACACACAGGAGGAAGAGCAGAGATTTCAGGCTGAGACTCAGGTGATCCAAGTGAGGCTATGTCTGTTACAGTGTGACATCTCACCACCCTTAATAGAGGGAGGCTTGTCAAGATGTTCTCTTGCCAGTTCAGGGAGTATCTTGAACCCTGTGTGTATCTAGAGCTTTATGGAGTCTCTCTATGCAGAAACCAGCTCAGGGTTAACTTCCTGGGAGTGTGTGTTCATCTGACTCTTCCAGGGAAGATTTCTCTTGCTTCTGTCCTGCCTCCAGCTCTCAGGGTTGATTCTCTACTGTGACCCAGGTGACCCCCTATCCCACAGGATTCTCTGTCCAGGTCCCATTCCCATTCCCTCAGCTGCGAGCCCAGGTTCTCTCACCTCCATTTGCTGGGTCACTTTGTTTCTAAGCTCATCAGAGACAAAGTCCTCAAAGACGAAGCTCCACCCAAACGTCTCAGCCTCTGTCCGGTACTTTTTCTCTCTGACAAACTCCCTGAAAAGAGATATGCCACTTGGTTCAGCTGACAGGGTTCCATGCCTCACTCTCAGCTACTCCTGCGCCAGAAAACCTCATATATCCTTACTTTATAAGTTACACATCACAGAATTTTCATGAATTCCAAGGAATTAACCTAAAATCCTGAGCAGGAGATTTTCTTCTAAAATCTGTTGATGTGTAATTCACATACAGTAAAATTCACTCTTTCCAGTGTATAGTTTTGTGAATTTGGACAAAGCATATAGTCACTATCACAATATACAAATACAGAGCAGTTCCATCAACCACCCCAAAAAATTCCCTGGTGGGCCTGCAACCACTGACCTGCTTTTGTTCCTATAGTTTTGCCTTTCCCAGAATATAAATTCACATAAATTGAATCATACAGTATGTAGCTTTTGGGTTCTGGTTTCTTTCACTTAGCATAATGCTTCTGAGATTCATCCATGTTGCTGCCAGCATCAGTAGTTTGCTCCTTTCTATTGTTGAATAGGGTTCCACTGTATGGATGTACCATATTTTGTTTATCCATTCACCAGATGCAGGTCATTTGGCTCAGCTCCAGTTTTTGGAGAAGAATAAAGCTGCTGAGAAGATTTAAGAATGGGGAATGGGTCTCTTTTCTGAAAGGTCTTCACATACCTAATCTCACAACAATCACGGGAGGAAGGCAGAACAGGTGTTCTTATTTCCATCAAACAGATGAAAGAAACTGAGTCAAATAAAGAAGACTTGCTGAGATTTTAGAATGGATTTTCATATAGTTTGGTATGGCTCAGCAAATTTCAGCAGATAGATTGCCAGGGTAAGATGGATTGTTGTCACTGGGCTAATAGTATCTCATCTGTGCCAGCCCTCTGATATGAGGAGACATTGTTCACTCATCAAAGGGGCATTGAGAACAGAGGAGGTGATCAGATTTGGTAGCAACAGCTATTTACCAATCTCAGAGAATCTAAACAGTTTGAGACTCTTTTCCCAGAGAAGCAGAGACAAATTATCGGTTCTAGGCAAAGTTTAGGGGCTTGCTGGAGGTGACATTACATTTCTATCATTTAATAGGTCATAATTTAAAAACAGAAAAGAGGGCAGGCCCGGTGGCAGAGGAGTTAAGTGCGCACATTCCACTTCGGCGGCCCGGGGTTCACCAGTTCAGATCCCGGATGTGGACATGGCAAAGCTTGGTAAGCCATGCTGTGGTAGGTGTCCCACGTATAAAGTAGAGGAAGATGGGCACGGATGTTGGCTCAGGGCCAGTCTTCCTCAAAAAAATAAATAAATAAAACAAAAATAAAAACAGAAAAGAATGCATACTGTGCATCCATCTAGCTAACTACTTCTGGTTATTGTGATATGGTACAAACCTGATCAGAAGTGATTTCTCCTTCAATTTTAACAACTTTCCTGTTTAAAAATACTTTTAAAAATCATACAGGAGCAATGCACATTATTTTAGAAAAATGAGAAAACAGAGGTAGGTGAAAAGAAAAAAATGAAAATCATCCATTATCATACCAACTAATATCTTTCCATATTCTAGCCCCCTTCCCACCACCAAATATTTTAAAATAACTTTAATAAGGTGCTTCCCTGGAATTATTTTCATTTGGAAGTCAAAAAAACCTGGGCAAAATCTGTCAACCAATGCAATGTTGCATCTTCCAGTTCTTTTTTAATGCATATACATTCTATATACATAGTTCTAAAAAATGGGATCATACCCCATATATTGTTTTGTAAAACTACTTTCTTCACTTAACATCTGATAGCTTTTCTTTTTTTAAAGATTTTATTTTTCCTTTTTCTTCCCAAAGCCCCCCAGTACACAGTTGCATATTTTTAGTTGTGGGTCCTTCTGGTTGTGGCATGTGGGATGCTGCTTCAGCATGGCTTGACAAGTGATGCCATGTCTGTGCCCAGGATCCGAACCAGCGAAACCCTGGGCCGCCGAAGCGGAGTGGGCGAACTTAACCACTCGGCCACTGGGCCGGCCCCTCATACCTCTCTTTTTGACAACAGGATTTTTTTTTTTATTGAGTTATTGATAGGTTACAATCTTGTGAAATTTCAATTGTACATTAATGTTTGTCAGTCATGTTGTAGGTGTACCACTTCACCCTTTGTGCCCACCCCCCACCCCACCTTTCCCCTGGTATCCACTAAACTGTTCTTAGTCCATAATTTTAAATTCCTCATATGAGTGGAGTCATACACAGATTATCTTTCTCTCACTGGCTTATTTCACTTAACATAATTCTCTCAAGGTCCATCCATGTTATTGCAAATGGAATGATTTTGTTCTGTTTTGCAGCTGAGTAGTATTCCATTGTATATATGTACCACATCTTCTTTATCCATTCGTCTGTTGCTGGACACTTAGGTTGCTTCCACGTCTTGGCTACTGTAAACAGTGCTGCAATAAACATTGGGGTGCACAGGACTTTTGGGATTGCTGACTTCAGGCTCTTTGGATAAATACCCAGTAGTGGGATGGCTGGATCGTATGGTAGTTCTATTTTTAGTTTTTTGAGGAATCTCCATACTGTTTTCCATAGTGGCTGCACCAGTTTGCATTCCCACCAGCAGTGTATGAGGGTTCCTTTTTCTCCGCAACCTCTCCAACATTTGTTGCTATTAGTTTTAGATATTTTTGTCATTCTAACGGGTGTAAGGTGATATCTTAGCGTAGTTTTGATTTGCATTTCCCTGATGATGAGCGATGATGAGCGTCTTTTCATGTGTCTATTGGCCATCAGTATATCTTCTTTGGAGAAATGTCTGTTCATGTCTCCAGCCCATTTTTTGATTGGGCTGTTTGATGTTTTGTTGTTGAGTTGCGAGAGTTCTTTATATATTATGGATATTAAGCCTTTGTCAGATATATGACTTGCAAATATTTTTTCCCAGTTAGTGGGTTGTTTTTTTGTTTCAATCCTGTTTTCATTTGCCTTGAAGAAGCTCTTTAATCTGATGAAGTCCCATTTTGACAACAGGATTTTTAATGGCTGCTAAGTATTCTGTTATGTTGATACAATACGTTTAAGTGATCCTTAAATTGTTAATATTTGTTTACAATGTCATCTTTTTAGCTAAATGTTTTGTACAACCTTAATTCTCTCCTTAAGACAAATCCCTAGAGGTGGAATCGCTAAGTCACAGGGCCTGAGGAGTATATAAACAATCCTTATGCTTATTTTAGTCTGTGTCTCCTGAATCAATTTTTCCTCATAATTTATTTTGAAAAGTTTTAAGTCCACAAATGTAATATTTAAGTCATTGCTTATATTTGCTTTACAGTCTTTCTGTCCCCCCTACCCCCTCCTTTCCCCCTCCTCTCTCTCTATTCCCCCCTGTACCATTTGGAGGTAAGTTACAGATATCTTCTGGATCATTTTCTACTTTAGCTTACCCAAAACATATCACCTTGAGGAAACTGAGGGAGCTCAACATGGCTTCTTAGATTGAGCTGGAACCACAATGTTTGACTCCTAACAAGGCCATTTCCCTAAGCAGAATTTAAGGGACCCTCAGCTGTATGACCCTTCTCCCAATCTTTTCTCCCCCTTGAAGAGGTTTCTGTTGAGTGTTTGACTTTTGCCCATATTTCTCAGTGCTGTGCCCAGTGTAACGGAAAATCCACTGGCTCAAGAGTCAGGGGATTTGAGTTCCAGGCCCAGCTTTGCCACTAACAGAGAGTGAGGTCAATCTTTTTGGATTTCAGATTCTTCATCTGAAAAATGTAGATAACACTTATCCCACAGTACTATTACAAAGATGATACTTAATAGTGAACAAGCTAGTTTGTTTTTATATATTAGGAATGACAATTAGAAAGGGCCTTTATTCCTCCTAGAAGAACATCTGATGTACCTGAAATCTTTGTTGGTGACAGGAAATATGTCAATGGCAAATGGTTTTACTGTCACCTCCCGGACGGGCCCTTCACCATCTCTGCCATCTGGTGAATTTGTTCCCATCTGGAATCTCCCACCTGGTAGCTGGACCATGCTAGTAGCCTGCCCGGTCCCTGCAGAGAAAAAGGAGAGTCATCAGTGATACACGAATACATATATAAAACAAGTGTTAATATTTGGATCACATATAATACTCGAATAGTATAATGAAAAAAAATGGAGGCTTAAAAATTTGGCTTTAAATTCTTGTTCGGCCACTTAATTTGCTAGGTAACCCTGGCACCTAGCACAACTGCACAATAATTACCATCAAATAATTGAATGAGCTCCTTCATACTTGCTGTTTGAATGTCTCAGAAAATCAAAGGATTAAAAGGATCTTTAATTCAACCCACTTATTTAACAGGAGGAAATCAAGACCCAAAAAGGAAAATGACTTAAAGAGCTAGTTAGCAGGAGCCAGAACTAGATCCAGGTCTCTTTACTTCTAGGTCAGTGCTATTTCCAATAGGCCACACTTCTTTGGCTTGATGTACTACTTCATGGTGGTGTTTCTAGGTAAGGATGTCTAAGTATTGTAAGTTCCTCAAAGGCAGAGCCCACTTCTTTTCACATTCCTCAGGATCCTATCTTTGGCCCTCTTCTCATTCTCATTCTGACACACTCACAATGCTAATTCCATCCATTTCAAGGAGGAAAAAAAATAGAGCAAGCCGGGAAATCTCAGATTAAAAGGGAATTAAGAAACAACATACAATTGCGATGTATGAATTTTGTTTTGACACTAATTCAACAAGTAAACTATAATTTAAAAACACTTGTAGGTGAATCTGAACACTACCTGGATATTTAATGATATTAAGGAGTACTGTTAATCTTTTAGGTGGGAAAACGGTACGGTATTTTTTTCGTGACATGTCTTTTTGGCTATTAAAGCTGAATATTTACAAATAAAATTGTATAATGCGTGGATTCACTTCAAAATATTCCCAGGGGAAGGAAACAGCGGGAGGGATACCAAACAAGGAAGCAAGACTAGCCATTAGTTGCCAATTTACAACTGCTAAGCTGGGCGATGGGTACGTGGCAGGGCTCGTTATATTCTCCTTTCTAACTTTTTTTATGTTCAAAAGATGGCAAGATTATCAGTTAAAAGTAAAAAAGAAGTGAGATACAACGACATGAGCTGTTAACCACGTCGCCAAGGCGGCTGCCTCTGAGAGGCACGTCCGGCCGCTCCAAGCCCGTCCGGGCAGCGGGCAGAGACGCCAGTCTCCTTCCCCAATAGGGCGGAAAGACTAACGCCTTTCCTGATGCCTCCTGAGACAAACGGCGTCAGGAAAAGGAGCGCAGGCCAGCACACTGACCTCTCGAGAGCCACGGGGCGGACAGGAGCGAGAGCAAGGTGAGCAGCCGCAGCGAGGAGCCCAAGCCGGGATCACGAGCCATGGGAACGCGAACAGGGTACGTGCTCAGTGCGGTTCTGCTGCGCATGCGCCCCGCACGCATTACGTCGGCCGGCCACTACTGCCCGCGCGCACGCGCACTGCACCCTCGAGCGTCCTCTTGAAATTGTCCGCAGCAGGGCTGTTAACCCGGAGGCCAAGTTGGCGCCTAGGGCCTGAATTTAACGTGTGGAGGAACCTAATTAAGAAAAAGCAATTCTCTCAGGGTTAGCGTCGAGGGGCCCTGCCAGTCCAGAAGCCCCTTCATTATCTTTTGAACATATGGACTGATCTCTGTCCCTTTTATATTCGGATTCCCCTGGAGTACCATCACAAGATGACAGAAATGGTTTCAACATAACATTTATTGCACACTCAAAACTGCCAAGTTCTCAAAATACAAAGCTTAGCAACACAAAACTTCACCTTCAATGACTGCAGATATACCAACTGTATAAAAACAATTCTGTGGAAACATGTCGGAGAACAGTATTAGGTGAGGAGGGTTTTGAGACGGATGTTTCAGCCTAAGAAAAGCTTCAGAGGTGTGAAAATACGGTCTGCCTGAAAGCTGCATCTCATCTAGCCCTTAGTCATCATGCCTTCAGCTATCTTTTTACCTTTGCCTCCTTTATTTGTTTTTGCCACTCGTACTTGCAGCTTCAACTCTCTTGCCTCTAGTTCACCCATCTTTCTACCCACTACAACTTTTCTGGGGAGCATTTTAGCACAGCTACTTCAAAAGCATGAAAAATGCAACTGATCCAATAGTTTTATCCATAGGAATTTATACTAAGGAAACAGGGGTGCTTTCAAAACCTTAAGTTACTTAAGTGTTATTTATATTAGCATAAAAATTTTAAACTTAAATGCTTGACAATTGGAAACTACTGGATAAATTAAATTACATCCATTAGAAGAAATTATTAAACCAATAAATTTGTTTTTCAAGGAATATTTAATACAAGATAGTTACATGCTTATCTAACATGTATTTTTCATCACTAAAGCTAAAGCAAAACATTCTGTTCGTTGGATAAAAACAGCTTGCTTTATACGTGTACACTGCAGTGCAACTAAAAAAAAATCTGTAATTATTATTTCAGAACTTCAGAATCTGAATAGGTGCCAACGTTCTTTTTTTCATAAGGGAAAAAAAAAATCTTTGAAAGTCATTTGAAGCTTGGACAAACATTCCACAGCTATATTCTTAGGTTCGCTGTAGAGTCTTCATGATTCAGATGGTAGAAAGGAAACTTCAATTCAACCTTTTAGAGAAGACATTCCAGCTCGCATGATCTCATCAACTAGGAGAATGTTGGTGGCAATCACAGTGCTGGAAGGGGAAAAAAAAAGTCAGATGACTCAGATTTGAGATATGAATCCTAATTCAACTTAATTTCCAACTAAACTGTGCAAACTACATCCAATAAAGTTTCCCCTTTCCTCTCCATACAACAGAAGGCTAGGTTAGTTTCTATACTTTCAGTTGATTACACTTTTTATGTAACCAAAAAAGGTAACTAAAACATACCAAATTAAGAATATGACGATCCCCTAAAGATTATTTTAATTTTGGTTTTCCCAAACTTACCAGGAGTGAAGCAGCTGTTTCTTTACACAATAGTTATCCCATATGCCTACTTCTGCTGCTACCATTGGCTCACCTGAAAAGTAACCCAGTATTCTTAAAATCACATACAGCAGGTCATAAGATCACAATGCTGTCTAGAAGAACAGTATTTTGTGCTGCTTTGCTCATCACTGATCACTCTCATTTCCTCCAGTATTATCTATGAGAACCCAAAGTTCCTCAATTAGTCCAATTTTGTACAAACCATGACTCCTGTGCACAGTATCTTTGATGAGTGGCTAATCTCTACTTAGACCTTCCGTGATAGGAACGCTCTATTTGGTTACCCAATAGGTGAATCTCTCTCTCTGGACACACTATTAGAGGATAGCACTTGAACTAAATCTGGCCAAAACGGGCTTACCATTTCCCTCATTCCAGAAACCTTTTCTATTAACTTGAATGTAAATGATGCTGTTAACAACAGGTCTTACTCACACATACTGCATGGATGCATCTTAGTTCTCTCTCTCCCACTTTGTACTTGTATAATTTGTGGTGTTATACTGCTCTAAGACCGGGGCTTTAATAATTTCATTAGATTTGGTCCCCTATTCCAGCAAGTATTTGCTATCCTCAGTCTTTTTTCACCCATGAATATGATCACCTAATGTTATTTTATCAAAGTCCCTGATAAGAAACAGAGTAAAACAAGCCCAATACGAAACCCTTCAATATTAACCTGAACTACCTACCACAACTCAGCAACATCAACAAATCCAGTCTTTGAAATTATTCAAATGTCTACTCTATTCCCTTAATTACTACATCTAGTCATTCTATTTTTATTTCATATTTTAGAACCCAGAGTTCCCCAAGAGTGCTGGTAGCAAACTGCAAAGCAACTCTCCAAGATTCTTCCATCTCCAGTTTTGATTTTTCCTGGCTTTACCTCACATATATTATCTAGTTCTCCCCCGACAAACAGCTGCATTCTCTTACCTGTGTTCAAGTCCACACCCACAAGTTGACCTGATTCTGAATGTTCTGCTTGAACTTTAACTAGTGTTTCCTGAAGGTCAAAACCAGAGTTCTGAGCAAGAACCTAAAGCAAACAAATTTAATCCTTTAAAAGACAGGACCTAAGAACTGGGAGTCAAGTGTACAATAAATGAACAGTGTTCCCAATTAATAATTTAAAAACCCTTTACAAATGAAAACAGACCAGTATTTATGCTCATTTTAGAGAATAACATTTTACTAATCAACTCACTAATCCAGCCCAAGCCCAGCAATACACTGGTCATAAACTATAACCCCAAATGAGCATACAATAGGAAAGCATGATTTTGAACACAGTTTAACTAAAACAAATAAAAACAAAAAGCAATCTTGTACTCAAGTATAATCCCTATACCACAAATCCTCTTAAAATAGTTATCTCTTGCCATCTGAAACTTCCAGATATTCAAGTCTCCCTTCCAGAGGAACCAAAAACATTTGGATGATGAAAGATACCTGTTTTGGTGTTAGGGAGAACACTGATCAAACTTGTTTTTTCAAAATCCACATTATGAAAAAACCCACATTATCGAAAAGCTTTCATCAGCTGAATCATTTTAGTCTAGTTTAGAAAATCGACTGTTAAAGCCTGTATACCTTGGGAATAATGAGCAATGCATCAGCAAATGCTTGAACTCCAAGTTGGGCCCTGCCCTTTACACTTGGCTTGTATTTAATCAGGGCTTCTGCCATCGCCACTTCCACTGCACCAGCACCTGGAACTACACAGCCTATTGGGTGGGGAGAGAGAGATGCTAAGCTACAAAAAAACTGTAGAATCAATTAGGAGAAAACATATAAATTAAAACACACATGAAAAGCGACTAATTTCTTGAGAATTCAGTATAACCACAGCAATTTTAATATTACATTTAAAAGCAATACAAGCAACATATCAAATAGCAGAATGATTTAACTAGCACTTTTAAGTTCTTGCAAGCTTTTAGCACTAGTTCATTTATTTGTATCCACTTTTAATAATGATATGCTATAAAAAACATAGCATAACATCATAGTTATTTTAAAAGAAGACTTTACTTTTGCATGGTGTCTGGCTGTGTAAACTACTGATAAAAAAACACAGTATTCAGCCATGCCTTTTAGACTAACAAAAAGAACATAATTTAAATACAGTTAGGACCTTACCATCATCAATAGCATTTTTAACAGCCCTCAAGCCATCTCTTATTGCATCTTTGATTTGTGTGAGTGTGTGCTTATTTGGTCCTTTGACCAACAATGTGACAGAGCGAGGATTGTTACATTTCTCAATAAAGGTGAACTTCTCTTCTCCCTGTGAAGAGAGAATATTTTCAAAAGCAGAAAATGGTTGCACAAAGACTGAACAGAGGGGAGGAGCTTATGGAGGAATGATAAGTAGTGAATTAATAGAGAACACCACTGATGACATTAAAGCAAATTATTTCTTTTTTTAAAAACTAGTTTAAGCTGGTCAGTGTTCTTTTTGGAAGATCAGCCCTGAGCTAACATCTGTTGCCAATCTTCCTTTTTTTCCCTCCCCAAAGCTCCCCAGTAAATAGTTGTATATCCTAGTTGTAGGTCCTCCTAGTTCTTCTATGTGGGATGCTGCCTCAGCATGGCTTGATGAGGAGTGCTAGCTCCCTGCCCAGGATCCAAACTGGTGAACCCTGGGCTGCTGAAGCAGAGTGCAGGAACTTAACCACTTGGCCACAGGGCTGGCCCCCAAATTATTTCTTAAAAGAAACCACATATAAAAGAAATGTGATTCTTCCATCAATGGCTTATCATTAGTACACATAAACCACCAAAATGTATATAAACAAAGCAAAAATCTGATCCTGAGTTTGAATGAATTTTTACTCCTGAAAAATTCATTACCTAAAATCTGTTATTACCTTCAGAAAGAAAATACACTTACCAAGGTATACTCATAGACAAGTCCAGCATGTCCCAAACAATCAGGATTTAGGTCATCAAAAGAATTTAGAGCCACCCCACCACAAGCAAGAGTCAGCCTGCAATATTCAAGTGTTTTAAGGGAGATGTATAAGTGATTTTATTACTTAAACATTTAAAGAGAAGAATGTGGAATTTTTAGAAAGCAATCTTTCAGAATTACATATTATATTCTAAAAAGTATTTTAACTTAAGCCTTTCCATTCACTGCCAACCAACTGAAAACTGGTCTTTTCTCCCACTCTCCATTTAAACCACCCTCCCCAAGGCAGCAAATACTCCTGTGCTATGAAATCTAAAGGTAGACAAGGGCTCTTCATTGCGGTAGGCATTTGGGAAGAAGGTACTTCTCTGAAACCCCTTGATGCTCTCTCTTTGACACAGAAAAATATGTATAGGATATGTCATGGTTTCAAAATAAAACAAGTACACACCAATGTTCACACAGCATTACTGACAATAGCCAAAAGGCAGATATCCAAATAAATGGCCACTGACAGATACATGGATAAATAAGATGTGGTATATCCACACAATGGAATATTACTGGTCCTTAAAAAGGAATGAGATTCTGATACAAGCTACAATATGCATGAACTCTGAAAACATTATGCTAAGTGAAATAAACCAGACGTAAAAGAACAAATATTGTATGATTCCCTTACATGAGGTCCCAAATTCAGAGACAGAGTTACTGTTTAAGTGGTACAATTTTAGTTTGCAATGATGAAAAAGTTCTGGAAATGCAAAATGGTGATTCACGATACTGTGAACGTAACTTAACGCCACTGAATTGTACACTTTGATAAAATGATAAATTCTACATTATGTATACTTTATCACAAAAAAAGAAAAATGCAAAAATAAATAGAAGGGAAAAAGGAATAATCCCCATTAAGTTGCAAAATAAGTAAAATTTGCATCACTCAGATAATGTGCTAGCCATACCTTTCCATATTTCTTCTTTTAGCTCTGCGCAGAGCTACTATGCCTTCTTTTGCAAGAGCATCTAAGGAAAAGGGGTCAATTCCCTACAACAGTAACAAAAAATTAGTTTCAACATATTCCACTGTAAAAATAAAAAAGAGCTAACAGACTAGTTTATGAAGCCAAATTTTTCTCACCTTTTGATTAATAACAACAAATCCTTTATTTGAATCACCACAGACTTTCCTTTTCAGTTCTATTACTTTTTTAACTCTATCTTCAATGAATTTTCTTTCAGCTTTTACCAGTTTCTCTCTCTCTTCCGCACTCTTGTAAAAAAAGCTAGAATTCACTTCTCTATTTTAAAAAAATTACAGAAAGGGAGGGAAATGGTTATTTTTTAAATAGAAGATAAGCCAGTAGCCTCAGAAACTGGGTTAATCTTGAAATTTAATTTAACAAATAGTCACTGAACTCCAATCCTGACCCTGGTACATTTTCAAATTTCCTATAATTCTCTCAAACCCAACTGAGGTACTATCATCCTTAGAGTGGGGAAACAGTCTCACAAAAAAAGAGACTTGCCCAAAATAACCAGCTCCACCACTGGAGGGGCCAGAAACTCACGTTTTTTCATATTCTAATGACACATTACATGTGAGGATGTATGCATCTTCTACTCTTTTTCTCATATCAGGATGCCGTGCCCCGTGGTCCAAAACAAGACCTCTGATTAAGCTGTTGAAACACACAAAAAATTATATTGTTATTGATTTCCACACAGGGTGTAACATATGCTAGCAAATTAAAAACACTGAATTGAGACTATATTGATAATTTTCACATAATCAGCTTTATTTTTTCAGTTATTTGAATAAGATTTTGGGTGAAACTTCGATAGGTTCAATTGTGAAGAGGCAATGTTCCAGAAAATGACTAAAACAAGCCATTCGAACAAAAGTAACAACCCTAACTTGTATAGAATATTCTGCAGAGAAAGTTTCAACTGTAGGCTATCAAACTGTGATCATCTCCTTTAAAAATTGTTTTTAAACCAGGTCTCTGAAATAATACATATATTTTTAATTCCCCAACGGCCTCCCATTATGCTTCAGATCCAACAATTCAATAAATGCCAAATGAGGGGCTGGCTTGGTGACGCAGCGGTTAAGTTCCCATGTTCTGCTTCAGCGGCCCAGGGTTTGCCAGTTCAGATCCTGGGTCCGGACCTATGTATCAGGTGTCAAGCCATGGTGTGGCAGGCATCCCGCATATAAAGTAGAGGAAGACAGGCATGTTAGGTTAGCTGACGGCCAGTCTTTCCCAGCAAAAAAGAGGAAGATTGGCAGCAGATGTTAGCTCAGGGCTAATCTTCCTCAAAAAGAAAAAAGAAATGCCAAATGACTGATGTAGCTCACTTTTCAGAATCATTCTAACTATGAACACATCATACCACTAACTTCATTTCAAGGGGAAATATTACTGAGTAAATCAAATACCTAGGCAATATAGATTAATTCAAAGACCAAAAAATCAGCCGTAAGATATGTATTGTATCAAGCATCTATAAATATATAAACTTTGTATCTCCTAGCTTCTACCACCTACCTTGTATCAGTTTCAGATTTATGTTTCATCTCCATGATCTCAACCATGAAGAGGTCAATAGGTTCATCCTGTTTTTTAATGGCCAAAACGGAGTCCACTACAGCCTACAATAGGAGTATAACCATTAAATGCATTTAATTTGCAGAAGTTGAGACACTTATGTTGCTTCTTCTTCAGGTGAGTTTAAAGTAGACAGTTTCTTGACTTTAAAATCTCTGAATTGATCTAAGTTGTCTTCTATGAGCTAATGGAATAGATTATTTGTAAAAAGCTTAAATCATTTACATTTCTGAAATCTCAATTAGTAATTACCAAGAATCATGGACACCCCTATTATTTTATTAAAAAGATTGATAACAGAAAGCTTTTTAAATAATGAAACCTCCATTTTATAAACCTTTTCATGAAAGCTCTGATTATAAAGCTAAAGCTTTACAACCTGGTCAGGTATACTCTTATTTCATTTTCTCATTCTACTTTTTGGGTACACAGATCAGGTTATCACTGCCACAAAAATGAGCCTATTTATTTCACACAGTATGATACCGTAAAGACCCTAGATAGCACCCTATAACTAGAATTGCTAAGTATACTGATGTTTCTAACATCAGGGGTTTTCAGTATAGGTGTACCAGATACATTCCAAATTTAACACATACCTCTGTTAAGACATCAGCAAGTTCAGCATGAACTTTGGTACGTAGAGATGTTCTGGCCACGTCTATAAGTGTTTCCCTGTCCATCTCTTTGGTTACTTTGACTTGTTCCAAAAACTGAAGTGCCTTTTCCTTTGCAGCTTCAAATCCTTCTGTTATTATTCTGGGATGAAGACCCTATAACAAAGACACAATTAAAACCATGACTAACACTGCAGTTCTTTAATTAGATGCAACTATACTGCTTATAAAAAAGTAAATTTTTTTTTTTAAAGATTTTTTCCTTTTTCTCCCCAAAGCCCCCCAGTACATAGTTGTATATTCTTCATTGTGAGTCCTTCTAGTTGTGGCATGTGGGACGCTGCCTCAGCGTGGTTTGATGAGCAGTGCCATGTCCGCGCCCAGGACACGAACCAACGAAACACTGGGCCGCCCGCAGCGGAGCGCGCGAACCCAACCACTCGGCCACGGGGCCAGCCCCAAAAAAGTAAATTTTTGAAGGGATATTCCAGATCATTCATACCCTTTAATACAATTAAGTTAATATATATGTGCTGACTTTCTGAATACATTTAAAAGGATAAATAGTCCTTTCAACGCAGAGGAAAAGAACAGACATTGCTCTAGCACAGATTCAAAACCAAGGGAACTATAAAGCACGCTTGGGTGTTCACTGTGCAAACTACAAGGAGTAATACCAAAAAGCCACACCTATGTCATAACAACTTGCAGTCAATAGGACCAGTATATCCTTTCTATAGGTTATCTGAAATTAATTCACATCATTTACTAATAAAAAATAAACAGGGAGGCTAAGAGTCTGCTTTCTCTCTTCCCAGGAAATTCTTCCTGACGTCAGATTAATAATCACTGAGGTTCGCTTTAACCTAAGAACTACTCAAGGCTAAAAAAAGTTGTGGAATTCTTTTTTTGAGGAAGATTAGCCCTGAGCTAACATCTGCTGCCAATCCTCCTCTTTTTGCTGAGGAAGACTGGCTCTGAGCTAACATTCGTGCCCATCTTCCTCGACTTTACACATGGGACGCCTGCCACAGCATGGCTTGCCAAGCGATGCCATGTCTGCACCCGGGATCCAAACCAGCAAACCCCGGGCTGCCAAAGCAGAACGTGAGAACTTAACCGCTGTGCCACCGGGCTAGCCCTGGAATTCTTACTTAAGTTTTTGGTTGACTTTTTGCTTATAAATATGACTAGTCTTGAATATCCCATTTCTAGATCTTAATTATTAATTTACATTATAAACAGATATAAACCATACATGCAATACAACTTGATAAAAAAATCTTTCAGGCCAAGGAAGGTTCCTTAACTTGTCCATGATCACAATAAATTTGGGTCAGACCAAGATAAAGACTCTGGTTTCCATATTTAATACCTCCTGTTTGCTATATTCTACTATATGGCCTCAGTTACTATTAACAAATCAATTTCTATAAATAAAACAGGTTATTTCCTACACACAATAAATATCACAGAAACATGAGAGTCATGTATACTTCAGAAATGTAGAGATCAGCCTGTTTCAGCAGCTCTCCAATGATTAGAACATTGGAAGTGGTACCATCACCAGTTATGTCATCTTGGGCTGTTGCTACTTTGGCTATTAAGGAGGCTGTTGGGTGTTGAATTTGCTGAAAGTAAAAAGAGAAAAAAAATTACTTAAACAACTTAAAACGAAACAGTCCAAATATACCTTAAAATGTGTGAAGGGCCTCCTGAAGTGCTATCCATTTGTATAAATTGCCCAAATGTTCAGCTCCATATTACTTTAAAAACTTACCATTAGCTATTTTGCATATCAGTTTATGATGACCAAAACATCTTCATATATAAACTTACTTCTCAGATTATCTCTCCTTTACTGATGAGGAAATCTGAGCCTCAGCTATGGTTTACCCAAGGTGAGAGAGCTAACAAGTAATAGTAACAATTTCAAATCCATGCATGCCTCTTTATGACAAATCTAGGGCTCTTGTGAGAATAAACCAGGTATCTTCTGAAACAAAAGCCAAGCAGCCTCCACTATTACTTGGCACTGACCAAAAACAAATAAAATAAAAAACTGCCATCTTAGCAAAGACCACCAGTGGATACTAAATCATCACATGGAAGGGTTTCAGAACAGGATATGCAAATCTCCAACGTCACCCACAGATTCTTAATTACAAAGAATCCAATCAAGGCTCCTGCACTGCTTTTGGTTTTTATGTCTCCTTATTTTCCTCTAATCTAGAAGTTCCTCAGCCTTTTATGTCTTTGGGAACATTGACAGTTTTGAGAATCGAGGCCAGTCATCTTGCAGACTATCTCATTATCTAAAGTTGCTGATAGGACTAGGTTAGCCAGTCCTTCTGAAGATACTTACAAATGTCTGGATGTTAACGGCATTGTACAGTACTATCAAAATCCTAAATTTTATTCTGAACTCAAAACACAGGCAAGTCATTTTCCTTTCTTGAATTCGAACTGCTAGGTTTCAGGAACTTAGGGATAAGTAAAATGACCGCTCCTTTCAATAATCTTACATTCTTGATGACTGGGACTTTGAAACATGGCAAAGCAGAGTTTTATCTCCTTTCCAGTTGGAGGTGGAGAGATGAGACGTAACAGAGTATTGCTGTTTCAAAAAGTGAAAAGTATAACTATCCTCTCGCATATTGCCCACTTGATTATGTCAACTGCTCTTAGTTTTTTCAGATTTTATTATAATTAATTTTACTCATTACAATCCTTTAACCAAAGCCTTAAAGGGCAAGAGTAGGGTTTCAAAAGTAAGTCTATCAGACCCCAGGGTTCCTCACTGTATTATATTACCAGTACTGTTATTGATCACATTGCTTTTCTACTCCCTCCACTGTCTAAAAGACCACCTATTGCGAGCTGATACGATTTTCTCCCACCTTGAGAATGAACGTTAAAAACCTTCCGACAATTCAAAGGTACTACGGAAAATCGAGACATTTCTGACCTAGGATAGAAGCCTCTCACCATTTCATGAAGCAGCACATTGCCATCTTTAGTAAGCTTGATGTCTCCAGCACCAGAAACAAGCCTGTGCAATGGGCAGAAATGAATCAGAGTGACTTTTTCAACGGGAGATCAAATTAAGAGTCCCACAAAGATCGAGCTTCACCCAGATCCTAGAGAGTCTGGGCAGGTGGGGTTGGTTCTCTGCCCCCGGTAACAGGAACGGTGCAGCGCCCACCCCCTGCCTCCAGAGTAAGAGCCTGCTGAGCCCTCAGGGTCGCTAAGTCCCAGAGCGCGGGGGGAGCGCCGCGCACGCGGGCAGCTTTGTTCTCCGCGGAGACGGCATCGACAAGAGGAAACGACCCGGGCAGGAAACAGGTCCTACCCGGGAGGACGCCGGGAAGAAGGGCCGCCGCGGCGAGCGCAGAGGCGGCAGGCTCCAGGCCGCGGTCCCTGGCGCCAGGCCCGCGGCGGCGCAGGTACGCGGTGCCCCCGGCCCTCCCCGCCAGCCCCGCCTTACATCTTCATGGTGCCCTTAGGCCCCAAGTTGGTCCTCAGCACGTCCTGCAGCCCCCGGGCCGCGCTGATGTTGACCGCCAGCGCCGCCTGGGCTCGGGCAACCTCTGCCTTGGGGTTCAGAGTCTTCACGGCCGCCATGGCTGACCCCACAGAGGAAAAGGAGCAGAAGCAACGTGCGGAACGCCCAAAGCCGGCTCAGCGTGGCCAGGAGGCGCTATCCCCGTCTTCTGGAAAAGTCGGGCGCGCCTGGCCTGCCCCCAGCGTGCCCGCGCGCAGCCGCCATTGGGTCGCAGCACTGCCGGCGCAGCTGATTGGGTCGCGGCCTCACTGCTGACTGCGGCTCCGCCCCTCGCGCCCTGGCCGAGGCGCCATTGCGCACGGGAGGGGCGTGTTCACGGGAGAGAGGGCTCGGTCATAGGGGCTCGTCGTGACCGCGTGTTTCCGCCGGCCGGGGCCCCGGCTTTGCGGACTCGGGACTTGAAGGTGTAGGCGGCGCGCGGGCCGCTCTGCGCCAGGCAGGGCCTGTCGGCCGCGCGCGTCTGGGCGTGTCTGGAGGACCGGCGCCGTTTCCTGGAGGTCGCCGGCCGCGGGGAGTAGAGTGGGCTTCCTCGCTCCTGCTCTTGCGCCGTGTGCAGTGTTTCCCCCCCTTGCTGCTTTTTTCCCTGTCACCAGAGTTTTCTTGACAGTATGCCGTGTGCTTAACGATGTTGTAGGTGCTGCGGGGATTCAGAAGTGAATTTGATGAGGACCCTCGCCCAGTGTCCTAGGAGTTTTAAGCCTACGGCAGATGAAGAGATAACAATGCAAGGTAGAAAGTGCTAGATGCTTTTAGAAAGAGGCAGGATGGGTGCGATGGCATTTGAGAAGCAGCCCTTTGGGCTCAGGACAACTGTTGAGGCCTGAAGCCCTGAAAGCGGGCTTGAAAATTCAAACTTGATTGAGCAGTGGCTTCCGTCCTTTGAGGTGACTCCTTTTTAAGACAAAAAAATTTCGGAGGATGTCCACAATTGCTTGCTAGTATTTAGTGCCCCCCAAATACCAGGTATTTACTAACGCTTTGTATTTTGCTTTTATAGATAAAATTGTTTAGGATTTAAAAGGTGCCAAAGGGCATATGGTGAAAAGTAACTCTTCCTCCCTCTTCTAGTTCAACTTTTTCCATACAAGCACCGTTATCTTTAGATACTCTGAATTTCCCAGATGCTTTCTGAATTTATAAATAGAAGCACTTTCCCCCACACAAAATGGCAATTTAGGATACGCATTGTTGGGTGTACTATATCAATACCGATACGGATTCCTCATTCCTCTTAACAGCTGCATGATAATTTTTCTAAGAATGACGTAGTTAACCGGTCACCTACCAGCTGTTCCCAATCTTCTGGTATTCAGGCCGCGATGAATATCATGGAGAAAATTATAAAATTATTATAAATATATATGTTACTATAAGTATATATCTCTACACAAACTCCATAAATACATGTATCTACACAAACCCTCTTAAGTTGGTTTGTGAATTTGAGAATCGCAGAAACATCTATATGTTTAAGTGATAGCACTAAACAGTAGAAGGAGACTCATGATATGTTCTGCAGATGGTACTTGGTGTGCATGAAGATTTATTTAACTACTGTTGGACATGTATGGGGAGACATGAGCAGAGATGAAGACTGGAATTTCAGGCATCTGCCTGCAGGTAGGGAAAGGGGGAATGGAGACTTCCAGGCTCCTGAGGTGCAATGTTAAGGGGGCACCAAAAACTCAGTAGTTAACATCAATATTTTAGTAGAATATATACATATATTTTAAGATTGGCACCTGAGCTAACAACTGTTGCCAAACTTTTTTTTTTCCTGGTTTTTCTTCCCAAGTGCCCCCAGTACATAGTTGTATATTTTAGTCGTGGGTCCTTCTAGTTGTGGCATGTGGGACGCTGCCTCAGCGTGGCCTGACGAGCAGTGCCATGTCTGCGCCCAGGGTCCGAACCAGGGAAACCCTGAGCCACCGAAGCAGAGCGCAGAAACTTAACCACTTGGCCACGGGGGCGGCCCCTAATGGAATATTTCTTAAAAGTCAAAATTAATGCAAAAAGCCCACAGAGAACAAGTATTGGAATTTTAAATTATTAATCTCCAGTAGTATCCTACAAGGCCTTAGACAAAGTCTCAGCAAAACAGAAGGATCCATATGATCCTTGTAGAGGCAATCTATTTGTATATATCATTCTACTGGTTTTGCTTATCACACTTTTGAGCAAATTAATAGTTTTCATTATCTGATGCAAAATAGAGTAGCAAGGGAGTGTTGCCTATGTGCTAATGTATGTATAGAATGGAAGAACTTTAATATGTCTTTTGGAGAATTTCAAACAAAAGGTCAAATGTGGGAGCACATCCATTTCAGTCCATGATTGAAGAAATTGAGATGGCAGCAGGTGCTTAGCCATGTGATTCATCAGGGATTTCAATATAGAAGAAAATTTTAAGGAAAGAACTCTAATGAGGCAGAGTGGTGTATTAGAATTCTAGAGTCAAAAAATTTGAGTTTGAATTCTGATTTTGCAATGTTTACCAATATGTGACCTTGGATATTACTTAACATTTTTTTTTTGGAGATTAGCCCTGAGCTAACATCTGCTGCCAATCCTCCTCTTTTTGCTGAGGAAGACTGGCCCTGAGCTAACATCCGTGCCCATCTTCCCCTGCTTTCTATGTGGGATGCCTACCACTGCATGGCTTGCCAAGCGGTACCATGTCCACACCTGGGATACGAACCGGCAAACCCCGGGCTGCTGAAGCAGAACGTACACACTTAACCGCTATGCCACCGGGTTGGCCCCTACTCAACTTTTTGGAGTCAATTTTCTAGTATATAAAGTAGGGGTAAGTGGCATCTTAGAGAAAATTAAATGAGATTGCGTGTGTAATATGCTTTGTATTGTGCCAGACATGGAAGGTGTTAAGTAAATTGCTACTATTGCGTTCATATAATGTAATTAACTCTGTATAATTTTCATACCACCTTTACATGCAGTGTCTCATTTGATCCTAATATGAATCTTTTGAAGTTGGTAGGTCAGGTATTGTTAAACCAGTTTCACAAATGATAAAATCAACACAGAGAGAGATTAAATGGCCAACTCAAGGTCGTACTGTGTTGTATTAGGGGAGAGCCAAAAACCTAGATTTCACCCTTGACTCCTCCCTTTGCCTCAGTCCCCCATATTCACATACTCCCTGAATATTTTCACATTTACTTTCTAGCTATTGCCCTCCTCCACTGTCAAAATTGACTGTAGTGGAGCCATTTTGAAATGGAGTCCAAGCTGCCTTTCTAGAGAAACTGCCTTGATATTTGAACCTTAGACTAGACAAAAATGGCAGTTGTTTTACGGGCAATTGTTTGAGAAGTCAGAAGGAGAATGGACATTCTGATCACAAAGACTCAAGATTGTGGGCTTTCTGAAGATAGAATCAATAGTCAATCAATGTTTAGCCAAAGACCAGCTCACTGCCTCCAACTCCAAGTAAAGTTCTTTTTAATACAACTTTCCTTCTTTGCCTCTAAAAGCCCCTGATTCTTATACCCTAGCAGGACACTATTTGGGTTTTGTCCTGTATCTGTGCTGCCTAAGTTGCAATTGTTGAGACGCCAAATACACTTTTGCTTCTGTCAATGCAAATAATCCATAATCAATCTATAAGTCAAAATTGGGGTGAGTTTATTATGAGCCAGGTCTGAGGACTATAGCCCGGGATCTTCCTTCTCAAGGAAGGAAGGGCACCAAAGAAGTGGGGTGTACAGAGTGGTTATAAACTGTCTTGGAACAAAAAGCATACATCATGTATGATAGGAATATCTTTTACCACTGTCACAAGATGCTTAGCTGGCACAGAAGGGTGGTGGTCAGCAGGTCAGTGGTCACAAGGTGAGCACAGCAGGTTGGTAATTAATCCTTAGTTTCCAGGAAGAGATGCTTATCCATAAAGAAATGCTGATATGGGCAGAAGTTACATCCCTGTCTTTAAGGGCATCATTCTTGTCTTTGGGACATAGTAAATGTTTAAAGCAGGTGTATGATGCATGCTTAAAAGGCCATGTCAGGCCTTTTTGGAAAAATAAGGTCAGGCTGAATTAGTTTTAAACCAAATGGCTTCCTCATATACTCCAATATATCCTATTGCTTTTCACTTATTTATTGTGTTCCCCCTTTTGATCTATAATCTTTCAATAGAAAGCACTAATAATCAAAATATTGTCCCTCGGTGCCAGAGTGGTTGCTGCCTGCCCTGGATCCACCATGTCTCTTGGTGCTAGGCTTTCATCTCATTTATTTGCCCAGTTATTCACGTTGCGGGGAAATAGTCAGACAAGCATAAATGTATATACTAACAGAGGAAGCATTTCATAGGTTATGTAATTTTTCAATTAATTTCAGATTGTTGTACAAACATTATACCTGTACTTTTGTGTGACTCCTCATGCTCACATTCTTTTTTTTTTTTTTTTTCTGAGGAAGATTAGCCCTGAGCTAACTGCTGCCAATCCTCCTCTTTTTGCTGAGGAAGACTGGCCCTGAGCTAACATCTGTGCCCATCTTCTTCTACTGTATATGTGGGATGCCTACCACAGCATGGCTTGCCAAGCGGTGCCATGTCCGCACCTGGGATCCCAACCGTTGAACCCCGGGCTGCCGAAGTGGAACATGCGCACTTAACCGCTATGCCACTGGGCCAGCCCCCTCATGCTCACATTCTTTACACTTATAGAATGGGTACGGTAACAATGATGACAATTCAATATTTGAAAAGATTAATTTTAAAATGAGTTATTTGGCATAGTCTATATCAGAAAAGAAAATTCATCCAGGGTTGTAAGATCCATCAACCATCTCAATTCACTGAGCAGTCATTACTCTAGCCTGCATGCCAGTCTTACCACTAGATAAAGACAGTAGTGATTAGTTTGAGTATTATGACTAATACAAGAATTCCAAGGAGTAATAGAAATAGGAATTGCAATCAGGATCAGAAAAGGGAACCAATACCTGAAGAGGGCCAACCAAACAAATCAAGACTGGGTGTAGAATCACTTAAGGCATTCACCTCTTTTTTTTCTTCATGTGCTTTAGCAGAGGTGACACATTGGAATATTCATGAGGTATGAAAACAGCATTTGGGACTGGCCCAGTGGCATAGTGGTTAAGTTCATGCACTCTGTTTCAGTGGCCCAGGGTTCATGAATTCAGATCCCAGGTAAGAACCTACAGACTGCTCATTAAGCCATGCTGTGGTGGCATCCCACATACAAATAGAGGAAGATTGGCACAGATGTTAGCTCAGTGAAAATCTTCCTCAAGCAAAAAGAGGAAGATTGGCAATAGATGTTAGCTCAGGGCCAATCATTCTCACCAAAAAAAATGGGCCAGTCCCATGGCTGAGTGGTTAAGTTCGCGTGCTCAGCTTCAGTGGCCCAAGGTTTCACTGGTTTGGATCCTGGGCGCAGACATGGCACCACTCATCAGGCCATGTTGAGGTGGCATCCCACATACCACAACTAGAAGGACCCACAACTAAAAAATATATAACTATGTACTGGGGGGATTTGGGGAGAAAAAGCAGAAAAAAAAAAAAAGACTGGCAACAGTTGTTAGCTCAGGTGTCAATCTTTAAAAAAATTAACCCAAAAAACACAGCATCCAGTTTGAATGATTGTACACATACCACCTTGGGATGCAGTTAAAATATCTAAGGCTATTCTATTTTGAAGGATAGCCTTTCTTGTTAAAAACATTTCAGTATTTAATAAGGCTATTCCTGCTTGACTATCGTTAAGGGCTTGTTGAGTGAATTTAATCAGATCTTCTATATGTGATATGACATCTCTTAGCCCCAAGGAAGGAACAAATATAGCCACTAGGTGGCCATACCAGTGGAGCCCTGAATAAGCCCATCTGGCCTTAAAGAGAGGAAGATTGGCAACAGATGTTAGCTCAGGGTGACTCCTTCCCCTGCATCCAAGCAAAGCTCTGGGTGCAGTGTTTTAGTCATCCAGGCAAAGGCTAGGCCAGAGGTTTGTTCCACATAACCCTTGAGTTCTGTTAGGAGCCACCCAATAAATGCCTGGCCTTGGAGACCAATTTGTTCCAAATTAATCACTTTCTTTAAGTATGATAGTATCCTGAAAACCTTAAATGAAACAATTATGAAGTAGGTATATGGTTTAAGCATTACAAAGTTTTAAAGTGAGGAGATTTAAGGTTGGGAATACAGTCTTGGTCTGGAGTCTTGGGACAGCTGTCTGCAATAGATGCTGTCTTCTTATCCTTGTTTGGAGATATTTGCATTGGTCAGTTGAAGTCAGATATCAGAAATAGGAACTGAAACCCTTTCAGGTGGAGAAGCATTTTTTGAATGAGAAGTGTGAATCCATGAGTCTCTGCCTCTTGTTTCTGCAGCACATAAATTGGTTGAAAGTACCTGGTATGGTCCTTTCCAACAAGGCTGCAAAGAATCTTTTATCTGGTATCTTTTCCAATAAACGGAACCTCCAGGTTGAAGTCCATGATCCTTAAGGTCTTTGTCTCCTGGGAGCTCACTGTGAAAAGAATCAGCTACCAACCTCATTTCTTTTAAGTGTCTCAATGAGACCTTGACAATAATGTAAGATGTCTCCTTTAAGCAAAGTTGGTTCATATATTCCTTCATCTAATTGCATAAGCCATCCAGTTATTATCTCAAAAGGGATCAGCTGATGTTTGCCAAAGGGTGTAGATCTAAGACTGAGGAGCACTAGCAGAAGAGATTTTGGCCATGAGAGATTAAGTGCTTCTGAAAGTTTTGCCAATTGGCTTTTGATTGTGCCATTGTTAAAATGTTGCATTATTGGCCAAATGTCACAGATAGATTTAATTATCTGTCCAGTGAAATGAGTTCCCTGGTCATTGTGTAACTCGGTAAGAATTCCTCAAACAGGAATTATCCTTTCCAATAATAATTTACCTAAAGCCGTCACTCTTCTGCAAGGAAAGGCCTCAACCCAATGTGAAAACATACAGATCACTACAAGATATACATATATCCTCAAGATGGTGGCATTTGAACAAAGTCCAATAGCCATACCTCAAAGGGTCCCTTAGGAAGGGGAAAGTGACCTTATGGCCCATGAAATAGTTTTCCTAGATTATATTTTGGGCATAAAGCACAAGAAATATAGGCTTTATGAGCCACTGTGGGAGAAGGTTTCCGCCATAAAAGTATTGTTTCCCCCATAAAACCATCTTTTTCAGGTGCCCAATGGGTTAATTGGTGTATATGCTGGAGCAGTGGCAATTGTGCTCCAATAGGCACTGTGCTTTTTTTTTCAGGCCCAAACCACATCTGCATGGTGGTAGGAAAAATTCCCTCTTTTGATGCCACCTTTGTTTCTCTTCTTCCATGGCAATTTCTTGAGCCTGTAGAAGGAAATCTTTTACTGGATTAGCAGAGTTAATAGAAAGTAGTGGGTATTCTTGAGACTGGACTGCATATCCAGCTTGACAATGTTCTTGCTTATTGTTTAAGTAAGACCAAATGTAAACCAAATTAGATAATAGAATGCAGTCATGATCATTTTCTTTCTGTGGTGCTGGAAGCAATGTAGCAGGATTAAGACAGTGAATAATATTTACCTTATGCAATATAAGCTAAGGTTTATCATCATTTACTTGGCACTGTTTCCCATGAAATTTAGCATACCAAACAAGCCTAATTAGTTTAGTATCTCCCTCTTTAAAGGAAGAGAGAACAAATTTCTTTGAGAAGTCTCAGGGCCCTCTGAAAATTCTCAGAGAAATTTTCAAGTTAAAAGAAAGACTTCATTTAGGATATGAATTTTGGGGAAGCTTGTCAGAAATATCCAAAGGTTTTAAAACACTTGGTCAAACAAGATCAAGTGTTTGCTGATCTTGTTGCCACGAAACAATTGTTGTTGTGAAACAATGCTTAGTTATCCATTTAACCAAAGTGAGACTCACTCAAAAGTAAGGAAAACCTTTTATAATCTCTTTATCAAGAGCAGACTGGAAGTCCAGGAAAATTATCCTTTTAATAAAGAGAAAACCAAATTCTAATTTTTGTACCTGCTTACTTTTGATATCAAAACTTATTTACTTAATTAAATTCATTTTAATCTAGCCAACTTGATCATGCCCAAAATTCTTTCCTTGGGGTTACTCTTCCACAAACCTTCTATAACTTTCTTTTTACATTCAGAATTTATCCTATGCCTTCTTTCCTTCCGAGTACTTTAGGACAAATTTATCTTTCTTAACAAAACAAACAAAAATATCTTCATTCTTTAAATCTCCTTTACTAAAAACATGCCTCTTACTTTCCTTACTTTTTAAAGTTTTTGGCACCCTGTGGATTGGCAGATCCACAAATACTGTCTAGAAACATGCTTTCTCATAGAAAATTTCTCAGCATGGCACAAAACATGTTTATCAATAAAACCCAAGTATTTTTCCAGTTTCTCTACAATACAAAGTCAAAGGTAGATAAATCTATGTTTGGTAATTAATATCTAATATTATATTTTATGTAGAAATGACCTAGATGCTCAATAAGTTTTATCACTTAACTCAATTAGCAAAACTTTAAGGTTTTAAGTTACCAAAAGGTTTTGAAATTATTTTAAGTACATACACCATAACACATAATTATTGTTAAAAATTTCATCCAACATTCTCTTTTTTACGTCTATTTCATTTACTTGTTTCCATGCTGATAACTCTGAAAACATTTTCATTTTAATCAAATCAACAATCTTAAATAAACTTTTATTTACCAAAGACTATTTTATATCATGTTAGCTTGGAAAACGTTTGAGTTAGTTTCCATTACATTTATATAAGTGCTTACTTTAAGCCAATTAATAGAGCTCTTTAGAAATTATACCATCCAGAGGTAAAACATCATACATATGTAACATACTTAGTGACACACATACACAACAACTCCACAGCTATTGTTTTAAAATTACTTCCATGAATCATGTATAATAATATGTCTCACTAGCTGTGAAAGAATAATCAGATTGAGATTTAATTTTAAGCTTTTTCTATTAACATTAGTGGAGAAGACACTCAAAATGCTAGATTTTGGGAGAGGGTGCTCTTATGGCTATTTTTTTGTGCCTTTTTTCCTTTTTTTCATTCTTAGGAATTGGTGATGGGCTAGATAACGGTTCCCAGATAGGTGAGGTGATAAGCATTTTTGAGATAAAGGAAATGAGTGGAATCTGAACTGCCTCTAGAGATGCTTTCCAGTTTTCTGAAGATTGATAAGTTGAGGACAGTTGCTCTTAATCTCTCAGAATTTTGGGTTGTACCTTAAATGACATTATAGGTCAATCTACCTGTCCAGCTACATCACCCTGATTTGCTTCTTTCCCTCTGAGTGTTTAATTTTATTTTAACTTAGGGAAGAAGGCCTAAAAATTCTTATCAAGCTCTGAATATCAGCTTCCAGACTGGCTGAATTTCTGATCATAAGTTGCTAAATCCTTTCAACTATGTCATCAAGTTTCAGTTGGGACAAACAGCAACTACCTGGCAGTACTGAACAATTTTGCTAATCTTTAATGTAGCAGTTTCCCAGAAAATCTCTCAGTCTCATGAACTTGAGGAGTAGATTATGGAGGTATGACCTAATATATTTTTCTTTTAGGTACCTTTTACCACAATTTTTTATTAGCTTTACAACAACATTTTCAATAAAGTTATTTTGGAATTTTGAAATTTTTGCTTTTAAGTTCACTTCTTTTTTATTTGTTTTAAGATTTTATTTTTCCCTTTTCTCCCCGAAGTCCCCTGGTACATAGTTGTATATTTTTAGTTGTGGGTCCTTCTATCCATGGCATGTGGGATGCCACCCCAGCATGGTCCAATGAGCGGTGCCATGTCTGCCCCCAGGATCCAAACTGGCAAAACCCTGGGTCACCAAAGTGAAGCACATGAACTTAACCACTTGGCCACTTGGCCGGCCCCTAAGTGCACTTCTTAAATAATCTTATCTAATCAGAACTTTCATTCTAATGGCCAATGTAATTCCCCTGAGGCTGACAGCAGTTTGTTAGGACTCTTAATCTCTATAGCAACCCACGTTTCTATCCAACAATCTCTGACTGAAAAATGGGGTGCAAGCACATTTTTGTTTGACCATATTTTGGGACCCCAACCTTATGATTATTAAGCCAAACCCTCAGGACACAAAGCAAGCTTGGTAAGATTTTTTTTACTGTTCCTTGTAAATATTTACAGCTTCTGTAACATTTAGTCTTGAGTAATTGTGAAGGATGGTGGTAAGCTCACCTATAAAAATTTCTCTATTACTGGCTCTTAAAAAGGAGCCCCACAGTGGCCACTGTAATTTTAAATTATCCTGCATTATCTTGCCAGCAATTTGCAGCTATCTCCATTTTGTTAAGCACTTGCAAGTTTCAGCATGAAGCCAGCTGGAGCTCTGAGGGGAGGCTGCCCATTTGGGAATTGGTAAGTTTTTAGAAGCTTGATTTCCAGGTTTTTTTTTAGTTTCATTTTACTATAAAGTCTGAACAATTTCTAGGGACAGTGTAGTGGATCAGAAATGTGCTGCTTGTGAGTGTTATTCCCTAAAGAATAGTCATAAACACTCTCTTACGTGCCTTAGTTTCTCTTGCCAGCAGTCTTAAACTGCTATGGGGGCTCAGAGTGCTATAAGACCACTACTCATATGTGCATCCCCAGATAAGCCTTATGAATTAACGTGAATGATAGTGGAGTTCCCTATGGGACCACTACATGTCATGAGGATTGATCCTCTGACACTTCTCTGAGGATCTCAGTCACTGAGAACACCTTTCTACTGGAAGGAGCTGGTGTCCCTTCTCTTTAGAGCTGAACAAGTTCAGATTCTTATTTCTCTATCAAGCAGTTTGTTCAGACTTTATAAATACAATTCTTTCCAATTTAAAGCCAAATTTAAAAAGATCAGCCTGCCTCATTCATTCCAAAGTTTCCCCTGGGCTCCCCTGGTCTAGGAAATTCCCCCTAGGTTCTTCTTAGCTAGGGTGTGTACCAGCTCCCCCTTAAGATGCCTAGTCTTAAGGCTTGAAACATCTCATATAAATTTTGGACCATTGACTTAAAATACGGAGCTCTGGGTTTCAGAAGAAATCACTGGGATCCCTTGAAGAATGCAGTGATCTGGGGGGCACTCAATGGGCCCCTATTGGTACTGAATGCCGGTTCAGTGTATATTCCAGGTGGTCTCCAGTGGGTTTCTCTGAAATCCTGCCAACTACACCAAGAAATGTTGACACAAATAATCCATAATCTATAAATCAAAATTGAGGTGAGTTTATCATGAGACATGGGTGTCCTTTGATACTGGTTCTGGCTGTCCTTTTGTTGTTGGCTGTTTAAAGGAACTTCTGTTTATTTCATTACTTTGTTGATCCTTCGTTTCTTTGGTAAATACTTACAAATGAGAAGTCCATTTTTTTAAGGTGACTGCCAAAGGGCAACCCCCGCTCTCTGGGACTCCTGCTGGTTTTATGTTCTTGAATATGGACCTTCTACTTGTAGGTTTTTGTCCTGCTAGATTCACACTACTCAGGGTGATTGAGGCTTTATTGGCCTAAATGGGACTCCTTTGAATTCCTAAATTGGTTTACTTGCATGCTCAGTTGGAAAAAATTATCAAACTAAACAAATTGAAAAGGTAGCTTGTTTCAGTTGGTATCTTGAGGCCTGTAAATGAAACACGAAAAAAGTTGCTTCCCTGCAGGCTGTTAATTCTAAACTCACCAAGGTGAATTCAGACCTCTCAACTTGCATTTTTCTCTCTGTCCTTTGAAGTTGTAAGTTTTACCATGCCTTTAGAATATAAATACCCCAGGAGACAATTGTCTCCAAGCCAACTCATGGCTTGTCAGGAAGAGTTTCCCTGTTTGGGCCGCCTTACAGCTGCTGCTGTCTGTGGGTTTATTCCCTATCTGGTGAGTACTCCAATTCTGTCTTTTGTGTCATTTGTCCAAACCAATGTACCCAGTGGGTCAGAAGCACAGATAACAACCTAGGGTTTGTAACTAGTGTCTATTTGTCCAGCGGTGCTTTAACATGGGAATTGCATCTTCTAAAAGTTCCTGAGAAGTTCTTCCCTTGGGAACTCCAGCAGGGTTTATATTTAAGAACTATGGTCCTTCCTCTTGTAAATTTTTGTCCCAGTGAACTGATAATACAAAAGATGATTTAAAATTACAGTGGCCACTTTGGAGCTGCTTTGAACTTTCAAAACTTGTCTTTTTGCATACTAGATTTGAGAACCTCGGACCAGACAAATTGAACGCAATCTTTAATTTCTAAAGAATCAAGCACGCCACCTTCCCACACACCTTCTTAAAAACTGTAGTCCTAGAAGCTGTAAATATTTTAAAAGAACAGCAAAATTTTACTAAGCTCATTTCATGTCCTGAGAGCTTGGTTTGGTAACTGTCACAGTAGGGGCCCAAAATGTGGTCAGATAAAAATATGAGTTGCATCCCTTTTGCAGTTAAGGTCCCACCCAACTTCTGCCTGCCCTCAGGAGAATTACACTGGCCATTAGAAGGACTCTTATCCAATTAGATAAGGTCATTTAAGAAGTGCACTTAAAAGCAAAGGCTTAAAAATTCCAAAATAGCCTTATTGAAAATTTTATTACAAAAAACTAATGAAAAATTAAGATATAAAAGGTACCTAAAAGACTATACGAAAGTCCATTAATACCTTTACAGAAACCCCCATATCTACCTTTGAAGGAGGGCCCCAAATGGGCCACTCCCAGAGTTAACGAGACTCAGAGATTTTCTGGTAAAATGCTACGTTATTCCCTTAAACAGTTAAGGGGAAACTAAAATTAAAAATTAATGGAGTTGTTTAATACTGCCAGAAATATTTACTGTTTGTCCTGGCTAAAACCTGGTAAGATATTTGAAAGGATTTAGTAACTTATGATCAGCAATTTGAACAAATTGGAAGCTAAGAGAATCTGATAGGATTTTTTTCTAGTCTTTCCCCCAACTAAGCTAAAATAAAACTATGTACCCAGAGGAAAAGAAACAAATTAAGGATAATGTAATTGAATGGGTATATCAGTCCTTTGATAAGCAACTAACCTCCCCTGTTTATCTCAAACAGCTTGTAACCTCTCCAGGAGTTGTTATCTAGGCCATCCCCCAATTCCTAAGATTGAAAGAAAAAAAAGAGGGAAAAGAAGCTTTTCAAGATGCAGTCTGCTATGGAAGCACCCTTACCTCCCAAAAAAACCTCTTTCCCTCGTTCATGGGACATGACATACTGGGAATGAGCCTTCCTAGTGATGAGGGATCAATGATGCATTGATGGTTGATCAGCAGTGCTTTCAAATGGTTGGTCAGTGATGGTTTCAAAGAAAGATCTTGATCAAAATGGGAAAATGTCAAAATTTACTATAGTGGAGCCATTTTAAAATGGAGCTGGAACTGCCTTTTCTAGAGAAACTGCCATGTTGTCTTGAACCTTGGACTGGGTCCAACCTTTGAACTGGGCCAAAATGGCAATTATTTTACAAGCAATTGTTTGAGAAGTCAGCAGGAGAATGGATATCTTGATCACAAAGACTGAGGATTGTGGACTTTCTGAAGATAGAATCAATAGTCAATCAATGTTTAGCCAAGACTAGCTCTCTGCCTCCAACTCTAATTAAAATTCTTTGTAATAAAACTTTCCTTCTTTGCCTTTAAAAACCCCTGGCTGGGGCTGGCCCAGTGGCCCATTGGTTAAGTGCGCATGTTCCGCTTCAGTGGCTAAGGGTTTGCTGGTTCGGATCCCTGGTGTGGACATGGCACAACTTGGCAAGCCATGCTGTGGTAGGCGTCCCACATATAAAGTAGAGGAAGATGGACATGGATGTGAGCTCAGGGCCAGTCTTCCTCAGCAAAAAGAGGAGGATTGGCAGCGGATGTTAGCTCAGGGCTAATCTTCCTCAAAAAAATAAAACCCCCTGACTTTTTTGCCCTAATGGGACACTATTTGGGTTTCTACTTGAATCTATGATCCCTAAATTTACAATTTTTGAGACCCCAAATAAACTTTTTGCTTCTTGGTTCTTATTCATTGACACTACTCTATCCACATTTCTCCATCCCCATTTATGCCCCTCATATTTAGACCATGATCATTTCTTATTTGTATAACTACCATGATGCCCTAAGTAGTTGCTCTGCCTTTATTCCTCATGTTGCTATTGGAAAATCTATTAAAAGTAAATCTATAAGCTACAGCTCTGCTTATAGTCCCTCAGTTATCCCTAAGGCCTTAGACTGCAATCTAAATGCCTTAATTTGCTTCCAGGGCCAACTGTATCTTGTGCTTACCTCTCCAGGCTTAAAACACTTCTCTCTTTCCCCTCTCACCTTATGCTCTGGTCATTCTGAACTTTTCACTTTTGGAACATTATACCTGCCTCTCTTCAGCCTGAAACACTACTTGAGGACATCTTCTCTCCTGCCCTCATTCTCATCCCTGTCCCAATCCCCACCCAGTGAGTATATAAATAAAGAAGATCCTTAATCCTCAAGAATCACATAGCTTAGTTAGGGAGATACATTTGTAAACAGTTAAATAGCAGTAAAGTACAGGACATTATATTTAAGAGATGAATGAAGTGCTGTGAGCACAAAAGTGTTAACTCTGAGCATCAGGGAAGGCTTCTTGGAGGAGGTGAGTTCTGAGTGGGATTTTGAAAGATACATAGATACAGGAGAAGGGGAAGAGGGTTTAAGAGAGTGATTCCAGACAGAGAGTGACAGTGGAAGGACCTGGCATGCCTGGTGAAAGGTAGATACATAGGATGGAAGGAAGAAGTCTGCAAGAGACAAATCTAGAGAAGTAGTTTGTCCTGACTGTTAGGGCCTGGGTTGCTAGTTGAGAAATCTGGGCCTAAGCCTACCTGCAGTGGGAAACTAAAGACCTAGTGATGAAGATAACCCTGGAGATGGAATGGAGGATGAACTAAGGGAGAAGACTAATGACAGGGAAATCAAGACAGAAAGAAGGGTGCTGAAAAGTACATGCAGAAGATGATGGAAACATATTTAATGACATAAATAGATGTTCTTGATAAGGGGGGAAGATATGTTTTAAATAGTATGTATACTAAGTTCTCATTTTTGTAACCACTCCCCATGCATCTATACAAAAAAGGATATGCATCAAAATATTAACATTAACTATATATAAAAATTCAGGATATTTTCGTTTTTTCAAACCTCCCCAGATTTATGTATCCTTAAAAGGAGGGTGAAGAAGTATATACATCAAACTAGAAAATATATAAAGTATGTCCAGTGTCTTATTTTATTAAAACCCCAAATATATATATTATATATTACATATATATCAATAAAGGACCAGAAGCATATACCTTAAGATATTTAACATTTTGTTTCTGTCCTTGTCAATTTTGTAGGTGAAAAATGGTATCTTAAAGTTTTGTTTATTGGGGCTGGCCCAATTGCTGAGTGGTTAAGTTCACGTGCTCTGCTTAGGCAGCCCAGGGTTTCACGGGTTCAGATCCTGGGCACGGACCTATCACCGCTCATCAAGCCATGCTGAGGCAGCGTCCCATGTAGCTCAGCAAGAAGGACCTACAACTAGAATATGCAACTAGAATATACTGGGGGGCTTTGGGGAGAAGAAAAAAAAGAAAAAGTGGAAGATTGGCAACATATGTTAGCTCAGGGCCAATCTTTAAAAAAAAGTTTTGTTTATTGACAGTGAAGTTGAGTCTATATCATATATGTAAGAGCCATTTAGGGTTCTTTTTCTGTGAACTATTTATTCATGTCTTTTGTCTGTTTTCCTATTTGGTTTCTTATGGATTTGTAGGAGCTCTTTATGTTTCTGTGTTGCAATTAACTTGTCCCAGTATTGTTTGTATTTTGTATTTATGTCATTTTTCCAATTGAACATTAAAATTTTTTTTTTTTTGAGGAAGATTAGCCCTGAGCTAACATCCGCTGCCAATCCTCCTCTTTTTGCTGAAGAAGACTGGCCCTGAGCTAACATCCATGCCCATCTTTCTCCACTTTATATGTGGGACGCCTACCACAGCATGGCTTGCCAACTGGTGCCATGTCCGCACTGGGGATCTGAACCAGCGAACCTGGGGCACCAAAGCAGAACGTGCGCACTTAACCACTGAGCCACCAGGCCAGCCCTACCATCTTTTTCTTTTTAATGGACTCATAACTGAAAGTTGCCCAATTTTGAAGAATGCAGCCTACGGGGCTGCAAGTGGGAATCAAATTAGCATTACCCATTGTTTCAGAATTTAGACATGGCCAGTCAAAGTATACTTAAATGTCGCAACTAGAAACAGATCTCAAAATCAAACCAAGCCAAGAGAACTTCTGTGAGCAGATCCTCTAATTTTTCCTTAATATTGGGTATCCCCAAAACCAAGACTCTCAAAATGAAGGCCAAACCAAAGCTTCCTTTTTTGGAAGTCAGGGAGGGCATCCCTTGCCAGACCAAGGCTTCCTGTTCAGAAGTTGTCAGACCAAAAGGAAGAAGAAATAAGAATCTGCTCACTTGTACTGAAGTTTACTCGCCAAAAAGACATCTTCCAAACCCAGAAACCATCTCTCCACCGCAAATGAAAATATGCACCAAGGAGTCTGCAGCACCAAGCAAGGAAAAACATCCCAGAATGGTCCCAGAAGAAATGATCCTGGCAGCTGCTGGACTTGTCCACAGGTTCTCCACACTGGCAAGGGGCTGATGAAACTTGGGCAAAAAGGTCTGTCTGGACTTACCTTCTGGCTGGCTTGCCAAATTGTTACTGAACCAGGTTCATTTTTGCCCATTGCCCAGAAAGCCAAACACCGAGATGATGAGATTGCAGTAGAGAGAGGGTTTAATCATAGGGCAGCCAAGTGAGGAAATGGGAGAACGAGTCTCAAATCCACCTCCCTGAAAATGGGGACTCAGGGATATTTATGGGGTAAGGGGGCAAGGTGGTCTGAAATGTGGAGATGATTTGAGTTGAGAAGAGGTGAGGTAATTGATGATCTGGGCAAACGTAGTCAGACTTCATGCCTCCTCATAGGATGCATGTCCACAAAATGGTGGCATTAGCATGATCTGAGGGTGGAGTTTTTAGCCTCTTGATGTCAAAAGGTCACTTATCAGTCATCTGTGTGGGCTCAGTTGATGAGTTGGTGGTCTCAACCGGCCTGAAGTGGACAAGGGGTTCTAATTCCTGAAAAACAGCTCAAATACCCATTACCATGGTGACTCAGGCTCCAGGAAGATGTTATCTTTGGGAACCTAGTGGAAGTTAGATAGCATATTGCCTAAACAGCATAGTTAACAATGGGTGTGTGAACAACTAAAAGCTATACTCAGTAATTGCAAAAAGGGAAAAAAAGTTTATTACTAGAGACTTAATCTTCATGGCTGTTGGCCAGTTTCACCAACAGATAAAGAACAATGATCAGCTGAGGTGCTTGCTGATCTACAGCCACAGGACTAGTTACAGAAATGAGAGCTGTATTTGTCATGAGTGTTTCTTTCTTATTTTGTTATGAATATGTGTATATATGTATTAATAAAATATGTTTGTTTTCTTCCCTCTCTTATTCCTTTATCATGTAGCATGACAAAGACTGACCTCCCCCTAGCAAGAAGGAATTCTGCTAGCAGACTGCCTTTGGGCTTGAACTGCAATTCTTCCCTAGGTCTCCAGTCTGCCAGCCTACCCTGCAGATTTTGAACTTACCAAGCTTCCACAATCACATGAGCCAATTCCTTAAAATACATTTCTCTCTCTTTCTCACTGGATCATATAGTAATTCCAATTTTAATTTTTTGAGGAACTACCATACTGTTTTCAACAGTGGCTTTACCATTTTACATTCACACCAACAGGGCGCAAAGGTTCCAATTTCTCTACATTCTCACCAACACGTTGTTTTCTGTTTTTTTCATAGTAGCCATCCTAATGGGTATAAGACAGTATCTCGTAGTTTTGATTTGCATTTCCCTAATAATTAGTGACGTTGAGCATCTTTTCATGTGCTTATTGGCCATTTGTATCTTTTTTTGAAGAATATCTATTCAAGTCCTTTTCCCATTTTTGAATAGGGTTGTTTCATTTTTTTGTTGTTGAGTTTTAGGCATTCTCCACATATCTAGATATTAATCCTTTATCAGAGATATGATTTGTGAATATTCTATCCCATTCTGTGGGGTACCTTTTTACTCTGTGGATACTGGCTTTTGATACACAACATTTTAAAATTTTTATGAAGTCCAATTTGTCTTTTTTTCTTTTGTTACCTTTGCCTTTCGTGTCATAGCCAAGAAATCATTGCCAAATCCAATGTTGTGAAAACTGTGTCCCACCTTTTATTTTAGTTTTATTGTTTTAGGGCCTTGATCCACCTTGAGTTAATTTTTGTATATGGTGTTAGGCAAGGGTACGACTTTATTTTTTACATGTGGATATCAGTTTTCCTAGCACTATTTGTTGAAAAGACTGTCCTTTCCCCCTTGCGTGGTCTTGGCACCTTTGTCAAAAATCATTTGACTATATGTGTGAAGGTTTATTTCTGGGCTGTCTATTCTAATCCATTGATTTATATGTCTGTCTTAATGCCAGTACCACACTGTTTTGATTACTGTAGTTTTGTAGTAAGTTTTGAAATCAGGAAGTGTGAGTCCTCCAGTTTTATTCTTCTTTTTCATGATTATTTTGGGTATTCAGGGTCCCTTGAGATTCCATACAAATTTTAGGACGAGTTTTTTTATTTCTGCAAAAAACATAACTAGGATCTTGATAGGGATTGCACTGAATCTGTGGATTGCTTTGGGTAGTATTGACATTTTAACAATATTGTCTTCCAAACCATGAACATGGGATGTGTTTCCATTTATTTATATCCTCTTTAATTTCTTTCAGCAATGTTTTGGGTTTTCATTGTACATCTTTCGCCTCCTTAGTTAATTCCTAAGTGTTTTATTCTTTTTGATACTATTATAAATGGAATTTTTTTGGTAATTTCTTTTCAGATTGTTCATTGTCAGCATGTAGAAATGCAACTGATTTTGTATGTTGATTTTGTATCCTACTTTGCTGAATTCATTTATTAGTTCTAAAAGCTTTTTTTGTGGAGTCTTTAGGATTTTCTACATATAAGATCATATTGTCTACAAAGAGAGATGATTTTGCTTCTTTCTTTCCAATGTGGATGACTTTTATTTCTTTTCCTGCCTAACTGTTCTGGCTAGAATTTCCAGTACTATGTTGAATATAAGTGGTGAAAGTGGGCATACTTACTTCATTTCTGTTCTGGAGGCTAGGAAGTCCAAGGTCAAGGTGCCAGCATAGTTGGGCGAGGCCCCTCTTCCTGGTTCATAACTGGTGCCTTTTCTCTCTGTCCTCATATGGTGGAAGGGGCTGTGAAACTCTGTGGAATCTCTTTTATAAGAGCACTAATCCTATTCATGTGGGCTCCATCCTCATGACCTAGTCATCTCCCAAAGGTTCCACCTTCTAACACCACCACATTGGGCATTAAGATTCCAACGTGTGAATTTTTGGAGGACACATACATTCAAACCATAGCAGATATGTACCCAGAAGTGGGATTGCTGGATCATATGGTAGTTCAATTTTTAATTTTTTGAGGAACCTCCGTACTCTTTTCCATAATGGCTGTGCCAATTTATATTACCTCCAACAGTGTACAAGTGCTCCCTCTTCTCCACATCCTTGCCAACTCTTGTTTTCTGATAATATCCACCCTAATTGCCCACTAATTTTAGCCATCCATCAATGATTTTTTTGCCTGAAACAATTATTACTGTGATATTTGTGTTGAGAAAGACAGTCCTCCATGGATCTCTTGTGTTCCTACACATCTTGCTGTGTGTGCCAAGAATGCAAGGCCCTGACTGTTTCTTACTTGGACCTTTTCTCGGGATTATTTATGCAGGTAGTAATCTTCAGAGACAGGTTAATGTTTCCCCCTGGACAAAGATCAGGCTTGCCTACTGTTTGCTATGAGAGCAATAGATTTCCTGAGCTCGGTGTTCCTCAGCTGTGAGCCAAACCCCCTGTGTGTGAGTCATCCACCTGGGCCATATTATATTGCTCCCATGGATCTTAGGAACAAAGGAAATGATGGAAATAAAATGATGCTCATGCTGTTTGCTATGCTGTAAGTAATAAAATCCTTTGTCTCTGACCCAGGAATCTGTGTTTTCAGCCACCACCCATGAAACAGTATCAGGCTAATTTATTAGCTCTTTTTCTTAAAAGATTTTATTTTTCCTTTTTCTCCCCAAAGCCTCCCAGTACATAAGTTGTATATTTTTAGTTGTGGGTCCTTCCAGTTGTGGCATGTGGAATGCTCTCTCAGCATGGCCTGATGAATGGCACCAGGCCCGTGCCCGGGATCTGAACTGGGGAAGCCCCGGGCCACAAAGCAGAGTGCATGAACTCAACCACTGGCAATGGGGCCAGGCCCTAGAGTGTACTCTTTCTACTTATTAAAAAAGCTTACTGTAAAACAATATGCTATGTTATGCGGGCTTCAGCCTCACACATTTCATGTTTACTGCATTTCTTTTTTTTTTTTTAATGATTGGCAGCTGAGCTAACAACTCTTGCCAATCTTCCTTTTTTCTTTCTGCTTTTTCTCCCCAAATCCCCCTAGTACATAATTGTATATTTTAGCTGTGGGTCCTTCTAGTTGTAGTACATGGGATGCCGCCTCAATGTGGCCTGATGAGCGGTGCCATGTCTGCACCCAGGATCTGAACCAGAGAAACCCTGGGCTGCCACAGAGGAGCAAGCAAACTTAACCACTCGGCCACGGGGTCAGCCCCTACTGCATTTCTTGGTTGCATTTTCTCTTGTGCTTGATTTACTCTCATGTTGTTTTGTTCATCAAGGCTACTGCCAATGTTGCCAGTAAGAGGCCATGTTAAATGATTGACCTGGAAACAAAATTAAAAGTGGTTAAGGAGTACAAAGGTGGAAAAATCAGTGACGGTTATCCCTCACCAGTCAGGCATGTCCCAGTCCATCTTGAAGAATAAAAACAAAGTGACAGAAGCTGTTAAACGATTTGCTTTCTTGAAGGCAATGAGACTAACAAAAATTCAAGAAGGGCCTATATCAGACATGGAGAAACTTCTAATGACTTGGATTAAAGACCAGACACAGGAGCACATCCCTCTCAGCACCACAACAATCATAGCCAAAGTAAAAAGTTTGTGATGTTGAAAGAAAAGGCTGGACCTGAGTATGATGTTGAATTCACTGTGAGCTCTGGGTGGTTAAAGTGATTCAAGAATCATTATTCATTACATAATGTGAAAGTGAGTGGTGAGTCTGTGAGTGTTGATGCAAAGGTAGCTGAGGAATTTTTGGAAACTCTAGATAAGCTGATTGTGGAGGAAAATTACTCTCCAGGTAAATATTCAATATGGATGAAAACTCCCTATTCTGGAAACAGATGCCTGAAAGGACTTTCATCCATAAGGAGGCCAAGTCAACGCCAGGTTTCAAGGCTTTTAAGGACAGGATAACAGCCTTGCTTGGGGGCAATGTTGCAGGCTACAAACTGAAACCCTTCATGATCTGGCACAGTGAGAACCCCAGGGCCTTCAAGCATATCAATAAGCACACACTGCCAGTGTACTGCAGGAGCAATAAGAAGTCATGGATGACCCAGCTCCTTTTCCAAGATGCCCTCCTGAATTGCTAAGCCAGCAAAATGGAGAAGTACTCTTTGAAGAATAACATACCTTTCAAGATTTTGCTTACTATTGATAATGTTCCTGGACATCCTCCTTTACTGGTGATTTTTATTCCAATATCAAAGCTGTGTTTCTCCCTCCAAACACCACCTCTTTGATTCAACTAATGGGTCAAATAGTTACAGCAGCTTTTAAGGCTTACTGCTTGAGGAAGACCTTTGCCTAGACTATTGCTGCAACTGAGGAAGACACTGATGCAATTCTGGAAGGATTACAACATCTATGACTGCATCAAGAGCCTTGCTTGGGCTTGGAGTGATGTCACCAAGGAGTGTATGAATGGCATCTAGAGGAAGACACTCAAGAGGTTCATCCATGAATTCAAAGGATTTGCCAAGAATCAGGAGGCTGCAAAAATCAACAAGGCTGTGGTTGAGATGGCAAACTTTAACCTGGGTGTGGATGAGGATGACATTGAGGAGCTCTTAGACGGGGTTCCTGAGGAATTGACTAACGTGGAGTTATTGGAACTGGAACAGGCATGCATAGCTGAAGAAGTGGTAAGGGAAAAGGAAACTGCAGGAGAAGAAAAAGAACTCCCAAGAAAACTCACAGTGAAGGGTTTAGTAGAAGCTTTTGCAGACCTCAACAAGCTCCTTAAAAAATTTGAAAACATGGACCCCCAACACCAAAAGGTTTTCATTAATAGAGAAGAATGCTCATGGTGCTTACAAGGAAATCTATGCAGAAAAAAAGAAACAAACAAAGCAAACCACCTTGCATATATTTCTGAAAAGAGTGATACCTCTTCAAGAAGAGCCTTAGGGAGGTGCTTCAGGAGGTGTTCCAGATGAAGGCATTGTTATCATAGGAGATGACAGGTCCAAGCGTGTTATTGCCCCTGAAGACTTTGCAGTGGGACAAGATGTGGAGGTGGAAGACAGTGATAATGATGTTCTTGACACTGTGTCGGCCTAGGCTAATGTGTGTGTTTGTGTCTTAGTTTTTAACAAAAAAGTTTAAAAAGTAAAAAACTTTAAAAATTTTAAAAATAGAAAAAATCTTATAGAATAAGGATATAAAAAAAGAAAATATCTTTACAGCTGTACAATATGTTTGTATTTTAAGCTGTGTTTTTACAAGTCAAAAAGTTAAAAAAAATTAAAGTTTATAAAGTAAAAATGTTACAGTAGGCTAAGATTAATTCATTATTGAAGAAAGAAAAATATTTTAAAATAAATTTAGTGTAGCCTGTGTACAGTATTTACAGAGTCTACAGTAGTGTACAGTAATGTCCTAGGCCTTCATATTCACTCACCACTCACTCACTGACTCACCCAGAGCAACTCCATTCATGGTAAGTCTTGCAAGCTCCATTCATGGTAAGTGCCCTTTACAGGTGTATCATTTTTTATCTTTTATACCTTTTTTTTTTTTTTGAGGAAGATTAGCCCTGAGCTAACTACTGCCAATCTTCCTCTTTTTGCTGAGGAAGACTGGCCCTGAGCTAACATCCATGCCCATCTTTCTCTATTTTATACGTGAGACGCCTACCACAGCATGGCTTTTGCAAAGTGTGCCATGTCCGCACCTGTGATCCGAGCTGGCGAACCCCAGGCCACCGAGAAGCAGAATGTGCAAACTTAACTGCTGCACCACCAGGCCGACCCCTTATACCATATGTTTACTGTACCTTTTCTATGTTTAGATATTTTCAGATACAGGACTTCTTACCATTGTGTTACAGTTGCCTACAGTATTCACTACAGTAACATGCTGTACAGGTTTGAGCTTAGGAGCAATAAGCCAGGTGCATAGTGGGCTGTACCTTAAACATGCTCAGAACACTTACATTACCCTGCAGCTGGGCAAAATCATCTAACACAAAGCCTATTATATAATAAAGTATTGAATATCTCATGTAATTTATTGAATACTGTACTGAAAGTGAAAAACAGAATGGTGGTATGGGTGCAGAATAGTTGTAAGTGTATTGGTTGTTTACCCTGTGATCACATGGCTGACTGGGAGCTGCAGCTTGCTGCTACTGCCCAGCATCATCAGAGAGTATCATACCATATATTGCTAGCCCAGGAAAAGATCAAAATTCAAAATTCAAAGCATGATTTCTACTGAATGTGTATTGCTTTTCTACCATGGTAAAGTCAAAAAATTGTAAGTTGAACCATTGTAAGTCAGGGACCATCTGTATATAAAAATATGACTGACTTTTGTATGTTGGCCATGTATCCTGTGACCTTACTAAACTTACTTATTAGTTGTAGGAGGTTTTTTTTTTCAGATCGCTTGGGATATTTCATGTAGATAATCACATCATCTGAAAAAAAAGGACAGTTTTATTCTTTTTCTTGCCTTATTGCACTGTCTAGGATTTCCAAAGTAATAGTGAGAGAGGAAATCTTTGTTTTATTCTCAATCTTAGAAAGCATGCAGACTTTCTTCATTAAGTGTGATGCTATCTATAGATTTTATGTAGATGCCTTTTATCAGAATGAGGAATTTCCTTCTATGCCTAGTTTGCTGAGAGCTTTTATCATGAATGGAAGTTGAATTTTGTCAAATGTTTTTTCTGCATCGATTGATAAGATCATGTGGTTTTCCTTCGTTAGGCTGTTAATATATTGGGTTATATTGATTGATTTTCTAGTGTTGAACCAGTCTTGCATAGCTGGAACAAATCCCACTTGGTCATGGTGTATAAATCTTTTTACATATTGCTGGATGTGACTTGCTAATATTTTCTTGAGGATTTTTGTGCTTAAGTTCCTGAGGTACTGATCTATAGTTTTGCTTTCTTGTAGTAGCTTTGCCTACTTTTGATATCAGGGTAATACTGACCTCATAAAATGAGTTGGGAAGTGTTTCTTCCTTTTCTATTTTCTAGGAGAGTGTGTAAAACAGATCTTAATTCTTCCTTAAATGTTTGGTAGAATTATCCAATGAAACCGTCTTGGCCTAGAAATTTTTTCCCAAAAGGTTCTTTAAAAAAAAAAAACCAAAACTGCAGGTTAAATTTCTTTTATTAATATAGGAATATCTAGGTTATCTATTTTTCCTATTGGGTGAGTTAGGTAGTTTGTGATTTTCAAAGGAATTGGTCCATTTCGTCAAAGTTGAATTTATGTGCATAGTATGTTCAGAGTATTTCCTTACTATCCTTCAAATGTCTGTGAGATCTACAGTGCTATCTCTTCTTATTTCTACATTGGAAATTTGTGTCTTCTCTCTTCTTTATCGTCATTATTGTTTATCGATTTTATTGATCTTTTAAAGAACCAGCCTTTCGTTTTATAGATTTTCTCTATTTTTGTTTTCAATTTCATTGATTTCTGCTCTAATATTCATTATTTCCTTCCTTCTGCATGCTTTGGGTTTATTTTGCTCTTCTTTTTCTTTTTCTAAAAATTATATTGAGTTTCTTTTCCCGCTGAAATAAATTCTCAATTGCTGTTTATACTATATATACAAATATTTGGTGTTTAACATTTTGTTTCCTTTATTATACTTATTTCTAAATTACTACAAAATATAAACAGGGTCTTGACTAAATTGTTATTTTTGGCCCCCTTATTTTGCCCTCCCCCATTAATTGTGTAATCTTTTACCTCATATTTCAAAACATCAAAATTCCTCCTCTCCATCCTTCATAAGAACCATCTCCAGCAGATCTGGGAGAAATTAAACCCGGTGTGCCCCAAACCTGCAACCATTTTCTTACTAACGAAATCTGAGAATATCGAACTTTAAAGGCACATCTGACCAAACAGCATCAGGACTCTTGTTTCTGGATAGAATTGTGTTTTTTGAGGGGTTCTGTAGCAAAGAGCAGGGATACTGTGACCAAGTGTCCTCCTCCAGCAGTTGCGTCCCCTCTGCCTGAGTGACCAGCTTGGAGGGAGCCTGCAGAGCTGTCAGCATCTGAGGTTTCAGGTGAGTTTTAGAGTGGGACCTCATTGCCCAGTTCCAGTCAGCTGCGCCCAGAGGTAAATGTTTGGGGGCAATCATCCCTTATTTATTATAGTCAACATCAAAGTAGTTGGGCAAGTGACACCTAGAAGAAAACGAAAGAAAGGGTGCAAAGACTCATTTTGTCATTCACGGCTTTTTGCATTTTCGTTGAGAATATAAGTAGTTTTTGAAGTTCTCTTGGGATTTGCATTCCTACAGGAGCATAATGTCAAACATGGATTTCAAAAAAGGCCCCTAAGTGGCTTTCGTTAATTGTAAAATCAGTGCAGAGGTCCCTCGATTCTCACACCTACCCTTATCATAAGTAGTGGCGGCGGCAGGGAGCGCTTCTGAAGGTCGAGAGCTGTTTGTTCCTCCTCTACAAACTGGGGGTGGTGAGGCTCCCAGCTTTGTTGGAAAGCGTCCACCGTGGAGAGCAAGTTTAGGCCGGCCGGCACGGAGCACCAGGAGGAGGAGGGGCGGGCTCAGGAGCCCCTCCTTTGGGGGCGGGGCCGACGTCGTCTTCGCAGCCCAGCTCTGCAGAGGGAAGATCTGCAGTCTCCAGTTTAGAAAATTACATGCAAAACCGACCAGAAGCAGCCGCACTTCTCAGCAGATCTCATAGGATTGTTTGGTAAAGGCTCTGCCGGTCTGCACGGGTCACCTCCCTCGGAACTCCGCGGCTGAACGTCGGAGCCAGCCCTCGGCCCCCTGCAGTCGGAAAGTTACAGCCTCGGGGAGCCCTGGAGGCGGTGGCTGCGGCCCAGGAGGAAGCGGCAGTGCCCGGGTAAGCCCGGGTAAGGGCATGCGTTTATATCTCCGTGTGCCCAGCTTTCTCATTTGCTGGTCTGCCTTTTCGACATCCAGAGCCTCTGTGATTGCTACATTTATTTTTCTTAATCGGGATAGGTAAAATATTTCATGGAATTTAAAGGCTTTTCTTTTCATCAATTTACTTTTGAGTAGTTTTCAACTTGTTTTATTCCGCTGCCGCCTGTTACCAAACAGCATGAATGAATGATGCAATCCTGCATAGGAGAATCATCTGTACAAGATTAGGAAAATCCCCAGAATTTCGCCTTGCAGTGTCCGACTTGGTCGTCTTCTTTCCCATTAGAATTAGAATTTTAAATAAGTACTTACCAGATACATTGTTGTAAAGATACAGCTTCAAGTTGGGAATTAAATAATCCTTTCAATCATTAAACTTATTTACTGTATTTTCTTTATATGTGACTTGCACATTATGGTTACTCTTTAAATATTTGACTGATTGATGTTGGTATGAGGATCAGGGAAGAAAATAATAAAATCCAAGATTTCTGTATTACAACTCCCTGGTACGTTTCAATATAATAATGAGCATAGGCTGTCGCTTTCATGTTGATGAAACAAAGTTGGGACGTTTTAAGTTTTCAAATAATTTGATACATGCCTAATAACTTTTTTTAACCCAACGTTTTATTGATGTATAATTTAATGCAATAGTATGCACCCATTTTAAGTTTATATTTTAATGACTTTTGACAGTTTTATACAAACTTATAATCACCACCACAACAGAACATTTCCATTACCCCTAAAAGATTCTTAGGGCCTCTTTGCAGTCAGGCTCTCCACCTCTAGCCTACTGACTTGATTTTTGTCATTATATTATTTTTATTTTCTAGGATTTCATATAAATAGAATCATGTTTTATGTACTCTTTTGTGTCTGGCTTCTTTGGGTCAGCACAATGCTTTTATATTTATCCATGTTATAGTGTGTATCAGTAATTCATTCCTTTTTATTTATTTATTTTTTATTTTTTAAAGATTTAAAAAAAATTTTTTTTTCCTTTTTCTCCCCAAAGCCCCCCAGTACATAGTTGTATAGTCTTTGCTGTCGGTCCTTCTAGTTGTGGCATGTGGGACGCTGCCTCAGCGTGGTTTGATGAGCAATGCCATGTCCGCGCCCAGGATTCGAACCAACGAAACACTGGGCTGCCTGCAGCAGAGCGCGTGAACTTAACCACTCGGCCACGGGGCCAGCCCCTCATTCCTTTTTATTGCTAAGTAGTGTTCCATTGTAGGGATATACCTACAATTTTTTTTTTTTAATATTTTATTTTTTTTCCTTATTCTCCCCAAAGCCCCCCAGTACATAGCTGTATATTCTTCGTTGTGGGTCCTTCTAGTTGTGGCATGTGGGACGCTGCCTTAGCGTGGTTTGATGAGCAGCGCCATGTCCGCGCCAGGATTCGAACTGACGAAACACTGGGCCGCCTGCAGCAGAGCGTGCAAACTTAACCACTCGGCCACGGGGCCAGCCCCTACCTACAATTTTTAAATTCATTTATCTGTTGATGGATATTCTAGTTTTGGGCTCTCACAAATAAAGCTGCTGTGAATATGTTTTCATTTCTCTTGGAAATCTCCAGGAGAGGGATTGCTGAGTCTTAATGGTAAGCGTATGTTTAACTTTATAAGAAACTGCTAAACTGTTTTCCAAAGTGGTTATACCATTTTACATCTCCACTAGCAATGTATAAGAGTTCCAGTTATTCCATGTTCTCACCAATACTTAGTATTGTTAGTCTTTTTTATTTTAGTCCTTCTTTTGAGTTTATCTTTTGCATATCTTTTTGAAATGTCTATTCAAATCTTTTGCTCATATTTTAATGGATTGTTTGTCTTATTATTGAATGTGAGTTCTTTATTATGGATACAAGTCCTTTGTCAAATATATGTATTGTGAATATTTTCTCCCATTCTGTGGCTTGCCTTTCCTTTCTTTTCCATAATAGTCTTTTTTTTTTTGAGGAAGATTAGCCCTGAGCTAACATCTGCTGCCAATCCTCCTGTTTTTGCTGAGGAAGTCTGGCCCTGAGCTAACATCGTGCCCATCTTCCTCTACTTTATATGTGGGACGCCTACCACAGCATGGCTTGCCAAGCGTTGCCATGTCCGAACCCAGGATCCAAACCAGTGAACCCCTGGCCACTGAAGGGGAACGTGCATACCTGACCACTGAGCCACCAGGCGGGCCCCCCAGTACATAGTTGTATATTCTAGGTGTGAGTGCCTCTGGTTGTGCTATGTGGGATGCTGCCTCAATGAGGCTTGACGAGTGGTGCCATGTCTGTGCCCAGGATCCGAACCAGCAAAACCCTGGGCCCCTGAAGTAGAGCACGTGAACTTAACCATTTGGTCCCGGGCCGGCTCCAATAATGGTGTCTTTTGAAGAGCAGAAATTTTTAATTTTGATGAAGCTAATCTATCACTTTTTCCTTTCATTATCTATGCTTTTGGAGTTTTATTTAAGAAATTTTGCCTACCTCAAGGTTGTTTTATTAGTTATCTATTGCTGTATAACAAATTACCCCAAAATTTAGCAGCTTAAAACAACAAACATTTATTTTCTCAGTTTCTGTGAGTCAAAAATCTGAAAGCAGTTTAGCTGGGTGGTAGTTCTGGCTTAGGGTCTCCTAAGAAGTTACTGTTAGCCAAGGTCAATTTATTTGAGTACTTTATTGGGGAAGGACCTGCTTCCTAGCCCACTCACATGGTTGTTGGCAGGATTCAGTTCCTTGAAACATGTTGGACTGAGGGCCTCAGTTCCTCACTGGCTGTTTGCTGGAGGCCCCCTCAGTTCTGCCACGTGAACCTCTCCATAGGGTAGCTACCAGTGTGACAGTTGCTTTCCCTCAGAGCAAGCAGGGAGTGAGGGCAAGATGGAAGACACATTCTTTATTTTTGTTTTTGAGATTAACTCAAAAAAAAACTTTTGTGGGCCGGCTCCATGGCCGAGTGGTTAAGTTCGCGTGTTCCGCTGTGGCGGCCCAGGGTTCGGATCCTGGGCGCAGACATGGCACCACTCGTCAGGCCACGTTGAGGCAGCCTCCCACATCCCACACCTAGAAGGACCTGCAACTAGGATATACAACTGTGTATGGGGGGGTTTGGGGAGATAAAGCAGAAAAAAAAAAAAAAAAGATTGGCAACAGTTGTTAGCCCAGGTGCCAATCCTTAAAAACAAAGGAAGATTGGCAACAGTTGTTAGCCCAGGTGCCAATCTTTAAAAAAAAACTTCTATTTTGAAATAATTTGAAATAATTATGGATTCACAGGAGGTTGCAAAGAAATATACAGGGAAGTCTCATGTGCTACTTCTTCCCTCATGTCCCTTCCCCTGAGGCCAACCTCCCCAGGAACTAATATTGGCATAGTCCATACAGTTTATTCAGATGTCAGAGTTATACATGCATTCATTTGTGTCAAAGTCTAATCTTGCAAGTGATTTCACCTCCGCCTCATTCTGTTCACTGGAAGAGAGTCACTAAATCCAGCTCATGATCAAGGGCAGGGGTTACAGAAGGGTTGGAGACAGGTTCACGAGGGCCATTTCAGAGGCTGCCTACCATGGTTGTGAAATTTTTCTCCTATGTTTTAGAAGTTTTATACTTTTAGCTTTGTGTTTAGGTCTTGATTCATTTCGGGTTAGTTTTTGGTATTGGACTGCAGATTAGGGAAGAATATAAGTTCCGGGCTTTCTATATTTTATTACAACTACCAGGTAGGATTTCAATATAATAATAATCATAGTCTTGTCCTTTTCATGTTGGTGAAACAAAATAGAAGGGACTTTTTAAATTTTCAAATGACTCGATATATCCCCAGTTAAAAGTCAAGTAGCAATGTATGAATTCCAAATTGGAAGAGAAATAGGGCAGGCCTCTATAATTAAAACAATTCTCTTTTAGATGTAAATGGCATCAGAGGAGAACGAGTAAACTATATTAAAGAAGCAAATTGGAAATATTCCTTTTGTTGTCCTGCCATTCTGGGCAGTGAGTCCTCTCTTAGGAGCGGCAGCTTCCAGGGAGCCCGCTGTGGGCTACAGCTCGCCCTGGCTTGTAGGGGAGTGGGATTCAGAAGACCTGCCAAAGCCAGTCATGCTCAGCAGAGTGGGAAAAGAAATGCTAGACTTTTATCCCCAGGTACAGGGCTTTGAGTACGACTTGTACTTTTCTTCCTTCACAAGAGTATTGTCTATGTGACTCGGCTGAGCGGAAGGGTACACTGAACACTTTGAGTCAGTAAGGACTGTGTTTGAACCTTCTGAATTATACATTTCCTTTACTGTAAGGAGGCATTCTGACTCCCTTCCTTTTCAATCTCTGCTTTGCTTTCTCTTGCCTCATGTTCTCTAGTTTTTTTAAGTCTTTTTTTTCTGTGTGATATTTAGCACCTTTATCTATTTACAGTTTTAATTATGAGAATTAGAATTCAAAGTTGGCTTTGTTCGCTCGGTGTTGGGCAGCAGGACTCTTCTCCAGCTGTTCTTAGAATGCTGTTGACTCTGTCTCCTCGTGTTGAAGACAGCAGGGATTGCTTTGTAGAGTCTGTATTGCACCTGAGTCGGCCTTGTATTTGCATTTTGTTCTCACAATAGATCTTCTTTCTCTCGCCTTTGTGCCCTGCTAATCAGGTGTAGGTGATTTCCTATCAGACCTGAAGCTTTTTCAGAATCAAAGCCACAGAACAGAGTGTGTTTACTCCTCTCCGATGCCTGAAGGAGGTGGGAGTGCAGTGTGTTCCAGGGGAAACGTGTTCCAGGGGAAACCGTCTTAAGAAACTTTGCATCTAATCCTTCTTTGTACTGGTCCTACTAGGAGGGAGAGTGAAGCCAGACTGTCTTCCTCTTTCTTCTCATGTTATCTGGACCTTGATGTTCATTTCCTTGTTCTCTCTTTCTAGGCTGTTCTTGCTTTTGCGGAATTCACAACATCTCTCTTAAAGAAATTTGTAGTCAGAACTTTATGCTGCATTTTTATTCAGGAAAGAAGTGGAAGAGAAGAGTATCAGCTCCTAAGAATCCAGCTCTGGAGAAACGTGAGTGTTTTGTTGTTGTCATCGTCATTGTTATAATTTTTTGTCTATCAGCAGTTTACTTTTCACCTGAATAAAAAAAATTGTCTGCTATAACCTGTGTAGTATGCATAAAATCTCAGGTTCCCTGAAGAATAGCTGTTCCTTTTTTATCATAAAATGTACTATAAATTTGTTGGTCAGGAACCCTAGTCCTAGTTATCGGGAGGCTCCTTGACTGTCCTCTGATCCAGAAGCTTCTCAGACTCCTTTGTGAATTGTTTCAGTGCCCAGAGGTCCTGAAACAGACTTGCTCCTACTACCAACGCCTCCCCAGATGATGTCCCTCTGAGCCCAGTAAGCTTTGTTCTCTAGGCTGTGCTCAACCTCCACAACCTCTGTGCCAGCTTGTATTTGTCCTTACACTGGTGAAGGTAAGAGGTCAATCCTAACAAAAGGGGCAGTTAGTGAAGGTGATCTTAGATGCTTCTTGCGAGATATGTAGATGGAGAAGTTGGAAGAGAGTTTGTTTGGGTGAGGAGGTTTTTTCCTCTTATCCAAAAATCAGACCTCTTAAGTCTAACCCTGAAGGAAAGCTTGCTTTTGTACTTTTGGAGCTGGGAGTGGAAAGGGGTTGTCAGCAGTGGTTTCTTTACCAGTTGGCCCTCTGCTTCCCCAGATGGACCAGCTGGTGGCCATGCAGGCTAGAGTCCCGTTTGGAGCTGCAGAAGGCAGTGGTTCAGTGGTGGGGACTGGGCCTGGGAGCTGCCACGTCTAAGTACAGAGCCTTCCACCAGGATTTCTTCCATCCCCAGTCCTGTCTGCCCACCCCCCAAGGGCCAGGTATGAGGGATCCAGAGTCCATTCTCCAGCAACGATTTTTCTTTGTGTGAAATTCTAATGTAAACAATTTACTTTGAAACAACTGAACTTACTCAGCAGATTTTTTTCCACCTGTAGCTGTGAGAAGTTTGAATATGCATGAATTGTGAGTCATTCTTGGGGGAGACAATGAAAAAAGAGGGAACTGGAAGTGAAGAAGGAGGCAGGGCATTTTACAATGCAGGTTGGGAAACTAAAGGAAGCTGAGGCTGTTTGCTCTGCAGGCTACGCAGGGAGTTGAAACTCATGTAACCCTAGGGGTGGAGGGCATATGCCCTGGCATGAGCATTTCATGGGCAAAGCTAAGGCCATATAATCCAGCTCTGTCTCTTAAGGAGGGCATGGAGAAAGAACAGGCCCTCCAAGTAAGTTCAGTGTAATATTTGTCTCAAACATCCTATTTTCTCTGTCTTTGGAATCACAGTGCAACCTGGGAGGCAGGTGTCAGCAATTCTGAGTCATAAGTCAGGACTAGCGTTCTTCTGGGGATATGGAAATCAGTCCTCACTTTATTTGAGGAAGTGTACGTTTCCTTTCGTATTTGAGGCTGATGGTCTGATTGAAACTATTGCTGATATTAGTGGTTGGAAAGAGGCTCAAATCGCTGGTTTTCAAACATGTGCAATAATGCCTTGTCTGATCATGTCAGCAAGACTGGGAGCTTCTTAAAGATGGTGCTCATTCTGTATTTCCGAGGACCTGTGCTAGGCATGGAGTGGCATTTGTCTTCTTACTAGCTTTGAGGCTTCAGAAGCCTGTCAGTCATTCTCAGGAGAATTGTCCATTCTTAGTTATATTGTATTGCCTCATGCACTTTCTTAAAAGATTCTTTAGCCTGTCCCATTTATCTCATTTTAGCCTTAGATCATTTGTTTGTCTATTCCTGGCTTTCTCTCCATTTACATGTGGCTTATTCTCCATGCTCAGTATAATTGCATTGCATTAAGCACTGCTTCTCTGCTGATAGGCAGCTGTCTTATAGACTTTTATAGTGAGCCTGCCCAACCCTGTCATGTGAATTAACTTGATTCCCTCTTGACTAGAGCCAACTTGGTGGTTTCTGAGCCACAGAGAGAGTGGGATATGGAGGTCCTTGGAGCTCCCTGGCTTCATAGGAATTTGATAATTTATTAAATCTGTTCCTATTTGCTGGTCTTTCCAAAAATGTGTGGACTTTCTTCTTTCACTGTTAATGAATTATCACCCATTGGGTTGTCCAGCTAGGAGAACTTTGGTCTGAATCCTTGATGAAAATCTTTGACATTTCCTGGGTCCACATTAGGTTCTTTTCAGTTCTTAACCTTATTTAGTTCTGCTTAATTTATCCACCTTTTTTATGTTGTCTCTGTGCATTTGAGATCCAAGTTTTAGTTCTTATCCATCTCTTAGGAGCTGTGTGACCTTGGGTAAAGCACTTAGCTTCCTTATACCTCTTTTAGTTAATCTATGAAATAGACACAAAATTGTTCCTACAGAAAGGTGTGGGACCAGACCCAAATGATGGCTTTGAGGTTTCTTCCAACTTCAGAATATGTGATGTTGATTCTGTTTCACTAGTATTTTCGTCATTGCTGGTTAAGGATTTTAATTTTAGGCTAATAGTGCACTAAACTGGAATTGATTTGTGGAGAACAATAATCTACTCAATACTGTGTTAAGTTCTCAATAACTGCTTACATTCAACTCTAATCGGTGAGACACCTTACTTAACACCTACTGGGTGCTGGAGACAGAGATAGAAAGATAATTCAGTCAAAGTGCCCATCCTGAAGGAGCTCACGTTCTAGGAGAGGAGTGGGAGCGATTAATTCTCTGAGAGGAGGGGAAGGAGGGGATGGTGTAGAATAGGGAAGGTCATTAATCTGCACCTTGAAGAATAAATAGGAATTTGCCCATTAGACATGAGGGATTAGGTTTTTTCAGACAGAAAACAGCATTTGCAAAGGTGTGGAGGAATAAAAGACCATGACATATTTAAGGAACAAGAAGTCCTCTGTATTCTTTGAGCATAAATTGTGTGTGAGTGTGTATGTGTGTATTTGTTGGAGGAGCTCAGCAATGGGGGAATAGATTGGTGAAACAGATAGAATGCAAATCATGAAGGGCATAAACCAATTGAATAACAGAGACATTATGTTAATTTATATGCTAACGATGGGGAATGGATTAGCACGGGCATCTCGAGGTCTGATATGATTAAAACCTGATTTTTTATTTTTTAAATTTTTAAAATTTTATTTATTTATTTATTTTGAGGAAGATTAGCCCTGAGCTAACTGCTGCCAATCCTCCTGTTTTTGCTGAGGAAGACTGGCCCTGAGCTAACATCTGTGCCCATCTTCCTCTACTTTCTATGTGGGACACTTACCACAGTATGGCATGCCAAGCGGTGCCATGTCCACACCTGGGATCAGAACTGGGGAACCCCAGGCCGCCGAAGTGGAGCATGCACACTTAACCACTGTGCCACTGGGGCAGCCCCTAAGAACCTGATTTGACCTGATTAAATTCTAGAATCCTCAGCAGCCAAACCTGAATACAGGCAGGTACAGTATAGTTAAAAGTAAAATGCCAATGACTATGTTAAAAAATATCTTTACCTTTTAGAAATATAAACTGAAATATTTTTGTATGAAATGATACGATTTCCTTTGAGATAATGAGGGAAGGTGGAAGTGTGTGGATGTGATATTGTAATTTAGATTTATAATAAGAAGCATATATTTGGTCTTCATCCCCATGTCTGGCACAAAGCTCCTAAAACCCCTGGAATTTCCTGTGATGAGAGCGATAAAGGTGTCTCTTGCTATGTTAATGGGTGACTTTTGGACTGGACCTACCGATGGGGGCTGTTTGTCAGGAGAGCAAACCATGTGATGAGAGAGTTGGAACTTTCAGTCTCACCTCCTGACCTCTGGGAAGAGGAGACGGCTGGGAGTTGAGTTCAGTCACCAATGGCAGTGATTTAATCAATCGTGCCTTTGTAATGAAGGCTCCAGAAACACCCAAAAGGATGTGTTCGAAGAGCTTCAGCGTTGGTGAATACATGGAGATATGGGGAGAGTGGACTACCTGGAGGGGGCATGGAAGCTCTGTGCCCCTTCCCACATACCTTGCCCTATGCCTTTCTTCCACTTGGCTGTTCCTGACTTATATCCTTTTATAATAAATCAACGATGTATAAATAAGTAAATAAAATATTTTGCTGAGTTCTGTGAGCTGCTCTAGCAAATTAATCAAACCTAAGGAGGGAGTCCTGGGAACTTCCAATCTATAGCTAGTCCATCAGAAGCACAGGTGACAATCTGGACTTGCAACTGGCATGTGAAGTGTGTGTGTCAGGGCTCAGTTTTGTGGGACTGAACCATTAGCCTGTGGAATCTGATGCTCTCTCTGGGTGGCTTGTGTCAGAACTGAGTTGAATTGTAGGACACCCTGCTGGTGTCCTAGAATTGCTTGGATGTGTGGGAACTCTCCCCCTCAAGTTAAAGTTGGGGTGCAGAATTATTTTTAGTGGGTTGTTGATGAAGCAGGGTTTGCTATGCTTGTTGAAGCAGGATGATGAATACATGGAGTTCATGTATTCATTCTATTTTTGCATGTATTTGAAATTTTCCACAATAAAAAGTTAAAAAGTGTTTACTTGTGTGTATGTAATTCACAATTATATCATTTTTGTTTATTCATTCACCCTTCAGAAATTAATTGAGCATCTACTCACTATGGGTATTTTGGAAAATTCTGGATCTTAGTATAAAGAGCCTGCAATCCAGGAAATGAAAGTGACATGCACATGAATAAATTTAAGATAAGTTGGCATATTATGAATTCTGTATATTAAAAACAGGTCTACATAAAGTACTGTGGAAGTTCTGGGAAGAAATTTTTTCCAGCTCAGCAGAATCAGAAAAGACTTACAGTGAAGATGGCATTTGAGCTTTATTCTTTCACTTAATTCAACAAATATTATTGAGCCCCACTATGTGCCAGGTACTATTCTCAATCCTAAGGATCTAGCAGTGAACAAAGCTGATAAAGATCCTACTATTCTGAAATTTATATCTTAATTAGGACGGATAGACAATACATATATATAATATAATAAGTACATTTTATTATATGCTAGAAGATGATAGATTGTTACAGAAGAAAGAAAAAGTAGGGCCTAGTGAGGGAGATTAGTAATGTTGGGAGTAACGATAGGTGAGGGGGAGGTTGCCATGATAAACAGGGTTGTCAGGGTTGGCTCATTGAAGAAGGTGATATTTGGGCAAACTCTTGATGAGGGAATTGGCCAAGTGGCTATCTGAGTGAAGGACATTCCCACCGAGGGCACAGCTGGAGCAAAGGCCCTAAGTGGGGAGACTACATAGTGTATTTGCAGAACAGCAAGAGAACCAGTGAGGTTAGAGCAGAGTGAGCTAGGGGGAGAGGTGTAGGAAATGAAGTCAGAGATGAAATGGGGAGGGCATGGTGGTGGTGGTGCCAGTGTTGGAGGGCAGACCTTATGGGTAATCATAAGAACTTTGGCTTTTACTTTTAGCAAAATGAGGAGCCACTGAAGGATTTTGAGATAGAGATGTGACATGATTTGGCTTATACTTTACAATCATTACTCTGGCTGTTATGTTGAGAACAAATACTGGGGTGGGGGACCTTTTAGTAGACTATTGGTACAATCTTGGCAAGAAACATTGGTGGCTCAGGCTAGATAGCAGTGGATATGATGGAAGTGGTCAGATTTTGGTTAGATTTTAAAGGTAGAACCAACAGAATTTCCTGAAAGATTGGATGTGGGATTTGACAGAGAAATGTCAAGGATGAACGGAGAATGGAGGTGCCATCAAGGGAGAGAAGGAAGGCTGCCAGAATGGCAGTTTTTTGTCGGGAGGGGAGATCAGGAGTTCAGTTTTGGACATTTTAAGCTTGGGTGTTTACTAAACATCTGAGTGAAAGGTAGGTAATTGGAGTTTAGAGTTTGGGAGAGAGGACTGGGTTACAGGTATACATTTGGGAGTTACTGTTATAGAGATGACATTTAAAGCCATGAGCCTGGATGAATTCAAGGGAGTGAGTATAGGTGGAGAAGACCAAGGATGGGCTGTGGGTCATTAAGAGAACAGAAGAGAACCAACCAGCAAAGGAGCTCAGCCTCAATGAGGGGACAATATGTGAACCTGGGAAGTCAGAGTTGAGGGATTAGCTTGAACAAGAGCATGATGGTGGGGAGAAAAACAGATTGCAGATAACCAGTAGCATATGTGTGTTTTTGTAGTTTCTGTTGAATGGAAATTTTATTCACATTTATATGGGTAATGCAGAGTTTAAGATTCTGCTAACTGGATTCATTAATTTATCCTCTTTCCCCTTTTTAGTGGGTCTCCAATGAAACTCATGTTTCCTATTTGGACTACTCTCTTGTATAGGCTCATAAAAAGGGTTGGCTTTTTTTTTTTTTTCAAAGTTTGGCCCTGAGCTAACATCTGTTGCCACTCTTATTTTTTTTTTCCTTCTCCCCAAAGCCCCCCAGTACATAGTTGTGTATTCTAGTTGTGGGTCCTTCTAGTTCTGCTAGGTGGGATGCGGCCTCAGCATGGCTTGATGAGCGGTGCCATGTTGGTGCCCAGGATCCTAACCAGTGAAACCCTGGGACACCAAAGCAGAGCCAGTGAACTTAATCACTCGGCCACAGGACCGGTCCCAATGGTTGGCAGTTTTTAAAGGACCAGTTAGTAAATATTTTAGGCTTTGCGTGCTGTACAGTCTGTTGCAGCTACTCATCTGTTGTAATGTGGAAGCATCTATAGACATATAAACAAATGAACATGGCTGTGTTCTAATAAAACTTTATCTGTGGACACCGAATTTTGAATTTCATGTAGTTTTCATGTGTTACAAAATATTCTATTGCTTTATTTCAACTATTATGTAAAATGTAAAAATCATTCTTACTTCATAAGCTGTACAAAAACAGGTGGCAGGCTGGATTTGGTCTACTGGCTGTAGTTTAACCCCTGGCTTAAAAGATTTTTTTCCGAGGTCAGCTTTGAGCTGGATCATTCTGCCAAATGCGTTGGTTAGAAATCAGTTATGAATTGGGTTGGCCAGCTCCTTTTTTTTTGAGGAGGAGGATTAGCCTTGAGCTAACATCTGCTGCCAATCCTCCTGTTTTTGCTGAGGAAGACAGGCCCTGAGCTAACATCTGTGCCCATCTTCCTCTACTTTATATGTGGGATGCCTCCACAGCATGGTTTTTGCCAAGTGGTGCCATGTCCACACCCGGGACCAGAACTAGCGAACCCTGGGTCACCGAAGAGAAACATATGCACTTAACCACTGTGCCACCGGGCCGGCCCCTGGCCAGCTCCTTTGAGTCTGTTTTCAACCACTATCTATTCTAAATATAGTTAATTTGCATAACCTGTGTGGCCTTGTACGTGACATATTAGTCTCTTTGATGGGAGTCTAGTCTAGGTGACCTCTAGGATCCTATTCACCCTCGTGATTCTAGTCCAGTGATTTTCTAAAAAATGAAAAAACTCAAAATTCTTTTTGAAACTCTGTCCTCCATAGCTTCTGCAGCACTGTGGTCTCCCAGAGTTTCTTCCGGTGACCTTTCCTTTTCATTTTCCTTCCCAGACTCCTGACTTGAAGGTTCCGTTCCTGCGGGCTTGGTTTCCAGCCCTCTTCGTTTCTCCTTCTCTACTTTCTCTTGTGACTTTCGTCAGGCCATGCCTTCAATTACCGCCTCTACAAGGGCAACTAACAAATGTGTATGTTTAACTCTGATCTCTCTTCTGAAGCGGAAAGCCTTTCAAGGTTTCTCATCACCTAGAAGTTAAAATGCAAGCTCCTTAGCCTGGCCCAAGGCCCTGCTTGGTCTGAACTCCTCGTGCACTGCCCGGCAGCTGGTCTGAGCTATTGGGCAGCTTGCAGCACATCATCCATCATTCTTCCTCCTTGCTTTTGCCCATGCTCTTCCCTCTGCCATCACTACCTTCTTTCCTCGCTGTCATCTCTCTCCCCCTTAGTCCCAGCACACACCAAATTGATACCCTGCCCTTTGAGAACCCACTCAGAGGGCCACTTACCCTTCAAGATTCAGTGCAAATGCCTGTCCCTCCTGGAAGCCCTTTTCATAGACAAGGTTAAGCATTTTCTCTTTGTGCCCATAGTATCACATGCACATTTCCATTGTAGCACTTGCCTTATTGCTATAATTATTAGGTCAAAAATAGTTGAATAGTGGTTAAATATCAAATATATTTACAAGTTGGTACCTTCACTGGACTGAGTTCCTGGGAACAGAGTTTTGGTCCTGCTCATTTTTGTAACCCCAGAGCCTGACATTTAGAAGGTGCTTAAATTGTGTTAAAAAAATGAATGACTCCATGCTTATGAGGTCTACACTGACTTTGATACAAATCAAAGTATGTTGACAATAGTAGGCAAAATTGGACCTTTTCATGATTGTATTTTATGTCTTTAACTATATTTATCTCTTTCTGTTGTAGGAGGAGAATTATTCCAAGGATGGTCTCTCATTCAGAGTTGAGGGAGCTTTTCTGTGCAGCTGATGCAGTATGCTTCGATGTTGATAGCACAGTCATCAGAGAAGAAGGAATTGATGAACTGGCCAAATTCTGTGGAGTTGAGGATGCTGTGTCAGAAATGTAGGAACAGTATTTATTCACTTTATGAAATGATCAAGAATTGCAAAAGAGAGTGATTTTTGGATGACATGCAGGACCAGAGCCACAATTCCCTGATTCAGTCCCTGGCTATGGAACATAAGCACTAGGCTTTTTCTTCCATCACTTAGAGCTGAATTTGGTAGTATACATTATCCAATCCTCCATTTATACAAATATTTATGGCAAAAAAAATAGTTGTCTCTGACAAACAAATGTCGATAAGATACACTCTTAGCTTGGTCAGGGGAACAATGACCATAACTAACCAAAGAAGATGGCCGGGGGGGTAGAGGGGGCTCCAGGTGTCCAGTGCTTTGTGTCGTGGTTGACAGTGTGGCCTTAGTGGTTTGCTGGGAAGCTAGTTTTGGTTCAGAATCTCTCAGTGGGATGCCTAGGTGAGAGCCCCGCTCTCCCTCCTGTCCCCCCCAGTACCACCTGCATTCACCTGGTCATGGACCATTTCATGTTCAGCTGCATTTGATGCAAGACATGGTTCCAAAATATTATTGTGATTCTCAAGCAAACCTTCAATAGTTTATTCCCAGGCCTCGCTCCCATGCATCATAGCGTGTCTGTTGTGCAGTGGGGCTCTAGGCAGCACCTTCCTCATGAGTGGACATTGTGAGGAGCTGGGGAGGTTAGGCATGTAAACTTCGATGACAGCTAACTTGTCTGGCCTGACTGTTGGGTCTTCCTCCTAGGACACGGCGAGCCATGGGTGGGGCAGTGCCTTTCAAGGCTGCCCTCACAGAGCGCCTATCTCTGATCCAGCCCTCCAGGGAACAGGTGCAAAGGCTCATAGCAGAGCACCCCCCACACCTGACCCCTGGTATAAGGTAAGAGGAGCCCCGGTCTGGGTACTGTCTCCCTAGCAGCACCTGCGTCCTCCTGAGAGTATCTCACTATTGTTGAAGAACTCCCTTCCCTGTGGTTCTTTCAGCACTTACATATGGTCTTGTGTGGCTGGTTGGTCCTGCCCATGTCTGCCCTCCCTCTCTCCCCAGAGAGAGCTTAAGCCTCCTCTTCATCTTGTGTTTCTAGATCCATGGGCAGAATAGAGTTGTGGAATGGTTTCCTAAAGCAGTCAAGCCTCACCCATTAATTTCGAATGCGTTTAGAAAAACATATATAAAACATTAATTCACCAGGCAATATACCTTGTCCAATGTACCTCAGGCAAATGCATTCAGGAGGAAAAAATATTTTAGTTTCCTTTTCATGTTTCATGTTTTCTCTTTTGTATTAATCAGTGTTTGGTATTTTATGTTTCTTTTTTGCAGGGAGCTAGTAAGTCGCCTTCAAGAGCGAAATGTTCAGGTTTTCCTAATATCTGGTGGCTTCAGGAGCATTGTAGAGCATGTAGCTTCAAAGCTCAACATCCCTCCAACCAATGTATTTGCCAACAGGCTGAAATTCTACTTTAATGGTAAGACTTTAATGGTAACATTTTCCCTTTCATATCAGTTTTTGTATTCAATATCCTAGGTAATGTCTGTTGTAATACAACTTAGGCAAAGTGGCTTTGGAGTTAAATATTCAGATAAAAGATTCTCTTGACTGATGTCTTTTGCTCCTTGGTATTCTTTGCTCTGCAAAATAGACTTAGGTCATCATCTCTCCTCGCTTTAGTATCCATATAATTGTCTATCTCTATATAAATGTCTGTGCTTGGTAAAATGTTAATGTTAATTCCTATGTAACCCACATTACTTATTTTGCTATGCATTATATTTCAATTTTATGAGAGCTGTCATGTATTTGAGCCAGTTTAGACTCAGGAAGGAGAGTTAATGTGTTAGCAAGTCACTGCACTATAGCTGCCTTTCAAGATGCCTCCTGGCCCCTCTCTGGACTACCACAGAGCCATAGCTGTAGTTTTCTATCATCTCAAGATGTCTCCAATGACATCAAAGGGTGGCTGACATTCTTAAAACCAAATAATATTAATTTAAAAATTTTAAATGTGTTAATAGAACACTTTTTTTTTTTTTAGATTGGCACCTGAGCTAACTACTGTTGCCAATCTTTTTTTCTCTGCTTTATTTTCTCCCCAAATCCCCCCAGTACATAGCTGTATATTTTAGTTGTGGGTCCTTCTAGTTGTGGCATATGGGATGCCACCTCAGCATGGCCTAATGAGCGGTGCCATGTCCATGCCCAGGATGCGAACCGGCAAAACCCTGGGCCGCTGAAGCGGAGCGTGCAAACTTAACCACTTGGCCACGGGGCTGGCCCCAATAGAACACTTTTGAAGGAACTACAGATAGAGATCATTTGAAAAAAAGTAGAGAATGAGTGTGGTAATTACTATAAGAATGGAAATAATCGATCAAATATAACTTGAAATTTCCTCTTAGATGAAATTATATATTAACTTATTTTAAATTTAATATATTCATGGTGTTCTGCCACCCAACAAGGTTTAAGAATTACTACACTGGAAGCTTAAAAGATAAAACTAATTTACCCCAAGGTGTGTATTACCTAAAGGAGTAACCTCGACAAGAAGTATTTGTAATTTAAAAGAAAAGCTTGTTTATTCTGAGGAATAGGTGTGGAAGTCCAGGCTGTGTCACTTTACTGAGGGCCATGTTTAGCTTCCTCAGTGACATTTAAGTGAGTATATCATCTATGCAAAAAGCAGGCCCTACTGATACAATTCTGAGGCTCTTTAACATTGTTTTAACTTCTCTTTTTAGGTGAATATGCAGGTTTTGATGAGATGCAGCCAACAGCTGAATCTGGTGGGAAAGGAAAAGTTATTAAACTTTTAAAGGAAAAATTTCATTTTAAGAAAATAGTCATGATTGGAGATGGAGCTACAGACATGGAAGCCTGTCCTCCTGCTGTATGTATTAAGCGGACTAACATTTTTCCGGTTGTATTTTTGCTTTAGACAGGTGATGTAGAACTCAGTAAGATTTACAAGAGTTAAACAAAAACATCTAAGTATCATTGTAAAATAGAAAAACAAAAGAAAACAAATACAATCTCAATACGTCGATTGACTTTTTTGCAAACCCAAGAAAGGTTGCAAATAAGGAACTAAAAACCTTTAAAACTTTCAGTGACTCTTGTCTCTGCAGTATGGCCACCACCTTTTAGCCCAAGTATGTGCTCGACAAGGTTGAGCTTCATTTCCCCAAATAGTTCCACAGATAAGAATGCGGCTCTTATAGCTGTAACCGAAACGTCAATGCCCTTTTATATTTGATAAACTATTTCCTCATATATTATCTTATTTTGTCCTCAGAATGGCCCTGTGAGGTAAAGTATTATCTTCTCCGTTTTCCTACTTGGGGAACTGAGGCTCATGGAGGTTCGATAACTTGCTTATATTAAAGCATTTTATTCTTCTGAATTAACATTGTTGTTTTCTGAGACTAGCAGGAAACAAGTACTATATAGCAAGTGTCCTAAATATCAAACATGTTCATTTCACGCAGGACTTTCCTTTATCATCTCATTCTAACTTAAGAAAAAATGAACCAAAAATATAGTGGTGAACTTTTTACTGCCTAGTTTCCTGAGATCTAAAAATAGTAATTATCTTTATAAATGATTAACCAAAGGGGGTTAAAGAATCTTTTTGGATCCTTTTATCATTACTTGAATCAGTTCAAGATAACAAGTCCTTAGATGATTTACAACCAATGTTGGTTGACTAAGTAATGAACACTGGGCTAGTTAGTACATAAACATAAAATAACACTTCTCTCAGGGAGTTCCCAATCCCAGGGTTGAGAAATGACAAAGTTATAAATTCCAGATGACCCTACCAATCGGAAGATGACAGAGCCTGACTGAACCAAGAGAAAGTGGCACGCATGCAGGTGTGTAGCCCTCGAAGGTGGTAGAGGAACCTGTGAGCTAAGGAAGGTTAACAGCCACCATGTGAAGGCTTAGCAGGACTTAGGGAAGGAAGTTTCCAGAGGGAAGGAGGCAGCAGAGCAGAGTGGGCATGTGGACACTACGTATAGTCCTGGGCTGGACAGTGGGCAAAAGCCAGCGGGAGTGGGCCTTCCCTTCAGCAACTGCCGAAGACTCCACATACCAGGCACCGTGGTGTTACCTTTAGGTCCTGGGAAGCCCTAGAAGGCTTCTGGACGGAAAAGGAATGAGTCCTTGTGTTAGGACAGCTAAGTTGGGGCCAGCATGCAGAAAGTGCTGCCACAGGCAGGAGGCTCAGTTGGGAGACTAAATTTAACTGGAAGGTAAGAACTCTAGTTATTTTTTTCCCCTGTGTATGAAAATAAAAATGAAAAGGGCAAATAAGAGAATTTTGTACTTCCAAATTAGTGGGTATTGTGTCTATATCCTGGAAGAAAAAAAATACCATCTTAAAAAATCATTGATTAAAAGAAGGTATCACTTAGTATAAATTAATGAAATGATGTAACTTTAAATAATTTGAATGATGAAAAGTAGAGTACTGCCAACAGCTATTGGGGTCATCATCTCCTTCAGCCCACAATAACATACCTCCCTGGTTCACCCAGGGCACCAGTCAGGAGATGCCTGCTTTGGTCCCAGTTCCGGGCACAAGGGGATTTCCACTGCACCACAGGCCTCTCTGATTTCCCCCCTTTGAAATTGCCTGGTCTGGGTGTGATGGCCATCCAGGTTAGAGCTCAGACATTTACCACCTGATGTGATTTTATCTTTGTTTGTAAGCAACTGTCTTGGTTTTAAGAGGGCTTAAATTCTCCTGAAACCCACAATGTGCAGCTGAGTGGATCTGTGGCCCTGGTGCACTTGCTCATTCAAAGGGCAGGAGGAAGCTCCCAGGCAGCTGGGGAGGCTGGGCTCAGCTCTCTTTGCATGGAATGGTTTACTTTTTCAAGCAACACTTAGTGCCCTAGACTGCTACTGTATCTTTTTTTTTTCTCAACTATTTCTCTTTTTTTTTTCCTTCTTAGGATGTTTTCATTGGATTTGGAGGAAATGTGATCAGGCAACAAGTAAAGGACAACGCGGAATGGTACATAACTGATTTTGTAGAGCTTTTGGGAGAACTGGAAGAGTAATAGCAAGTTTTATACAGTTCATAACAACTTCACGTTAATTTTCAAAAGTTATACAGTTTGATACTGTTTGCTTCCAATTGCCTATTACAACTTAATGTATGAATTTGGTATCGATTATCTGTACCTCTAAGTAAACTATAGTTACGCCTCCTAGAAAATCGCTTTTTTTAAGTGTAGTTCCATTATTATTATGACCATTAATTACCTGGAGAGTTTTATAATGTGAATTCTTTATGAATTTCCTGGCTATATTTTATTTGAAGCCTTTTGAAGATGGATAGTCAATTAAACACCTTCACTATTGGAAATATGGATTAGGCAGTGAATTTAAGTGAATATTAAGTGAACTGAAGTGAATATTCGTTTTCCCTTTGGCATATAAATAAAAGTTCATCCATGTATCAGAACAGATTTGTAGAAGTTTCAGTTCCGCCTATCATGTATCTCAATATCCAGTATTTCAAGTACTTTAAGTGTTTGAGTAGAAACAACCTCCAGGCAAGGAACCAAGGAGTCGAGACCCGCCCCCGGAACACAGTGCTTGTCACAATGTACCCACCATTTGGCCCCGACCAATCTTTGTACTGAGTGAAGCCTTGGCCAGAGGGATGGAACTTCTTTTAGTACTTCTTGGAATTTGTCATTTAGGGAATGTTACAAAAGCTTCAAAAAAAAATAACAATGGAAACTTAAACAAAAGTACTGACCTTAAAAAATGGATATTTGATGATCATGTGAAGAACTAAAAAGTTTTACTCATCCCAAATGAAGATCAGCATTTTTCCCTAAATGAATTAAGAAATAACTCCTAATAGCATATATGAACAATTTCTTACAGATGAGTTGGAAGGACCTTAAAGCCAGGTTCATGTGTATTCTGAGCAGGGCCAAGAAAGGGAAATTTCAGAACATGCTTTGATAGTCTGAGATTATATACCTTCCCTGGTGGAAAAATTGGGGAGGATAAAGACACAGGTTTAGGAAGAGGCATGCAGTGAGTGGATACTGTTGGATAATTTAGTAGAAAAGGCCGGAAGGATTTAATATTGAAATTATTTGGAAAATTTATAATTTAACCAAATAATCAGATAATTATTTAGTCTAATCAATTCAGCTCAATCAAATTTCCTTCAAAATCAGAGTGTCTATAGCAGAAACATGAAATAGGTTTGACGACATTTAAATGAGGCCACAAACAATGAGGTATGGCTTCATAATTGTGAATGCTTATGGGGAATTCCAGAAGCTATTTAGCGGTGCTGTGCTCTGGGCAGGACTAGGCATGCCAGGGCTGTGAAGCATGCTGCAAACTGCCTCAGCCTTCACCATGAGCCGGTGTGCAGGAACTGGAGCAAGCCGTCAGTGGGTAGATGGAAGACTAAGGAGCTTTTGGCCACAGGGCAATGGCCTGACTAGGAGGCGCACACTGAATTTAGTTCATAGGAATCTGATCTGCTGAAAAATCATGATGTCTGTATAGAACCTTTATACCAAGTACACAACCCCTCCTCTGGCCCACAGGCTCTCAGCAAGCAGCACAAAAGCAGCATGCACAATCCTTTCTTTGTTATGTTGGAGGAGTGAGTCTGAAATGATGCAAGAACTGTGCTAACCTGTTTTCTAATTCTGGATTCACTGGAAACAGCTACAGAATGGCTCTCTCAGGAGTTATGTACATGGTTACACTAGGACAGGATTCAGAAAATGGTGGCAGTGTTTATACGGCCTCCTATCCTTCTGACACTGCTTTTCATTTTGATTATGAACACTTCTTATGTAAACAGAAAAAGTTAAGAATTGGGGTCATAAAGTAAAGAACTGAAATTTGTCATGGTATTAACAAATTGGAGTTGGAACATTAGAAGTCCCTCAAAGCTTTTTTTTTTTAATTGAGTTAATGATAGGTTACAATCTTGTGTGATTTCAGTTGTACATTAATGTTTGTCATTCGTGTTGTAGGTGCACCACTTCACCCTTTGTGCCCACCCCCCACCCCACCTTTCCCCTAGTAGCCACTAATCTGTTCTCTTTGTCCACATTTTTAAATTCTTCATAGGAGTGGAGTCATACAGAGATTATCCTTCTCTAACTGGCTTATTTCACTTAACATAATTCCCTCAAGGTCCATCCATGTTGTTGCAAATGGGATGATTTTGTTCTGTTTTGCAGCTGAGTAGTATTCCATTGTATATATATACCACATCTTCTTTATCCATTTATCTGTTGATGGGCACTTAGGTTGCTTCCATGTCTTGGCTATTGTAAATAATGCTGCAATGAACATTGGGCTGCATAGGACTTTTGGAATTGCTGACTTCAGGCTCTTTGGATAGCTACCCAGTAGTGGAATGGCTGGATCGTATGGTAGTTCTATTTTTAATTTTTTGAGGAATCTCCATACTGTTTTCCATAGTGGCTGCACCAGTTTGCATTCCCACCAGCAGTATATGAGGGTTCCATTCTCTCCACAACCTCTCCAACATTTGTTACTATTAGATTTAGATATTTTTGTCATTCTAATGGGTGTAAGGTGATATATTAGTGTAGTTTTGATTTGCATTTCCCTGATGATCAGCGATGATGAGCACCTTTTCATGTGCCTATTGCCCATCTGTATATCTTCTTTGGAGAAATGTCTGTTCATGTCTCCAGCCCATTTTTTGATTGGGCTGTTTGATTTTTTGTTGTTGAGTTGTGAGAGTTCTTTATATATTATGGATATTAAGCCTTTGTCAGATATATGACTTGCAAATATTTTTTCCCAGTTAGTGGGTTTTTTTGTTTCAATCCTGTTTTCATTTGCCTTGAAGAAGCTCTTTAGTCTGATGAAGTCCCATTTGTTTATTGTTTCTATTGTTTCCCTTCTCTGAGAAGACATGGTGTCCGAAAAGGTCCTTTTAATACTGATGTCAAAGAGTGTACTGCCTACGTTTTCTTCTAGAAGCCTTATGGTTTCAGGTTTCACCTTTAGGTCTTTGATCCTTTTTGACTTTATTTTGGTGAATGGTGAAGAAGAATGGTCAATTTTCATTCTTTTACATATGGGTTTCCAGTTTTCCCAGCACCATTTGTTGAAAAGACTTTCTTTTCTCCATTGTATGCACTCTGCTCCTTTGTCGAAGATAAGAGCTGTCCATAGATGTATGGTTTTATTTCTGGGCTATCAATTCTGTTCCATTGATCTGTGCACCTGTTTTTGTACCAGTACCATGCTGTTTTGATTACTGTAGCTTTGTAGTAAGTTTTGAAGTCAGGGTTTGTGATGCCTCCCGTTTTGTTCTTTTTTCTCAGGATTGCTTTAGCAATTCGGGGTCTTTTGTTGCCCCATATAAATTTTAGGATTCTTTGTTCTATTTCTGTAAAGAATGTCATTGGGATTCTGATTGGGATGGCGTTGAATCTGTAGATTGCTTTAGGTATAATGGACATTTTAACTATGTTTATTCTTCCAATCCATGTACATGGAATGTCTTTCCATCTCCTATGTTGTCATGCAATTCTCTCAGAAAGGCCTTGTAATTTTCATTATATAGGTCCTTCACTTCCTTAGTTAAATTTACCCCAAGGTATTTTATTCTTTTTGTTGCTATTGTGAATGGTATTGTGTTCTTGAGTTCTTTTTCTGTTAGTTCGTTGTTAGAATATAGAAATGCTACTGATTTATGCAAATTGATTTTATACCCTGCAACTTTGCTGTAGTTGTTGATTACTTCTAAGAGTTTTCCAATGGATTCTTTGGGGTTTTCTATATATAAGATCATGTTGTCTGCAAACAGCGAAAAGTTTCACTTCTTCCCTCCCTATTTGGATTCCTTTTATTCCTTTATCTTGCCTGATTGCTCTGGCCAGGACCTCCAGTACTATGTTAAATAAGAGTGGTGATAGAGGGCATCCTTGTCTCGTTCCTGTTTTCAGGGGGATGGCGCTCAGTTTTTGCCCATTGAGTATGATGTTGGCTGTGGGTCTGTCATATATGGCCTTTATTATGTTGAGGTAGTTCCCTTCTATGCCCATTTTGTTCAGAGTTTTTTTTTTTTTTATCATAAATGGCTGTTGGATCTTGTCAAATGCTTTCTCTGCATCTATTGAGATTATCATGTGGTTTTTATTGCTCAGTTTGTTGATATGTATCACGTTGATTGATTTGCGGATGTTGAACCATCCTTGTGTCCCTGGTATGAATCCCACTTGATCCTGATGTATGATCCTTTTGATGAATTGCTGAATTCTGGTGGCCAAAATTTTGTTTAGAATTTTTGCATCTATGTTCATCAGCAATATTGGCCTGTAGTTCTCTTTTTTCATGGTGTCCTTGTCTGGCTTTGGTATCAGCGTGATGTTGGCCTCATAGAATGTGTTAGGAAGTGTTCCTTCTTCCCTAATTTTTTGGAATAGCTTGAAAAGGATAGGTATTAAATCCTCTCTGAAAGTTTGGTAGAATTCCCCAGGGAAGCCATCTGGTCCTGGGGTTTTATTCTTTGGGATGTTTTTGATTGCTGTTTCAATCTCTTTCCTTGTGATTGGTCTGTTCAAATTGTCTGCTTCTTCTCGAGTGAGCTTTGGGAGATTGTAGGAGTCCAAGAATTTATCCATTTCCTCTAGGTTATCCATTCTGTTAGCATAGAGTTTTTCATAGTATTCTCTTATAATCTGTTGTATTTCTGCAGCGTCTGTTGTTATTTCTCCTCTTTCATTTCTGATTTTGTTTATTTGAGCTTTCTCCCTTTTTTTCTTTGTAAGTCTGGCTAGGGTTTTGTCAATTTTATTTATCTTCTCAAAGAACCAGCTTTGTTTCATTGATCCTTTCTACTGCCTTTTCGTTTCAATAGTATTTATTTCTGCTCTGATTTTTATTATTTCTCTCCTTCTGCTGACTTTGGGCTTTATTTGTTCTTCTTTCTCTAGTTCAGTTAGGTGTAGTTTAAGATTGCTTATTTGGGATTTTTCTTGTTTGTTAAGATGTGCCTGTATTGTGATGAATTTTCCTCTTAATACAGCTTTTGCTGTATCCCATATGAGTTGGTATGGCGTGTTATCATTTTCATTAGTTTCCAGGTATTTTTTGATTTCTTCTTTAATTTCTTCAATGATCCATTGCTTGTTCAGTAGTGTATTGTTTAGTCTCCACATCTTTGTGCCTTTCTCAGCTTTTTTCTTGTAATTAATCTCTAGCCTTATAGCATTATGATCAGAGAAGATGCTTGTTGTTATTTCATTTTTTTTAAATTTGTAGAGGCTTGCCTTGTTTCCCAACATATGGTCTATCCTTGAGAATGTTCCATGTGCACTTGAGAAGAATGTGTATTCTGCTTTTTTAGGGTGAAGTGATTTATATATGTCTATTAAGTCCAATTGTTTTAGTTTTTCGTTTAGCTCCACTATTTCTTTGTTGATTTTCTGTCTGGATGATCTGTCCATTGATGTGAGTGGGGTGTTGAGGTCCCCTAGTATTATTGTGTTGTTTTTAACATCTTCCTTTAGATCTGTTAATAGTTGCTTTATGAACCTTGGTGCTCCTGTGTTGGGTGCATAGCTATTTATAAGCGTTATTTCTTCTTAATGCAGTGTCCCTTTGATCATTATATATTGTCCCTCTGTGTCTCTCTTTACCTGTCTTATTTTGAAATCCACTTTGTCTGATATAAGAATTGCAACACCTGCTTTTTTTTCCTTGCTATTGGCTTGAAGTATTGTCCTCCACCCCTTCACCCTGAGCCTGTGTCTGTCCTTGGGGCTGATGTGTGTTTCCTGGAGGCAACAAATTGTTGGCTCTTGTTCTTTAATCCATTTTGCCACTCTGTGTCTTTTTATTGGAGAGTTCAATCCGTTCACATTGAGAGTGATTATTGATGCATGTGGACTTAAAGCCGTCAATCTGTTGCTCATTATCTGGCTTTCCTGCTTTTCTTTTCCTGTGTGCTTTATCCTACCCATTTGATACTGCAATTTCTTATGCTGGGTTTCTTAGATTTTTGCTTATTTATGTTTTGTGTCTCTGTTCTGTTGTTTAGTTTAGTGTCTACCCTGAAGTTTGTATTTAGAATCTCGTGTATAATATAGTCTATTCTCTGGTGGTCTCTTACTTACTTGGCCTAGACTAATTTAGTCCCTTTGCTCTTCCCCTCCTAAATTATTATTTTCACTTCTTGTTCCAACTTGTGTTATGAGTTTGTAGTTAGAGTGATAAGATCGTCTTTGCTTTGGTAGTTTCCTTACCTTTATCCTAATGCTATAGTTGAATATTTGCTATCCTGTTCTGGTTCTATTTATCCGTCTCCCTACTCTGTGGATTGTGACCCCTTTCTCCCTTTTTTCTTTTTTCAGGTATGAGAGCCTTCTTGAGGATTTCTTGTAGTGGAGGACTTTTGGTTACAAATTCCTTTAACTTTTGTTTGTCTGGAAAAGATTTAATTTCTCCCTCATATCTGAAGGATATGCTTACTGGATAGAGTATTCTTGGCTGAAGATTTTTATCTTTTAAAGCTTTGAATATGTCACTCCATTCTCTCCTAGCTTGTAAGGTTTCTGCAGAGAAATCCACTGAAAGTCTGATAGGGGCTCCCTTGTAGGTAATTCTCTTATTTCGTGCAGCCCTGAGTATTCTTTCTTTGTCTTTCCTTTTTGCCATTTTTACTACTATATGCCTTGCAGTAGGTCTTTTTACATTGACAAATCTAGGAGATCTGAAAGCTTCCTCCACACACATTTCTCCCTCAATCCCTAGATTTGGGAAGTTCTCTTCTATAATTTCATTAAGCACACTTTCTGCTCCATTTTCCTTTTCTACGTTCTCGGGAATTCCTATGATCCTTAAATTCTTTCTCCTCATTGAATCTTCTATCTCTCTAATACTTTCCTCATTCCTTTTAATCCTTAGTTCTCTTTCTTCCTCTGTCTGGAGCCATTCAGCCTGTCTATCTTCAATTATGTTAATTTGCTCTTCTATGGTGTCTACACAGGCATTCAGGGAATCCGTATTCTGTTTTATCTGGTCCATTGTGTTTTTCATCTCTAGTAATTCTGTTTGATTCTTCTTTATGATTTCATTCTCTTTTGTGAAGTAACTCCAGAACTCGGCTTGTTTCTCTATCTTTCTCTCTACGTCATTGAGTTTTTTTATTATAGCTGCTCTGAACTCATTATCACTTAGTTTACCTAATTCCAAGTCCTCAGGACTTAATTCTATGTTTTTATTGTTTTCCTTCTGGTCTGGGGCTTTTGTAAATTGCTGGATGGTAGAGGAGCGGTTTTTTCGCATGGTGGTAGAATTCGGTTGCAGTTACCGCCTGTTGCCACTAGATGGGGGTCGAGAGCTGCGTGTTCTGAGCTCTCTGCCTTCAGGCAAGATGTCAGTGCCCAGTGCGCTTTGCCGGGGCGGGGGCGGGCGCGGGCACGGTTTCTCTCGCACACCGATCTGGATTCGATCACGTCTGTTCTCTGGTCTCCCGCCCCGCGTTTATGGTGTCCCCATGCACGGAGGCTTTCCCCGGTCAGCGGGTTTCCACTGTACCGGCGGCAGGAGTCCTGGATGATCACCTTGTCGCGCGGCTCCTCCCCTGCTCCTTCCCGGACCCAGGCGGCGATCCCAGTTTCTAGGGGATGGAGCGATGTTCTCTCTTACCCCGATCCAGCTCCTCTGAGGCGGGCAGTAGGGGCTCCGTCTTCTGTCTTTTGATACTGTAGGTCTCTGAGTCCTGGCATTAGGTTCATTAGCTGAAATTCAGGTGTTTTTTTTTTCAGTCCTTTATTGTACTTTGGAGGGGAGAGTCCCGGGTCAGCTCACCCCGCCATTTTGCCTCTCCAACCTCTCCAACCTCTCCCTCAAAGCTTTTATATGCCTGAAAAAACAAACAGGACAACCGTCCGGCCTTCATACCCTACTCCCACCCCCTTCTCCTCTGGTTTGACTGCTGCTCTAATGGTTCTTCTCTCTCTCTCCTGCTGAAGACAAGTGTTTCTCCAGGACACCTGGGGAGGCCCACTTGCTGCCCTTCCCAAGAGCAGGGGACGGCATTCCAGACCTGGGGCAGGAGTGTAACAGGAGATTCCAGAGATTCAGGTGGTTGGCCTCAGTAAGTGATGGCACAAGCATGAGGGCTTTTGCCTCTGTGATCCTCAGAATCTTTATGATCATGTTGAGAAAATTTGGGGAGTGATCTGACCACAAGTCACACTACGTCTTTACACATTTTCCAGGGTGTTTTCACATGTCTCCTCATGTGATTCTCACAACCCTGAGGTCCACAGTATAGGTATCGCTGTCCTCTCTTTAATAGATGGGAAACAAAAAAGTTAATGACTACTATGAGGTTACATTCAGCGCTGGGACCCAGGCCCAGCTCTCTGTTACTAAAGAATTAACAATTTATTGGGGTTAGGAGAACCCACCCTAAGCTAATACTTATATGTGATCACAGTGTCAACATATATTAAGACTGTAGATGAAATTTTAGTCCCTAACATGGAAGGCCTGTTTTGCAAAAAATTCTAGTGATTTTTTTTAGTGTCACTGAACTCTGGAAAAAGTACCAATTTTAGTGTTAGTTAATAGAGGACTATTCAGTACTTTGCTGATCACATTTTCCAACTCTGAACATATTTCTATGTTTACTGTCCTCCTTTTGAATTGTTTTTACTGAGCTTATCCAGGCATATCAAAATAATTTCAAAATCATTTCTAGAATTTGCATCCAAAATAGTATGAATAAAGACCTGCCCTGCTTTCAAAATGTATCTTCTAATTAGAAGTGACATTTGCCATACTTTCTCTCTTCCTTCCTTCCTTTTCTCTCTTTCTCCTTCTTTTACTTCCTCCTTCTCTCTATAGATTCATCAAGCACATTATTGAACATCTACTATGTCCCAGCCAGAAACTGAAAGTATAAATAAGAAATAAAGAAGTATAATGTAGAACTGAAGAAAAGGATCTTTCACAGGCAGGTGTGAGAATAAGGGAAAAGAAGCACGTTCTATCAAGTGCTAGTTTGGAGGAGAGCAAAGTGTGAGTCCAAGAGGGCTTTTAAAAAATAGGAGGGGGCTGGCCCGGTGGCGCTGTGGTTAAGTGCACACGTTTCGCTTCGGTGGCCCGGGGTTCACTGGTTCAGATCCTGGGTGCAGACATGGCACTGCTCGGCAAAAGCCATGCTGCGGTAGGCGTCCCACATATAAAGTGGAGGAGGATAGGCACGATGTTAGCTCAGGGCCAGTCCTCCTCAGCAAAAAGAGGAGGATCGGCAGCAGTTAGCTCAGGGCTAATCTTCCTCAAAAAAAAAAAAAAAAAAGGCGTGATATCACAGGAATGATAATTAAAAATGAGTTGGCTTGTATAAGTAATATTCACCAGATTTATACCCAATGAATGGAAAATGAGTTTGGAGGTTTTGAATATTGCCAATGAAAATTAATAGTGGGGAAAAAATAATACAGTTTGTTTTATGGGGGTGTAATAAGAGGATTTGACAAATTGGGCAGGAATTCCTACAATAAAGTAATAATTTGGTAAATTAGCTTAATAATAGAATGTTCTTGTCAAAAGTCACCAAGTGACCACCATGTTGCTAAATTAAGGATCAGTTTTCAGACCTCATCTAACCCAAGCTCGCAGCAGCATTTGACACAGGTGGTCTCATCCTTTTTTTTGTTTTTTTTGAGGAAGATTAGCCCTCAGCTAACTACAGCCAGTCCACCTCTTTTTGCTGAGGAAGCCTGGCTCTGAGCTAACATCCATGCCCATTTTCCTCTGCTTTATATGTGGGACGCCTACCACAGCATGGCTGCCAAGCGGTGCCATGTCTGTACCCGGGATCCGAACCAGCAAACCCCGGGCTGCTGAGAAGCGGAACGTGCGAACTTAACCGCTGCACCACCGGGCCGGCCCCATGGTCTCATCCTTAATGGACATTCCTCACTTGGCTTTCATGACATCCCACTTCCTGGAGCTTCTTCCTATTTCCCTAGTGGTTTCTCACTCTCCCTTCCTGGTTCCTCTTCACCCTGGTCCTCTTTATCTACACTCACTCCTCATATGACTTTAAATTCTATATGCAGATAATTCATAAATATGTTATCTCCAGGCCAGACAGCTCTCCTGAAGTTCAGACTTATATACCCAACTACCTACCTGACATCTCCACCTGGATATCTGCATAGACATCTCTAACTCAGTTTGAGCAAAACAGCATTCCTGATCTCTATTCCCCCAAATCTGTTCCATCTACAGCCTTCCTTATCCTTCCAGTTGCTGAGGCTGAAAACTTAAGTCACTTTTGATTTTTCTCTTTCCTGTACACTTCAGTTAATCATTCAGGAAACTGTGTTGGCTTTGCTGTCAAAATACATTTAGAATCTGACCATTCTCCCTACTTCCCACTGCTACGACTAGTCTAAGCCATCATTTAAAATGCAAGTCAGATCATGCTCTTCCTCTGCTCAAAACTTTCCAGTGGATCCCACCTGAGAGTAAAAGCCAACGTCCTTCCAATGGCCTCCAACACCCTTCTTCATCCAGCCCCGTGACCTCTCTGACTCCTCCCATCAAGCTCTCCCTGTCATCTGTTCTAGCCAGTGGGCTCCGCTGCTCTAGAGCACACCAGACATGACCCTGCCTTAGGGCCTGTGCTGTAGCCAATCCCTTAGAATGGAGGGATTTCCTCCCTAAGACTGGCTAACTTCCTCGCGTCCTTCAATTTTTTGCATAAAGCTCAGCTTTTCAGTGAGGCCGACTCTGACCAGGCATATTTGATACTATGTCCTGCCCCTCCCAGCCCACCCTTAGGTACCTGATTTCTATTACCCTGTTCCACCTTCTGCTCCTATAGCATTTATCAACTTCTACCACACCATGACACTTATAATTTTTCATATTTTAATTGCCAGTCTCCTCTCACTGGATTGTAAGCTTCACAAGGGCAGGGGATCATACTTTGTTCATGTTGCTATTCCAAGTGCCTGGTGCTTGGCACAGAGCAGAAGCGCAGTATTTGCTGAATTGAATGAAGACTCAAGTCCAGTGTGAGTTAGGCAGGCTTGTGAAATGCAATGACTTAATCAGGACACAAATTCCTTCTCTGAGAGTAGGGTGTATTCTGAAAGAACTCCACTTTTGAAAGTCAGTTTACTGCTCTATACTTTTCTGAACATAATGATCCTTTAAGAAAGCAAGACAAAAAGAGAAGCTATTTCTAAAAGAAAACATCATTCTTCCATATTCTATCTGGCACCTGGACACTCTATTGCTCGCCAGACATGGAGTGGCCTGTGAACAGGGAGTTGGGTCGATGAGGCAATTTGGGGAGGCCCCTGAGCCCAGTTGTGATGGTTAATTTTATGTGTCAACTGGACTGGCCTAAGGGATGCCCAGATAGCTGGTAAAACATTTCTCTGTGTGTCTGTGAAGGTGTTTCTGGAAGATTAGCATTTGATTCAATAGACTGAGTAAAGAGATCCACCCTCCCCAAAGCAGGCAGGCATCATCCAATCTGTTGGGAGCCCGAATGGAACAAAAAGGCCAAGGAAGGGTGAATTCGTTCTTTCTGCTTGAGCTGGGACATCTATCTTGCTCTAAAGACACTGGAGCTCCTGGTTCTTGGGCCTTTGACTTTGGACTGGGAGTTACACCACTGGCTTCCCTGATTCTCAGGCCTTTGCACTTGGATAGAATTATACCATTGGTTTCCTTGGTTCTCCCGCTTGCGTATGGCTGATTGTGGGAGTTCTTGGCTTCCATAACCGTGTTGGCCAATTTTTATAACAAATCTCTTATATGTATCTCTATCTAGATATCTTATTGATTCTGTTTCTCTGGAGAACCCTAACACACCAGTGAATGATAGAAGATTCCCGACTTCTGCAGGGTTCATTTCATTTATAAGTCCACAGAATTTGTAAGTGAAAATTTCCTCTGTTCCCAGCAATTTTTTTTTCAGTTCTGAATAGCTAATTACCTTTACTAATAAAACAATTCTACCATTTTTCTTTCAGTAGTTTAGAAAGCAGTTTCATATAAATAGTTCTTTCATTCACATCCTACAAACATGCTCTGAGCGTCTCATCAGTAGAATTGCTGGTGATAAAATGCAGGTTCTCTATGCTAGAGCTTGCTAAACCCTCTCTTCTGCTGTTTCCCCTGGCACCAATAAGAGCTAGTTACAAAAATTCAGAGCTGAAGGGGCCTTAAAGGTCACTGGATTCAAGCTCCTCATTGTATAGATGAAGGCACCCAACACCAGAGAGCGTTAAGTACCTCCTCAAGGAGCAGAGCCTGGGCTTCGAAGAGCCTGTTCTTCTGCCAGCAGCCCAGACACCAAGACACCACGCATGGGACGCAAACTCTCACTCCCCATCAACATCCTACCAACCGGCCAGAGGGAGAGGCTGATGAGCTTCTTTAATATTTTATTCTGTAGACTCACATATGCCCACTGAACTGGGACAAGCTATTTTTCAAGAGTGACAGGGTCATTCTCAGCACAAGTTCATAAAAAAAGATTGCAAACATGTAATATGTGAAATTAAGATTTTATTCACTGATATATGTTCTTGGAGAAAACCATTCACATGTAAAAGTTTGACGTTTCATATGAGATTTATTCATGCTTTATTTTACACATAAATTCTTTAATTTGGGGGTCAGACAATTTTTCATTTTAACAGGACTTTCACATGATTATAGTCACAAAATTGGCACACTATATTAAAAAAATAAAACAGCTAGACAAAGTATGCAGCTTTATGCCAATTTAAATCTCAACATGCACCACCCCTCTCTTGGAAGAATCTGCTGTGGGCTTATTAAAATATTAACTAGAGAATATCTGAGGTCACAAATGATTGTTTACAAAATAAAACCTCTTTTCCTAGTTCTACTCATTTTGTTATAGAAAAATATTACAAATAAAAATTAGTGCTATTCAAGCTGCTAATTTCAAAATCACATATGATACACAGGTTCAAGCCATTTTTTCCTTCATGTGGAGACATTACAACACACTATGTAAAGAGTGCATTCATTACTGATTACATGTACCTTGGCAACCACTACCAGCTTAGTAATGACCTATTGTTTACTATGCCAACTGGTCAAAAATGAGAGTGAATTAAAACATTTTCAGGTACTGGGTACATTCATAATTTGCTCCTAGTCTGAGACTCAGAAAAACTGCTAGAGAAACATCACAAAATTTGTATTTCTTCCTGATACAAGAAGTTTGTCTAAAAATCTGTAATTATAAAACAGATTTGCTTTTTATAAAGAATGGCTAGCTTTCTCTTCACGGTTAGATTCTCATTTGGAAATGATTCCAGTTTTAATTTGGGCCCTCCTTTCCCAGAGAGTGGGGAGGGGCAGTTCGGTACTATAAGGTATATTCAGCAAACAGAGGGATGTTTCAGAGAGGACTACAGAGCACTGTTATATCATCAGCCAGACTGTAATAGTTTCCTTTCCTGTGATTATGTAAATTTTAAAGAAAAGAGGTCTCTCACAAGCTATATACAGCAGTTTCCACTTCAGTGTTTCTTTTTCACTTGATATACAATTAAAATTAATTTATGACAAATACTTGTCACATAAATTTGTGTAGGCACATCTAAATTCTGTAGCTTTATTGGAGGGGCGAGGTCTTCAGTGGGATCATGATTCTGGATTCCATTTCTTGAATAAGTGGGACTGAAAACAAGGATCAAGATTACTGTGCTTGTTCTTTTCTAAACAAACAGATCATGGTAAGTACAAAGGAACAAACAGGTTGCTGAGAATGTGCTGCTTGAAATCAGAATAGAGTATTGGAAAACATAGGACTGAGCTCAGAGATATACAAGCTGACTTCCTATAAGATGTTATTAAAATTAAAACAGATTCTGTCTGTAGACATGTTTCATTTGCAGGAAATTAGGGAAGTCCATATTGTGAGAAAAATGGTGCTTTCTCCAAAGGTTCCTTCAACTAAAATAAATTTATATAAAATCAACTAATACTGCCTTTGACTGTATCCTGTATAAAGGGACAAGATACACTGTACTTGCAAAACTGTCACTGCTGAGTTAAAACATTCCTCTGGGAACTGACGAAAGTGTAAGAATAAGCAGTAAAGTCACGTGCAATTATATGGTTTTTTTGAAATAAAAGATAATACTCATTTTCTAGAACAAATTACTCTTTGATTTTCTTGGTGGTATATGGGCTTAAATGTACTTGACATGCAACATGGTTGGTACTTATTACATGTGCTGGCATCACTGGGTTGTATTCAGCCCAATTTCTTGTTTTCTTATTAAAGTCAAGCAACCAGGATTTCACAGCATATATGTATGTATACACACATGTATAGGTATACATGTCTGTATACATGCATACACATGTACATATGGAAAGTTTAAATATCAAATAAGTTTTCAAAATTACTTCTTAATTGCTGTATTAAATTGTAATGTTTTTGGGAATGGACAATTTTGATGAGAAAGGGAAAGCTTAGAAAAAAATTTATTGGTGTAATAAATTTTCAGACAATATATAAATGTACAAAAAAGGGTAATGATGTAAAATTTACAACATACAAGAGTGTCAAAACTGTACAAGGCAACATATACGGTTGAAAGAATGAATATTCTTTATTGAAAAAAAATCTGTAACTGGTAAAGAAAAATCTGACTAATTCTCCATCCCCCCAACCTTAAAATTCACCATCCTAGAGCAACATACTGTATTTTTATACACATATTAGCTTCAGGGTGAAGGAACATAAAACCATAAGACAGGAAGAATGAAATGTTTTATGCCTGTTAAAACATTACCTGTATAATACACCAGTTCTTCCCAGCCATGTTTATGCCATGCTGCATTTCGTATATCTTCCCTGATCTGAAGATCCTTGTAAGCTTAAAAATAACCAGAGAAGAAGCAAGACTTAAACCAAACATAATGCCCTACATTCCACTAGTATATCCAGTAAGTATTGATTCACCTGCTTGTCTAGTTTTCTCAAAGAGACTACTTCAGGAATTTAGTACTAAGCTTGGATCACTGTGAGCTGGTTATTCTGAGCAAAATTACGTTAGGCTTTGTGGGGGAAGCAAAACAATCTGCTCTTAAGTTTTACAGTCTAGTGGTTCCAAGACATACCTTTACAAACCAAGTGAACCTCTTTAATAATATGTTAAATTCCTAACCAGGAACTGTCAGACTATAGGTGAGCAATATTAGATTCAAGTTTGCTCAACATTTATGAAGTACTACAACGATCTGGGTGAGAGACTGTGTTCAATGCGGTGGAGAACAAAAAGACAGGTAAAGGCAAGGTCAACCCCTGCTGAGAACTGTGGTATCCTCCAGAACAGAGTCCACAAGGAGAACAGGGAGGAGACCAGGGACAGCTGCCTGGAAGGTTGAAAAGAAAGTCACTGACCGAGAGCAACAGACAGAAAGACACTCCAGGTGGAAGGACGAGCAGGGTCGAAGGCATCAGAGTCCTCGGTGTCATGTGGTACAATTCACAGCTATCTCATTTGGGTGCCTTGGTTTCTGATTCCCAACGTGGGCAAGATCCTTCCAACTACTTACCAGGGAAATACCTCCTAGGCATCTCGAAGTGGTGTTGGTATTGGTCAGTCAAGACTAAAAGATCACCCAGGACTCCCTCCCTCAGTTCCAGTTTCTGTTTTGGGACACACGCCTTTTCTCTAAGTGACTTACTTCTTCCTATGAGAAGACCTACCCTTGTAGGCTTAGTGATTTAACCATCTAATGACAAAATGTCCCTCTAGTAGGAATGGAGTATACATATATTACATAAAATTTTGAAGATGCTGAAAAATAGAAGGAAAAAGAAAACTTTTACCTCTCACCAGCACAGGAAAAAAGTTAACCTTCATGTGACAAGCAGCAGCTTCTCACAGAGGTCAGGTGCCTAACTAGTGCACTGTATGAGCCCCCTAGTAGGACACAGGTTGGAGAGGCCTGCATTCTTTTTTTAATTTTAAATTTTCATAATTAAAAATTTTTTTATTGTAAAATATACATAAAATCTACTATTTTAACCGTTTTTAAAGGTATTAAATTCAGTGGCATTACGTACATTGACACTGTGCCACCATCATTACCATCCAACTCTGAAGCTTTTTCATCATCCCAAATTACAACTCTTATCCACTGAACAATAACTCCCCATTGCTCCCGTTGCCCAGCCCCTGGTAACCTCTCTTCTGTATTATGTCTCTCTGAATTTGCCTAATCAAGGTACTTCATATAAGCGGAATCACACAATTTGTCCTTTTGTGTGTGGCTTATTTCAATCAGTATAATGTTTTCAAGGTTCACCCATGTTGTAGTATGTATTGGAATTTCATCCCTTTTTATGGCTGAATAATGTTCTGTTATATATGTACATACCACACATTGTTTATCTGTTCATCCATCAGTGGACATTTGGGTTTCGGGAGGCTTTTAAAGATGGGCAGCACTTGAGCATATTCATGCTGAGGGAAGGAGCCCACAGATGGGGTGGTGGTGGAGCAAATGGATGGAGCAAGGCCTGGAGGGGAGGGGAGGGATGGCATCAAGCGCAAGGGGGAAAGGAACGGGTGCAGTGTTGTGGAAAGACCTCCTTTGAAGCCAAACTGTGCCGAGGTCCAAGCCTGGCTAAGTTACTGAATAGCTGTGGGTTCTGGGTAATTGATTTACCATCTATGAGTCACAGGTATCTCATTTGTGGTGTGCGGTTGTAAGGATTAAAGAGAATGATGAGTAAAATAACCAACACAATGGAGGTGCTCAATAGATGTTGGTTCTGTTTCTCTAAAATATAGGGAAAAGTGAGGGTAAGTTTTAGGGGCAGGCAAGTGAGAATTCATCTCTGCATATCCTAATAATTTTTCCTATAAAGTAGGAAGTAGGCAGTGGACATCTGGGACACTGACCGGGGACAACAAAGTGGAGAAGGGCACTGGCTAAGAAAAGACACATGCTGCAATGTAGCTACTCTCAGATGCCAAATCACCACGTTGTTCCTGGCTTCTGCGTCTCCGCATGGAGGAGGATCTTAGAGGACTCCTCCTCATCTTGCTGTTGCTGTGTGAAGCCTCACGTCCTCTCCATGGGGCAGAGTTAAGGGCTCTGCCCTGTACTCCACACACCCTCTGTCAGAGCTCTGCCACTCACACCTCCTGGTGCCTGCCTGGCTGCAATTCCAGGCTGCTACACCTGGCAGTCCCTATCCAGATGTGCTGTAGGCTCTCATGTGAACAGAGCGTATGCATGGCTTGACCTCCACCTATGAGCCAAAGCATGTGGTGATCCTGGCCTACCAAGTCCCTGTGCTCACTCATGTACAGAGGATGTCTGGGAAGGCGTGCAGGAGATGCCCTCAGTGGCCTCTCCAGGCTGAAAGGAAGGGGCGAGAAAAGGAGAGGTCTGACTTTTCAGTTTGTATCCCCTGGAGAGACCATCTACACTATTTGAAAAATAATAGAATCTACTTCACCCCTACCTCAAACCCATAAAGGTTAAATTACATTTAGTATAATCTCAAAAGGCAAAGACACAGAAGACATTTTTTAGAGATTTGTTTCCAAATCTACTACATTTAAAAACACTGATACTTATGAGGTCAAATCTCAGCTAGCTAGAAAACTAAGCTCCCTAGGACAAGGCTGCCCTTGACGTTCTGGGCGGCTGAGGGTTATGTGTGGTATTTATCATTTGGTGTAAGGTCTTCCATCTCTTAAATGCCAGAGGAGCCCAGCGTCTGCAGCTGAGACGAGCACCTAGCTGAAGCAGTGATTGGCAGGGGCAGGACGGCGGTCTCCTCCCCAGACCTGAGGGTCTGCAGGGAGGCTTCCAGAAGCACAATGTAAAACAGCTTTTCATGCCTCAGCTTACCCTTCAGACTTAGGTCCCTGGCAGATAACCTTCCATTTAGCAAGTGTGCACTATTTGTACTTTTCTGAGCACTTTTTATGATTTCTCAGATCTCCATCACTGTTCCAGCCCTTCCTTCCCACCTTTACCTGTCAACCCCATCTAGATCCTGAAGTCTAGCTCATATTCCACCTTTTAGTGATTTCCCCTAATACATGTAACTTTATATCCCTTTAAGTGTTAGGAGTACCCTGAATGTAACTCCCCATGTTACTGATCACATGCTGTCTTGTGGCATGTCGTTCGTGTTTGCTTTATCCCTCATTAGACTTGTCACCTTATGTTTGTAAGCCTGCCTTGCTAACACAGCAAGCAGACAGGGTGCAACACTTGATAGGACCAAACAGGTCAAACCAATACCTCAGTTAACTGATAATGGTCTGGAAATGAGTTATACTTTTCATTTTTTTAACTTTAATAACCATTTACAAATGTGCCCAGAATGTACCAAGCTATTACTGAGACCCAGTTCCTGTTCCAGCAGGGAGACAGAAGCAAATAGCCACAACTGTGATAATCCACACACTGGGCTCTGGGAGGCTCAGGAGCAGAGAGACGTTCCCCTTTGGGGAAGGGGAACATGTGAGTTAGGCCCTGAAAGACACCAAAGATGGTGCTGAACCAAAGTGGGTGGGATGGAAAAGGCGAGAGGGGAATGGCCTCCGGGATGATGGAACCAGACCCAAGGGAGGCCTAGTGTGCATGCGGGGAGCTGCTCCTTTGGGTAAAATGCAGGACTGTCTCTGAGGGAGCAACGGGAAGTGGCTACAAAGGGAGGTTGGGACCACTCTGTGAAAGGCACTCAGCAGCTTTACCGTCTTCCCTCTCCCATGGTTGCTTGCTTCACTTCTCATTCCTTTCACCATTATCCCCACCTGCACGATCAGCTTACTCATGTCCCATGAATCTAGGGCTAGCCCAGCACTTACCTGCCACTGGATTTGCTACAGTGTTTGAGGTTACTGAATTGAGACATGCTTTACTGCCTAGGACAACTTATTTAGTCATCAACTCTGAAATCCCAGTAACACAAAACTGAAGGGAAAAAACTACATACCCCAAAGATGATGCACCATATATAGCTGCCCAATCTGAGAGAAGAATCCTCCAACTGCCTCATTACTGTCCTGTCTGAAGCGAATTGCACGAGCCCTGTAAGAAATAAAACAATGTTCAGATGTTGAATTAGGTATGTTAAAAAGAGTTAGTAAATTTTCTCCATATTCAGAGCAAGCTGTTCAGAATGAAGACTAATTGTTTTTTAATTATCAAATGCAATAAAAAGTTATTTTAAGGTATATAAGATGTAAATATACCTTTCTGTAGCTATACTAGTCATTTTTGTGAGTAGACAGTAAGTAACGTTGGCTATTAAAATAAAAACGTGAGGATACATGGTTGCCCTGCTGATTCTTGACATAAAGAAAATTGGCAGAGGATAGGACCAGTCAACTTAAAAAGAATTGCTTCTGGGGCTGGCCGGTGGCCGAGTGGTTAAGTTCGTGTGCTCTGCTTCGATGCCCAGGGTTTCACTGGTTTGGATCCTGGGAGTGGACCTAGCATTGCTCATGAAGTCATGCTGAGGCGGCGTCCCACACAGCACAACCAGAGGGACCTACAACTGGAATATACAACTATGTACGGCGGGGGCTTTGGGGAGAAGGAAAAAGAGAATTGCACCTCCAAGAGCATGCTGAGGGAAAGTGAGGGAAACCTGGATACTAGACCATCCAAGACGCCACAGGTCCTCTATCCAAGACAGGGACCACCCCTCAAGAATGAGGCTTAAAACAGAGACGGAGGGAGCACACCTTCAAAGCAGTTGCAGACAGTGAATTCTGAGAAACACGTGAGCTTTGTGAACTCTAAGAGGCATTCTGCAACCTCCTGGACAGCATCTGGGAGAACCACGAAAGCAGAGCTTCCTGGCGACACACCATCACCACCATCACTATCAACACTGGAGCTGCCTCCTTTTTTTTTTTTTTTTACCAGAGCAAACCATTAGGAAAATAAGTGCCAAATGACATTTATTATGTATATGTGTGGACAAAAGTGTGTACATATATTATGTCTATGCATGTAACATGAAATTGTGGTTAAATTGGTTATAAATTGGCACAAACTTTTCAAGATTTCCTGCTGCAAAAGGTATCAGCTCTCTAAACACCTTCTTTCATATTTGCACCAGGTACTTTATTTTTCTATTTAGTGATGCATCTGAAATCCTGAAAATATTTTTAAAATGTAGATATTTTTCTAAAAACAGTTTCCTGGAATAAAAGTTGAAAATGGAGGAAGCGACAGGAAGTTACCAGGAGCAGCACAGCTGGAGTCTCTCAAGAGACTCCACACCCAGATTATGCAGTAAATTGGAATCAACACTGCCCAGGCTCTGGTCAAAGTGTGTTACAACAGGGGCCGAGTTGACATCTATAGTGAGAGACAGAACTCTCAAGGGACAAAAGATCTGAGTGGGCTTGACTATACATTCTCTTCCTGGAGGCCAACTTCATAGCAACTGAATTAGAATATCACAAAGGTGGGTATGGAATCAGAGCAAGGGCACCCTGCTTCGGGAGTGAGGGAGCTAGTCTCCCTCAGATCACTTCGTACACCTCAGCTCTCATCCTCCATGCACTCAGCTGCACACGGCTAACCTAAGGTTTTGGGTTCTTGGGTGAAGGAGGGATCTCTTGCTATTGCCCTCTTGGGTTACCCCAAAATGACAGTAAATTTTTTAACCTTAGATTTAGAATTAAGTGATCAATATCTTCACAAAAATTACAAATCTGATTGGTAAATTACTGAAATTAAATAAATCACTTTAATGTGCATTCTAACTCTACTCAGAAGGGGAAAAAACTGTCTTTCATTGATAGTGATAAATATTTAGGATAATTCATTTCATTCTGAATTTTTCTCATTCAGTTAGAGTAGGCAAAGAAAACATACTTGCCTTAGCCTGGTAATAATCAGAAGCATGTACTGAAGAGGAGATCACCATCTTAAATAGTTACCTATGTGCCAAAATATAAATTGAATGCTGAACTGGCTTTATAAATAATTTTTAAAATAACTAAAGAATCACTTCAGTACTTCCTTGTGGATCCATGCTGGGCAAGTCTTAATTAGTAACCTGCAAAAACAGAGCTGCTGAGTGATCCTATTCTGTGGGCAACTAAATTACTACATCTATAAGCACCCCCCCAACTATAAAAATCCCTTAATAAGATGGTACCTATAATAATAGTATACAATCAAATACGCATTTCTCAGTTTTCTAATTAAAAGAAATTCTAACTTGAATTATTTAGCCTATGATCACCAAGAAGGAAAAGATTCATTACAAATAAAGATCACAAAACTATATTTTGCAGATAGGTCTTAGAAATTATCTAGTCCAAAGCAAGAAATTTCCTAACTGAAAAAAGAACATATATAAATTGAAAGTAAGTAAAAAGTCATAGGTTCTCATTTAAAGATAAAGAAACCAAGAGTCAATAGCTGACCAAGGGCCAATAATCTATTCTTGTATCCCTCTTAATTACTGAGACTTTATCTTATTATATCTTTTGGTTTTTTCTATTACAATAGGATTTCCAAAAAGAATAGAAAATTATAATGGTGAAAGTTGGTATTTTGTTATAATGGTAATGAGCATGCTTCCTGTGTTTTACCATTGAGTTTAATGTAGCCGTTAAAATGGGGAAAATAAGTTTCGTCATTTAAATCAGGGCCAGCAAACTCTGGCCCTCAGACTGAATCGCATCCTCTGTTGCATGCTTTTATGGCTCAGGGACTAAGAATGGTTTTTACATTTTTAAATGCTTGAAAAAAAAATCAAAACAAGGAATATCTCATGACACATGAAAGCCATAAAATTCAAATTTCATTGTCCATAAGTAAAGTTTTGTGGGAACATAGCCACGCGCATTCGTTTACAAATTGCCCATGTTTGCTTTTGCACTAAAATAGCAGAGTTAAATAAACAGACACAGCATGGTTCAGAGCTTAAAATATTTACTATCTGGTCCTTTACAGAAAAGTTTGTCAACCTCTGATTTAAATAAAATATACTCTATTACCAATTTTTAAAATGTTTTTCATTAAGAATTAGTGTCTAATAAAACTGGTGTAGAATCTTATCAAATGCCTTCTGAACACACATTATGATTTTTAAATTTTCTTTTACTTATGAAATATTCCAAACATTCTAATCACTTAAATGTTTAAAGCATGAATACTTCAGAGTCGCCTCAAATCTTTTCCTATCCCCCCATCCGTCACCACTCTTTGGAAACAGTTAGCTCTCAAGTCTTCCTGTCCATGCTTCATATTTCTACTTTGTATGTATGTATCCATGAAAAGTAGTTATATCTTTTTATATAACTCTTGTTATACATAACCTGTTTATAGAACTCTCTTCTTACATCTTTTTAAAATTTACGTAAGAGGGCCAGCTCCGTGGCCAAGTGGTTAAGTTCACGCACTCCGCTGCGGTGGCCCAGGGTTTGGATCCTGGGCGCAGACATGGCACTGCTTGTTAGGCCACGTTGAGGCGGCGTCCCACATCCTACAACTAGAAGGACTTGCAACTAAGATATACAACTATGTACAGGGGGGGTTTGGGATAAAGCAGAAAAAAAAAAAAAAAAGACTGGCAACAGTTGTTAGCCCAGGTGCCAATCTTAAAAAAAAAAAAATGTACGTAAGAGACAACACGTTGTACATATTCTTTAACCAGCTCTTTCTCCTCAACTTGGTGTTTTCAAGATTTATCCACGTGCAGACGTTTTACTTTAACCGCATTAGACTCCACTGCATGAAAGTACTATAATCTATTCCCCTAAGGCACACAGGTTGTTTACAATTTTGGCCACTACAACTGACCTTGTTTTTTTTATGTAACCACTATTTTCTACCATCCATTTAACATTTACTACCACCCAGGATGTGCCAGACCTGGTAGTTAGTCATAGAACTGGAAACCGAAGGCTCCCCTGGGGTGTGTGAGAAGTGCTCTAATAGAGGCATGGAGGTGATGTGCACGGGCGTGCAGGGGTCAGGCACCTTCAGAAAGCGTGTGTGTTAAGACACCTATTCCAGCCTTGATTGTATGTGCTATACTAATCGATTTCTTCATTTTGAATAATTCTTGGATTTGTGGTATAAATTCTCTTTAGTCATGTCATTAGCAGCTTTATTGAGGTATATCTTACATACCATAAAATTCACTTAAGTGTACAATTCCATTTTTACTCATTTACAGACCTGTGCTACCATCACCACAATCCATTTGTGCCTCTAGTCCCAGGCAAACACTAATCTTTCCATCTCTATAGATTTGTCTTTTCTGGACATTTCATACAAATGGAATCACAGTATATGTGCTCCTTTGTATTAGGCTCTTTTATATTGCATGTTTTTGAGGTTAATCCACATTTGTAGCATGTATCAGTAGTTTATTCCTTTTCATTGCTGAAAAGTATTCCATTACATGGATATACCAAGTCTATTCATTCAGCCACTGATGGGCATTTAGGTTATCTCCACCTTTTTGGCTATGATGAAAAATGCTATGATTAGGGAAAACGTGAAGCTGGAACCCAGCCAGGCCAAGGATGTCCAATCTCATTGTCTTTCTAGCCTTTTGACCCTCCCCCAAAGCCCCTCAATAAAATGGTTTGAACCTCTCCCCCTCCCCCCAAATGCTATGATCATCGTACATAAGTTTGTATGGATGTACATACAAACTTACTTTACATACTTTCTGCACAAACTTTACTGTACACACTTTCATTTCTTGGGTATATACATCGGAGTCGAATTGCTGGGTCATATGGTACCTTCATGTTTACATTTTGAGGAACTGCCAGACTGTTTTCCAAAATGGCTGCAACATTTTACATTCTCATCAGTAATGTATGAGGGTACCAATTTACCCACAACCTCACCAACATGTGTTATTATCTGTCTTAGTTACAGCCACCCTAATGGGTATGAAATGTGGTTTTACTTTGCATTTCCGTAATGACTAAGGAGACTGACCATCTTTTCACGTGCTTATCAGGCATTCACATCTCTCTTTGGGTGAAATGTCTATTCAAATTCTTGGCCCATTTAAAAAATCTTTAAAAATTTATTTTATGATTTTTGGGGCCAGCCCCATGGCCAAGTGGCTAAGTTTGTGTGCCCCGCTTCAGCAGCCCAGGGTTTCACTGGTTCAGATCCTGGGTGTGGATTTAGCACTGCTCACCAAGCCATGCTGAGGCGGCGTCCCACATAGCAGAACTAGAAGGACCTACAACTAGAATATGCAACTATGTACTGGGGGGCTTTGGGGAGAAGGAAAAAAACCAAGAAGATTGGCAACAGATGTTAGCTCAGGGCCAATCTTTAAAAAAATATATTTTATTTTATCATTTTTATTTATTATTACGGTAAATAACATGTAACATTAAATTTAGTTTTACTGAATTTTTATTAAAATAGTATTTATATTTTTGTTTTATGAAACAATAAAGTAGTGCCAAGAATATTCACATTGTTGTGCAACAGATCTCCAGAACATTTTCATCTTGCAATGTTGAAACACTATACCCACTAAATGCCAACTCCACTCCACCCAGGCCCTGGCAACCACCTTTTCATTTTCCGTTTGTGATTTTGACTACTTTAGATACTTTGTATTAGTGGAATCAAACTATATTTGCTCTTTTGTGACTGGCTATTTTGCTTAGCATGATGTTCTCAAGTTTCATCCATATTGTAGCATGTGGCAGGATTTTCTTCTTTTAAAGGGCTGCATAATATTCCCTTATATGTATATATCACATTTTCGTTATCCATTCATCTGTAGATGGATATTTGGGTTGCTTTCACCTCTTGGCTACTGTGAATAATGCTGTGATGATCATGGGTGTGCAAATATCTCTTTGAGCTGCTGCTTTGAGTTCTTCTAAATTATATACCCAGAAGTGGGATTACTGGATCATATGGCAATTCTATTGTAACGTTTTGAGGAACCGCTGTACTATTTTCCATATCGGCTGCACCATTTTACATTCCCACCAATAGTGCACAAGGGTTCCAATTTCTCTGTATCTTTGCCAACACTTGTTATTTCCTGTTCTTTTGATAATGGCCATCCTAAAGAGTGTGAGATAATACTTTGGTTTGGATTTGCATTTCTCTTATGATTAGTGATGCTGAGCATCTTTTCAAATGCTTTTGGGCCATCTGTATATCTCTGGAGAATTATCTATTCAAGTCCTTTGCCCATTTTTAGTTGGGTTATTTATCTTCTTATTATTTAGTAGTAGGATTTTTAAAAAATATATTTGGGATACACTCGTTATCAGAGAGATGATTTGCAAAACTTTCTCCCAGTCTGTGACTTGTCTTTTAATTTTTTAGATGATATCCTTTGAATTACAAAAGTTTTTAATTTTTATGAAAAGAAGATTTTCTCCTATGTTTTCTTCTAAAAGTTTTATATTCTAGCTCTTACATTTAGGTCTACAGTTCAATTTTGGTTATTTTTTATATACAATGTGAGGTAGGTGTCTAAATTTATCTTTTTGCAAGGATATCCAGTTGTCTTAGCACATTTGGTTGGAGAGACTATCTGTCCCCATTGAATTGCCTCAGTACATTTGTCGGAAACCAACTGCTCATACGCGTGACAATTTATTTATGGACTTTTAATTCTATTCCATTGATCTGTATGCTTGTCCTGATGCCTGTACTATAATGTCTCGATTATTCTAGCTTTGTAGTCAGTTCTGAAATTGAGAAGTGTGATTCTTCTAACTTTGTACTTCTTTTCCAAGGCTATTTTAGCTATTTGGGGTCATGTACATCTCCAAAGCCTGCTGGGATTTTGACTGCAATTGTGCTAAATCTATAGAAAGTTTGGGGAAAGACGTGTATTTTGCTACCTAGACTAAGAAGAAAAAAAAACCCAACTGTATCATTGAGCTGCTCCATTCATGTGACAAAAGCAGTATTTCAGAAAAGATAATACACAAGAATATGAAATAACCTCATGTAACATTGGATTTTGTTAAAAAAAAAAAAAAGAAGAGTCCTTATCTCTTAGAGATGTATACTAAAATATTTATGGATAAAATGGTATATTGTCTAAGAGTTATTTCCAAATAATCTGGCTTGGGGGTTGAACCTAAGCAAGATTGGCCATGTGGTGATAATTACTGAAACTAAACACTGGGGATGGCGGGGGGATCCATGGTATTAGTCCCTCTAGTTTTGCATATGTTTAAAAAGTTTGATAATAAAAATGTCAAACAAAATATCATGGCGTTATCCCCAGATTTTCTTCTTAAAATTAATATTATGGCCTAAAATAATCTATTAAGAAGATTTAGAAACTCACCATATGGTAATATACTTACCAATAATTGCCCCATTCAATCATAGTTCCTGGCTGAAAAGAGATTTGGATTTTGGTTTGTTAGTTCTTCTGTCAAGAAATATGGGAATAGCAGTATAAAAAATATCAAATGACAAAACTAACTTAAAAATTAACTTTTAAAAATGTGAGATTAACAAATAAAAAAAGTAACAAAATAATACTATTCACTGTATTCATACCTATCCCATAGTGGGAGTAATATCCCACAGCATCATATGAGAAGACAACATATATACAGTGTAAGAGTAAATCATCCAATCATGGTTATCAAAACCATACTTAGGCCCATCGTCCAAATGTACTGAAGTCACAATTGTTGGTATCCATTCAGACTGTATTGTGAAATTTAAAAAGAATTCAATTTAAGTAAACTTAACAAGGACGTCACTTTATTTTTTTCCAGCATAATGGTGAGTATTAGACAGTTGAGATCTACTAATATGTATTCCTTCTAACAATGTTGTTATCTGGAGCTTGCTTTCTAGTAGTCAGTAGGGAAACATCTAGAAAGTCTCATAAACTATTATTCCCTCTTACTTTTACAGTGTTATATAATTTATTCAACAGTCACATTTATAAGTTGCTCTAGTTCAATTACAATACACGCTAACATATTGTACCTAGTCCTGTATTTTAGGTTCTTCTTCTTAAAAATAGAAACACTATAGGAAAAATGTCCAATAATAAACATTATGTGTAAGATTATAAAAAACAAAAGAGCTTAGCAGAAGGGAAGGAATGAGAAAGAAAGAAGGAAAAAAAGGAAATAAGAGAAGGACTGGATGGGGGAGAAAACAAGCCAATCAAAATGTAATGCCAAATACATGTCACAGAGTGCACACACACTCAACTTTCACTGTCAGCATTAGGGGTGCTCATGCTTCTTCAGAGAAGAACGAGGGAACAGTTAACTCATGTTTAGTACTTACTCGGAGTTGGTAAGATCTGAGTTCATAAATATTAGGTCCTGACCGTGGGACAGGCTCATTCCAGAAACTGAACTCCAATAGCAGCTGATTCTTCCTAGAGAGAAGCATGTTGCTTCTGGCCTTACGGAATTCCACAAATTCCTTTGAGTGAAAAAAATGTGTTCATGAAATCATCCAAAACTTATATATAAACCCACTACTTAAGTAACATTTCTGTTCCTCCCATGATAGAATATTATTATGAGTAGGGCCCAGTTGGCCTGACAAAGTCCCAGTTTACATCTTGTATGTCTAGGTTTAGATGACAACTATATGATCATCCTAATTATCTAAATGACAATATAAATAAATTTAATTTCCTACGTTTTTAGGTGCTTCTAACAGTGTTTGACAGCATATTAATAGAGGCAACATGGACACTACAAGACATCAGATAATCTAAAAGCCATTTATATTTGGACTTGGAATCTAAAGAAAAGGTTTTCTCTCCTAATAATGTATGGCTATTAAAATTTTCTCCACTAACATGCACTTATTAGTGAAGGGAGGGGGAGGATAGCAAAGTCAGCCCAAGGTCAAGAATATGTGGTTGGCAGTTTCTGAAGCAGATGTGTGTTAGGTAATCCAGGGCTGACTGTCAACCACGCTGACTTACCGGTTTCAAAGCACCAGCTTATCAGTTTCAAAGTACAACGGACTTTTACAATAAAAGCTATTATTTTAATAGTAGTACAACTGGTTACTTTATGTTTTAATACAACTTCAAGAATCCAAATAATAAAATTCCTACTACAAAAACCAGTTTATTAACAAAAACTGATGACAGAAAAGTCATTTAATTCTTTTCTTTTTTTTTTTTAAAGATTGGCACCTGAGCTAACAATTGTGGCCAATTTTTTTTTTCTGCTTTATCTCCCCAAATCCCCCCTGTACATAGTTGTATATCTTAGTTGCAGGTCCTTCTAGTTGTGGCATGTGGGATGCCACCTCAACGGGGCCTGACGAGCAGTGCCACGTCCACGCGCAGGATCTGAACCCTGGGCCGCCGCAGTGGAGCGCGCAAACTTAACCACTCGGCCAAGGGGCAGCCCCAAGAGTCATTTAATTCTGTACTAACATCTACTATATCAATAACCTGAATAAGTAAACACTTTTCAAAATCATTACCTGATCTTCTCTGAGTTTATTCATGACCTCCGTGAGGGCTGGATAGCCTCCTTCATACCTCCAGAGGTGGACTGAAATATATTTTAAAAGATAACATTTACTTAGAGTTTCATGATACTCTTACCTTGAAAATATTCTAGATACAAATAATGTTAACACAGTACAAACTGCAATGTGCTGGGTGTTGGCCTACGGGTTACACCATAAAGTTTCCATAATAGATTCAAACATTAAAAACAATAAAAAGTAGTTTTTGCAGCGAATTACTGGACAAACTAACCATAAAACTAGACTGGGACTTGGAAAGCTCTGATTATAAAAATGAGAATTAAATTTATTTATTTAAGTTGTTATAATAAAGGCTTAAGGAAGAAGTCCTTATTCCAAAGACTTCTGCTTCCTACCAGCTTGATCCTGCTCGCCATACCACGTGTTCCAAGTCCCCACCAGAGTACAAGGGTAATGTTTATCTTCATGAACCTTTGGCAACACCTCTTGACTTAAAGAGAAGAAAGAGCAACACTAATTAAACCAATAAAATTATACCAGGTGGACAACACATGGAAAAAGCCATTTACTTTGTGTTCTAACAAATGATCTCAGAATATATTTATGATAAAATGATGTGCAGAATTAACCTTTTAGCTAAATTCTACTGTACTCTAATATTCCACTTATCAGAAGCTTAGGTCTCTGATACCCCAACTATCTAGAACAGCTGTAAGAAACTCTAGTGATAAAAATGATAAAGAAGAGACAAAGGTCCCAAGATTCCAGGAAATATGGGTCTACTATTTGCCATTTTAGAAGAAAAAAGAAGTACTTAGGAATAGTGATGTTTATGAAAGCTAAGTTCTGCTGGTTCCAAAGATAGGAAGAATGAGAGAATCGGAAATAGTAGAAAAAGAACATGGAAGAAATAAGAAAGAGAAGAAAGTAATGTTTAAGATAGGGGAAACAACAGAAGCAGCACAAGTAGGCAGAGAACAAGTTGGACTTAAGGAAAGAGGAAGAAGAAAGAGCTAGAACAAAACACAGCCTAGAAGCAACCCCAACTCCAACAGTCCCGAAGGGCATCAATGTGGCAGAATCCAAATTAAAGATACAACATGAAGCATAAATTAGGTTCTACTCAATTCAACCAGCTGAGGGGATCTGAGAGCTACAGCATAATCCCATATTGAACACACCACCTAGTCCATTACCATTGATTGTACAGGAGCAGTGGCAAAGCCATGACAGTGTACACAAGGCAGTGTATTAATTTAACGGAGGTGTCAGAGCTTGGTTCTATGGAAACCTTCCCATGGTACAGATTCAAATGTACGGGGAAAGGCAAAGGGAAGAGGCATAACTGTATCATACCAAGAGGAAAGCTAAAACCTGCACACTTTTTTAATAGAAAAATTATGATGAAAAAGTACAATACAGATTCAACAATAGATGCAAAAGGATACCAAAGCTCAGAAATAGAACCTGTTCAAACTATTTGCTGACATTGAGTGATATTAAGCTAGTGATCACCACCAGATGCTGGGGTACCAGGACTCGGTATATATGAAAAGTTAACAGAGAAAAGCTCAGCATGGCTTTATGTCTAACTAAATGAAAACCCACACGTATTTATGACCCAGTACAATGACCATACTATAAGTATTCTTTGAAGGGTGGCATTTGCTCTTAAGATCTTAACAGTAAATGCCACTCTTCAAAAAATATACATGGGGGCCGGCCCCGTGGCTGAGTGGTTAAGTTAGTGCACTCCACTATGGCAGCCCAGGGTTTCTCTGGTTTGGATCCTGGGTGTGGACATGGCACCACTCATCAGGCCACGCTGAGGTGGTGTCCCACATGCCACAACTAGAAGGACCCACAACTAAAATATACAACTATACACTGGGGGGATTTGGGGAGAAAAAGCAGAAAGAAAAAAAAAAGATTGGCAAGTTGTTAGCTTAGCTGCCAATCTTTTAAAAAAAAATATATACATGGTGTGTCATTGTACTGGGTCATAAACACATGTTTAGAAATAACATGGGATTGGTGACAACTGGAGACAGGTAAAGATGGATTATGTTAGGGAAATGGACATGAGTTTCCTTTTTGCCATATGACATGAGCAGGAAGTAAACAATCCTGAATAGGACCAATGTGGAAGAAGGAACCCAGTATAGATGACCCAGGCGGGGTCCGGAAAGGGGCCTAGGTGTTTCACCAATACAAAATCATATATGGATTTGTAGCCAATTCTCTTTTTGGGGGGCCCCAAACTTGCTCTTGGAAGCCCTGGCCTTACCTGAATGGAGGTTGTAAGGTAGGCAGTACTTGTACCCAGAACTGGATGGGTTGGGCCTCATTATTGGGGCCCCTAAAAACCAGCAGGAGTTAAGTCTTTATGTACTGGAAACAGGGAGCTGCTGAAAGTTTCAGAGAAAAGAAAAACATGATGAAAGAGAAAACAGAACTCAAGTGAATCAATTTGACAAACTTTTTTGTAATAGATTGTGGGGGGCGTGGAGGTACAGCTAGAGCTCTGAGCCCAGGAAGGCAGTCAGAAAGGAGGCTTTGGAAATGGAGCGCAACAGGCTGGGAGACAGAGATGGAGAAGGAGACAAGCAAAGAGAACCAAAATACATGTCAAATGAAGAATGCACAGCCCTTGGTGACTAACTAATCACAAAGAACTAAGGAAACGGTTAAATAAAACTATGGTGAGTGACACACAGGGAAGTTGGAAGGGCGAGTTGATTCCACATGCTGAGTTTGAAGGGAGAGCAAGACACCCAAATAGATATATGAATAGACAGAAATCTGAGACAGATGAAATGATCAAACAGGACAGGAAAGATAATCCAGGGAAACATCAGGATAGAGAAAAAAATTTCATTTTCTGAGAAAAGATTTAGAAATAAGCATCTGTTCTGTTTAGAGCATTTTTTAATAAAGAAAACTGTGCTGAGCTAAGGAATCCTATGCTAATGTTACATTTCATGAACCATCTCCAAAAATAAAACACAAGATTTTTGCTTCTGAAAATTATCCTGATTCCAGTTACAAAATCATTTGCTTTCTCATGAAAGTAGCAGATATTAAAGGTAAAAATTGCTTTTTAATTATATTTGCTCACCATTATCATTAAAATACTATTTCCGATAACTTAAGAACTGATGCCCTTCTCTCTTCAGTCTTAAAGTTTACAAATTCTATAAGAGCATATGGATCTCATTTCACATGACAATGTACTGAAGGGACTTGGATCCTGATAAATGGAAGGCTTGGGAAGAAATGGCAGCTACAGTCAAATACCTATAGGACTTTCATATGGCAGTTTTACTTAGGAGTAAACTGGAAACAAAGGAGGACAAAGGGAAGTGCGTTCTAATTCCTAACGGTCAAACCTGTCCAGAGATGGAATGTCTGAATGTATTTAAGCATGGACAGTCAGGACGGTCTCCAGAAAGGACTCAAGCACTAGAAGAGCAGATGGACTAGACAGCCTTGTAAGGTTCCTTCTAACCTTAGAGTCTAGTAACATCCTAAAGTCTGATAGCCAATGTGATAATTTAGCTATATGAGTGCTTAAAATCAAAATGTCCTTGGTAATCCCATACAGAGCTCAATTTAAGAGCCTCTGAACATTCAGCTTTAAGAAGAGGAATGAAAGTTGTCATTCTGCTGTCAAGTGTTAGCTGACCAACAAATATTAAAAGCACTATTTTTCCCCAAGTAAAGGATAGTTTGGTATACACACCAAATTTTGTTGTATGCGTCTAGGCATTCCGGTTTAACATTGTGAACTGAAACAAAAGAAAATTCAATAAACTTATGAACAAAAGGAAAAAAGTCAACTCTATGAAGATAGCAAACCTATCACTCACACTGTAATTTGTATAGACTGCTTGTTTCCTTTTTGGCTAGGAGATTAGAGTGAGCATCTTTTCTTGGATCAACTTTCCGGACAAATAAGGATTTTAACCAGCTGTCTTCTCGAGGTCTGTTGTCAGAAGATGTCAATCTCCTATGGAATAACAAATATAAAAATTTGAGTCTAATCAGAGGTACAAAAATGTCTTTAAACAGTGTCACACAGTACACCGTTTTGATGAACTCATCAATCCACTCCGCAGACATGCCCTGAGTACCTGTTCTAGGCACTCTTCTAGAACCTGGGATGCCACAAAATGTCCACTTTCTATTATGACAACACACACTCTAAACAGCAGGAGCGAAGTGTAAAAGATGTAACTGGTGGCTCTTCTAAGAGTTCTCACGTTTATCTTTATCTTTGCAATTTCCGCTATGTGCTTTTCCCTCCTCCAAAGCAATTTCTGACATAGAAAAAATATACATGGAAACAGAGTAATCAAATTCACAAGGAAAAAAAGTAGTTTGGTCATTGCCAGGAGCTGATGTGGGGAAATGAGGAGTTATTGTTTAATGTGTTCAGGGTTTCAGCTTGGCAAGATGGAAAAGCTCTGGAGATGGATGGTGGTGATGTTTGTACAACAACGTACTTAATGCTACTGGGCTGTACATTTAAAAATGGTTAAAATGGCAAATTTTACGTTATACATATTTTACCACAATAAAAAAATGTGAAAAGACATATACAGGGAAAATGAAGTCAACTCTTTCCTTAAAAAAAATTATTTTACCTCTAAACTAACCTTAGAATCAAGATTTTTTTTTTAAAGATTTTATTTTTCCTTTTTCTCCCCAAAGCCCCCCAGTACATAGTTGTGTATCTTTAGTTGTGGGTCCTTCTAGTTGTGGCATGTGGGACGCTGCCTCAGCATGGCTTGATGAGCGGTGCCATGTCCGTACCCAGGATTCGAACTGGTAAAACCCTGCGCCGACGAAGCAGAATGTGCGAACTTAACCACTTGGCCACGGGGCAGCCTCAGGATCAAGATTTTTAACAGTCACAAAAACCTAAGAATACAACTTCATTAACAAAAATGTAACTTGTTAATTCTCATCTTGTAACTGAACTTCTACCATATATGCTGTCAGAAAGTGAGGATAAATTTGACTGAAGTAACAAAATATACTTTAAACATGAACTGTAAAGTGCACGTGTAATTCCCATATACTTGCTAGTGGGATTACAAATTTGCATACCTTCCCTAGAGGGCAGTGTGGCATTATCTATATCAAAATTAAAAGTGCGTAGGCCTTTTGGCCCTGTTAAGTGCAGGACATAACTGCACTTGTAGTTATGTCCTACAGGCAGCTATATTTAGACAAGTGCAGAAAGGTGAATGCACAAGATTGTTCACTACCGCCTTGTTTCCAGTTTTTTCCTGGTATAGGCAATGTGGGTACCCATTAATGGGGACTGGTCAAACAAATTAGGGAATATTCAAAAATCGTAATAAGCTACAATCATTAAAAAGAGGTAGAGTTACATGCACTGAAATGTTGCTATCTCAGAGACAAATTGTGTGGAAAAAGCAGGCACAGAACAGTACCATACACGCAAATAAAGTGAACTGTTAATAGTGATGACATCTGGGGAGCGTGACTGGGCATGGGGTGAGAGTAGCGATTTCTCCTTTTCATTGTTTAACTTTCTGGACTATTTGAAATTTTTCCATATACATACATTATTTTTATATTTAAAAATTAGCTAAAATATCTCAAGGTGCATGTTTAGAAACCCCTTTACAGGTAAGGTATATAAGTACATATAACCTGAAAACAGGATTTTAAAAATAAGAACCTGGTTGAGACTCATCCTCTTCCTAATCTCACATGACCACAATCAAACGGCAAACTGTGTCTCTTTATCTTCTTCATTTTAATCAAATATACGTACAGTAAAATTTATTCTTTTTTGGCATGCAGTTCTGCAAGTTTTGACAAATGCATAAGATATGGAACAGTTCCTTTACTCTCTAAAATTCCTTCTTTTGTAGTCAACCCTTCTCCCCACTCTCAATTGCTGGCAACCACTGATACATTTACGTGCCTACAGTTTAGCCTTTTCCAGAATGTCTTACATGTGGAATCATACATAATGTAGCTTTTTGAGTCTGTGTCCATTCTTTTTGTACAATTCCTTTTATAACTGATGACCATCATCTCTGGCCAGGGTTATTACAGGATATTCTTTATAGTTTTGATCTTAATTCATGTACACATAAATGATCTTTCCTGCCCTTTGCTAGATCATGCCAGGAGCAGTAACGTGCTGGGATTCCAAATGGCCAATATAAATGCTTAGGATCTTATTCAGTGCTTCAACACAAGTCGAGAGGCTGACAGGCCAGTGTGAGCCTTTTCTGGGGGATCGCTATGGAAACATTAGATGATTTTCCACATAGTCATCCCTTGGGGATGGTTCCAGAATTCCCAGCAGAAACCCAAGTCCTTCATATAATGTGGTGTAGTATTTGCATATAACCTATGCGCATTCTCCCCTATACTTTAAATTATCTCTGTATTACTTATAACACCTAATATGATGTTAATGCTAAGTAAATAGTTGTAAATGCAATGTAAAAACTGTACTGTTTAGGGAATAATGGCAAGGGAAAAAAGTCTGTACATGTTTGGCACAGATGCAACCACTGTAGGCATTTGAACTCACGGACTCGTGGAACCTGGGATACGACTGCATTTCCAATGTGCCTAGCAGGCCTGCTTAAGGACACAGATACCACAAAGCAAATGTAAGAGGAAAAGAACGAGACCCCAGGTATAAGGAAGGGGACTTGGAATTTAAACAAGAGGCAAGAAAAACTCATGAGAAGCAAACTTCCATTGCCTCATGAGAGGCACATGTAGATTCTACATTACAATAATACAATTTCCTATTCTTATTCAACTATGGGGCTTTAGAAATAACAGAACTCTAAGTTTCATGTGTTATATTGGTAGCCTTTTCCTTTTGTTGCTTAAAGAGTCGATTTGCTGCTATAATGAACAAATATTACAGAGCAATTTTCTCCCCTTAAGATGTTCTTTTAATTTAAAAACAATTCATAGGATATTATCACAAATAGCTAGAAACCAGATAAAAAGACTTACGAATAATTTAAGCTTACAGATATACAAACATAAAATACACAAATATAAAATTAACAATTAAATATTTTCTATAAATAATGATCAAGAAATATAAAAATATTTTTTCAAATTCTTCAAAGATTAAAAAGCAGCAATCTTATACTAAACAAGCAAAATAACAATACCAGTATGAGCAATTTTTCTTGTAAGTGCATAGGACAAAAATATAAAACCGGAAAAATGGCATTTATAAAAAGATGTTGGAAATTCCTCCACTTTGCTTTTATTACAAGGTAAAATTCCTTAGATTTAAGAAAGTGTTAATGGTGGTATCCCTGAGGGAAGGATAGAGAGCTAAGTAGAAGAGACACAGCTTTCCCCATATACCTGCACTGTTTTTGACTTTTGTATATTTTTAAGTACGTGTTGAACCCCACACTCCTAGTAAACAAATTGAAAGCACTTAGGATGGTAGTGAGAGGTTAAACAATTCAGTTTTTAAAACTACTTTTTCAATAAAACTAACTTTTAAAACCAAAAGAAATTATATACAAAAACTATTAGTCCTTTAGCAAAAACCAAAATCACATGCTACTTGTTTCTGTTTTCAATTCACTTTTTGATTATATAAATAAACTAATTCTGAAGAAGGCAATTTTCCAAATGAATCACGGTAAAATTTAATTCATTAAAAATAAAAACACTGTGTCAATTTGTTTAAGGTGCTCTACACATAGATTTTGTGATATTTGCTTAATAATTTCAAGAAGCAAAATGGAAAGCATATAAAATTAGTGACATACAAAATAGAAAGTTTTAAGATTTGTTAATGAGACTTTGTATAATTCCTGGGTTTTATTTATTTTAGATTTTAAGTTCACTACGCAGAAATTGTGTAAAAGATTTTGGGGGATTGTTAAATAAATAAATTCTTAAGCTTGGAATAACAATTATCAACAATTGAGAAAGAGGTACAATGAAAATTTCTAAAAATATCAGCACTAGAGAATTTCATTTAAAGTAAGAAATACTCACCAAAGCAAGCACTACTAATAGTTTTTAATGTATCCTTCCAGAAATGCATAGACAAGCATATATCATGTGTATGTATATATATATATATATATATATATATATAGACAGATAGATATAGATATTTAATTTCTATGGCATTTAATACTTTACAAAATAAGAGAGCATAATAAAGAATTATTGGTAGACTAAGTCTGGAGGGGGAAATCCCAAAGTAATTTTTCTCCTTCTCTTTAGAATTTAAGGGGATTACAGGTTAATAGGTACATACTTACTTCTAGACACTCAACTAGGCAGTTTGTCTACGTCGTCTCACTTAATCCTCAGAACAACGTAGCAAGGAAGGGATTATTGCATTTTAGAGATTGGTTCAGAGATGTTAAATGCCCTGAGCTAAGAAGTGGCAAAATAAAAATATGAACCCAGATCTAACTATACAGTTCAAAATATTTTCACTAATAAGGATACCTCCCAAACACAAATCTCTCCAATTGAGTATTCATTCCATATTTTAATAATACCAAAGAGATTTACTTTAGGATGAGTAAAATGAGGTAAAGGACATGGAAATGCTTTGTAAACCAAAGATGAGCCTAAGAAATAGTCAGCATCATGGAACACATACCAGAACCTGAGTGGTGTTTGCTTGTGAACTTGGGTAGCAATTGTCTTGACAAATGAAACACAGTCCGAGATTACCCACAACTGACTGTCAAACTCTGAAATCTTTCCAAGCGTCAGGCGACGAAAGCTGCCTAACATGCCCAGTCCACCTAGCTGTCCAAGCTGAATCTCGGAAGAGGGCAGAGCAGCTGTGCAACAGCGTCAGGCTGATAAGATCCGGGCTGGGGTTCTTCACTGTGATAAACACCACTATAAGTCATCTGACTGATAGCACCACTATCAGTTATAATATCAGATACGTTCTTGTGTGGCACTTTACAGAGGGTTGGGGAGGGAGAGCGCATTCTACAAAACACTAGACTTTACGTAGAATAAGCATTATGTACCAGGCTCTATGGATACAAAGATGAACCAGATGCCTAGCCTGTTGAGTCTCATGGGAAAAACCTATCAGTAAGCAGCCAGAGTGGTCACAGATAGTGTAGACTTACACACACCACACTGTGAGAGCTCAAGGGATTGAACCATTGGCTTGGCCTGCGAGGAGTGAGAGGGACTCCTGCGGAGACGCTCCAGTCCTGTCTTGGAGGACAAGAAAGACAAGTGAACAAGGCAGGCGATAATTCTAGTCAAAGGGAACAACACATCCAGGCAACGGAGTCACGAAACTGTTATCACATATTTCTGGAGCAGCAAAGAGTTCAGTGAGGCAGGAGAACAGGGTGTGTGAGGATGGCAACAGAGAGAATGGGAGGGCAAAAGGGGCAGGGTGGTCAGGCTCTTGTGTACCACACCTGTCAGCTAGACTTTATCCTGTACGCAGTGCAATGCTAGCAAGTTTTCAAAAAAGATCTACGTGTAAAAAGCAGCCTGGCAATGATGCGGTGGATGGACTGCAGCAATAAAGGCAGGGAGCATTTAATACTCCCTGGATGGACCAAAGGATGCTCCTGGGTTAAGACAATGGTAATGGGGACGAAGGGGAAGGAATACATTCCAAAGAGATTCCTGAGGCGAAAAGGAGAAGACAAGGGTCCTATTAGAAAGCTGGAAGTGGAAGCTGATGGTGTGGCTGGAGCAAATCACAGAAGGGAAATACCTTTAACACTGAGACCACAGGATGAGGCAGCAGTAGTGTAATGAGCTTTGTTTTACATGATCATCAAATATCTATTGACTGCGCACTGCATGTGCCAAGCAGTGGGCCAGGCTGAGAGTTCAAAGATGAATAAGCCTGGCCCTGACTTCACAGAGCTCAGTTTACTGGTAGCAGCAGATAGACAAACAAGATTACAGCCCAATGTGAGATGAGCTCTTGGATGGAGACATACGGTGGTGACGCAGGAGGTTGGGGGGGGGGGGGGCAGAGGATGCAGAGTCTAAGTGGGCCTGAGGGAGACATGGACATGGACCAACTCTCTGAAGAAGCTGTTGAGCTGAAGACTTGAAAGACGAGGAGCAGTTTGTCAGGAAGACACCCACAGGAAGGACATTCTAAGAAAGAAACTATACCTGCCAAAGCCAGGAGTGTGTGAATACTATGGAGGCGAGGGGGAGAGAGGGGGGTGAAGGGCCCAATCCAAAGAGTCCTGCATCAAAGCAACAGCTCCCCGACCCCCTCCCCACCACTCAACCCCAGTCAGTGTGTCTTCCACACTGCTGCTATAGAAAGCTGCTCTCCAACTTTTCATTTTGAAAAACCTCACAGAGAAGATGAAAGAATAGTACAACGAAGACCTCTATGCCCTGCATCCAGAGGAAAAAATGATGAACATTTTATCATTTTAAATCTTTCTTTTTATATATATTTGCTTTTCTATTTTTACCAAACCACTTGAAAGCAGAGTACAGACAGTATGACACTTCATCCCTAAATACTTCAGCATGCATCTCCTAAGAACAGACAAAACCATGATACTATTTTCACATCTAAGGAAAATAATTGTTCTGTAATATCTAACCTCCACTCCATATTAAAATGTCCTTAATTGTTCCCCAAATGTCTTTTATAGTTTTCTTGGCGGGGTGGGGCAGGGTGGAAGGGAAGAGGGATTAGGATCCAGTCAAGTTTCATGTCATAGAGATCTTTCTAATAGGAAAAAGTTCTGCTCAGAATTCTTTAGTTGTCCACTTCACCAATGGGTTCAAGTCCATACTACTCTTCCTAGGGATCCAGACGAGTGTTGCCAAGAGTTGAGCTAGGGGAGTGGCGATAGAGAAGATGGAGCCAAGACAGGCCAGAAGCAGAACTGACAGATTTGGCAACTGACTAGATGGGAGGGAACAGAAGGTGATGGCTTGGGGAAGACCTTGTCGTTTCTAGCCTGGGCCACTAAACACAAGACATTCCATTACTGGGGGGAGAGAACCCAGAAAGAGCAAGCAGGCTTTGTAGGAGGAAGATGAGTTAAATTCTGGGTACAAAAGCATCTCAAGCACCTGTGGGACACTAGTGCAATGTCCAGTAAGCAGCTGGAACTCTATGCTGGGAAGTAAGTCTCCCAGGAAGACTTCTTTCTCCCCTCTAAAAACGTTCTTGCAAGGTCACCCACAACATCCCTGTTGGCAAATTCAGTTTTCTTCTGTCATCTTACTTAACCTTTTAGCAGCATCTGGCATAGGTGACCACTCTCTCCTTGAAATATTTCCCTCTAGGCACTGTCACATAACAATCACCTCACTGGCTGCTCTTTTCCAGGCTCCCTTGCCCCCTCTCCTTCCTGTATCCAACCTGTAAATGTTCACATATCCCAGGTGCCGTTTCTCAGCCCCTTCTCTATCCACACGCTCTCCTCAAGCAATCTCATCCATTCCGATGGCTTTAAAAAACGTTTTATTATGAAAAATTTCAATCAAGCATGAAACATACAATGAAACTCATGTATCTATCAACATTTAGCATTCCTATATGCTGACAACTCCCAAACGTTACCCGTAGCCCAGACACCTTGTTTGAGGAGCCATATAGGTCAACCGCCCACATGGCCTTTCCATCTGAATACCTCACAGCCATCTCAAACTTTACCAGATTCAAAACTGCTCTGGATCACCCCTTCCACCCAGCACTTGTTCCTCCTTCTCTGAGTTCCTAGCAAGCTCCCAGATGGCAAGGATCTTGAGTGCCTTATTCACTGTTTCTCAACAGCAACTGGCACGTGGCAGGCACTCACATACCTACGGAAAAAATGACTCAGTAAATGGCACCAGCATCTGCCCAGTTGGCCATTACCCCTGATTTTGTCCCCTTTCCAAAGTCAGACCGATCTTTTAAAAATGTAGATCAGTTCACGTTACACTAGAGTTTATACCTTTAAATGTCTTCCATGGCTCTCAGAATAAAATCCAAGCTCTCTAAAATGGCCTGTAAGGCCTAGAATTATCTGGCCCCACTCTTTGCCACCTCTTCTCCGGTCAGTCTTCCCTTTATTCCTGTGCTACAGCCTCCTAGACTGTTCTGGGGTTTCCCAGTACTCATGGCTCCTTCCCAGTCAGGGCTTTCATGCACACTGGCTCTTCAGGTCTCAGCTTAATGTCACCTTCTTGGAGTGGCCTTCCATGATCTCATGTGGTAGGTTTCCTGATGTTCTCTCACAGCACCTATCTCAGTCGTTAAGTCTATAGGGGTCTTTACTCCTGCCATGGCTTCCTTGGGATAGTGACCACGGCTATTATGCTCAGTTCCACAGGGCTTCAAAGACAATGTATACATTCAATATTTGATAGAATGAGTGGCAACTCCAGGTACTAGCTTTGTGATCTTGGGCACTTTAGGTGAACATGTTGGATGAACACCTTCAGCCTCAGCTGTCTTTTTTGGGAAGAAGAAACTATGAATTTCATGTGCTCATATCACTTGTGTGAGAAAATACGACACTCAGTATTTGCTCAATAACGGAATAAAAATAAAACTTTTAATCAACATGGAAACATAAACATCAAATTTGGAAATACAAGCTGAGCATCAGTCCTAGGAAGGGCGCTGGGCCTGAAGCCCGACAAACTTGGGTTCAAACGCCTTGTCTGACAGTGTGAGGTTCCAACTCATCTCTAAAATGCAGATCCTATTCCTTCTAAAGATTGCTACTAGGATTAAATTAAATAAGCCATATGATATAAAGCTCCCTGGCCCATAGTAAGAGTTTAACAAACAGGCAGTTCCTTTGCTCTTTCATTTTTAAGCGCCAACTGTATTTTCTAGAGGCTCACTATTTAATTAAAAACAAACAAAACGGTTAACATTTAAATTACCCGATGTAAAGAAAACGATAAAGCAAATCTACAGGTAAGTTAGCACGGGCTTTGGCTTTTGAATGTGGAAAACTGGACGTGGATATGTCAAAGTGATGGATTCAGGAAACCAAACATGTAATCCAAGGAGGTTAGGAAAAAAGTTTAAACATGAACCCAACGCCTACTCAGTGCTGGTAACTGTGAACACTGTTTGATCGGCTACCTATTTTAAAATGTAAGTCAAAGACTCCGTCGTGCTGAGACCGCCTCACTACTCCCTCCCTCCCTTCAATGACGGCCCACCGGGGACGGTGCGTTATTCCTTCCTCACAACCACCTAGGAGATAAGCGGTATCACTACTGCCATTTACAGGTGCAGACCCCGAGGCTTGCGGGGGCGGGCAGCTTGCTCAGGACGCCCGGCGGGAAGCGGGCCAGGGCCTGCGGGCCCGCCCTCGGCCTCCGCTCCGGGTGGCGACAGGTCAAGGTCCCGCAGGCCGGGCCCGCGCGGCGGGCGGACGGGGCCTCGGCGCCGAGCGCCGTCCCGGCCGTGACCTTGAGTCCGGCCGGCCAGGAGGGCGCTCCGACCCCGTCGAGGCCCTGGCCGGGCCAACCCCGCGGACCGCGACCTCTGCCCCCGCCGCCCCGCAGCCCCGCCCGGGGGAGCGCGGCCGAGCTGAGGCGGAGACCCGCGCCGGGGACCCCGCGCCTTCTGCCCCGCGCAGCCCCTCCCCGGCCGCTCCCGGAAAAGGCGGCGCTGCTCACCGGAGCCCGGGCAGGAGGTTGCAGGGGGCGGCCCGCCGCAGGAGGCCGCCGGCCGCCGCCGCTCCGTGGGCGTACAGCACTCGCGCCGCCATCTTGCTCCGGCGCCTCGGCTCCCACCGCCCGGGCCGCCGCCGCCGCCGCCGCGACCCCTCCCCCCGCCAGGCCCGCCGAGGCTGGGGCGGGGCGGGGCGTGCGGCCGCTGCAGCGAGGGGGCGCCGCCGCCAGGGGGAGCAGGGCGCGCGGCGGCGGGCAGCCCGGTAGCCCCAAAAAAGGAGCGGGAAGCCGGAGAGGAGCCAACTGGGAGACAGTAATCCACAGCGAAACGCGCGCTGCGGCCACAACAGGGCGCGCGAAAGGAACATGGGCGTGGCCTGAATGTAGGCGGAAAGCTCCACAGGCTGGAGGGACACTTGCTAGGGGCATCCAGGGCCTGAGGGCAAAGCTGGGAGGCGGGCTTCTCCCTCAATACCTTGTAAATATATTGCCTCTTCAAAAACAAATAAATAACGCTTTAATAAAAGCATTCTGGGTGGAAACATACTCAAGTTCTCTCGTAGTTTTGGGGCTCCTTTGTTCCAGTTCATTTCGGCAGGGTTGGCGCTGCCCGATCCCTGCCCCTAAATCGTCCCGGTCTAGCAGGGCAGGATGTGAAATGATGATTGGATCGGGTGTGTCAAGTGTCCAAATGAAGGGGTTCACAAGACGGGAAGGGAGCACGGATGGGAGAGCATGCACCCCGCAGTGGCTGTGAAATGGAGGATAGGCCTCCAAGGAGCTGGCAGGACAGCGCAGTCCCAAGGGAAGACGAACTGACCAGTGTGAGGAGGGACGACTGCTCCCGCTGACTGAGGAAACAACTGAAAGCCGTGAGTCAGGATGGCACGGTTTGGGGAAAAAGTATCCTGCGGTAAGATAAAAGAGCCACAACTGTAACCGTGAAAACTGCAACCAAGACAAGGTGGCAGAAAGGGGGCTGGACACGGAGCAGCAGAGGCCCCAGCCACTAAGGGGAACATTTCAAGGCCAGTGCGGGTCTGCAAAGGTTAAGAGGAAGATGCCCTCAGGACTGGGAGGTCTCTGCTACCCAGGCAGGTGTCTGCGTAGGAGGGGTAGGGGCAGGAACTGGGCTTGTGCGCTGAGGGGTTCTCCGAAGCTGGTCATCTTGTAGGTGAAGGAAGCAGGGAGGCTCGAGGCAGTTTTTTGATTGGAGCATTATTTGAACCCGTTAATATGGCGAGGAACCACCGAGGACAGAAACGGGGCTTTGGATGCTGAAGTGGCAACAAGGATTTGCCCCAGACCAGAGAGATGCATTTTTCTTCTTTATGTTTTTTAAGATTGGCACCGGAGCTAACAACTGTTGCCAATCTTTTTTTTTTCCCTGCTTTTCCCCCCCAAATCTCCCCAGTACATAGTTGTATATTTTAGTTGTGGGTCCCTCTAGTTGTGGCATGTGGGATGCCACCTCAGTGTGGCCTGATCAGCAGTGCCATGTCTGTGTCCAAGATTCGAACTGGGGAAACCCTGGGCCGCCGAAGCAGAGAGCACGAACTTAACCACTTGGCCACAGGGCTGGCCCCTGCATTTCTATCTTGTAGGCCAATGGAAAGGCCAAGGGACAGAGGGACAGGAGGCCAGAGGCTGCGTGGCTGAAGGAGTTCCTGCTCTCAACTGGCTTATGCTTAGTGAGGCTGTAGAAGCTGGACAGACCGAAAAGGAAGACTGAAGTGAGCTCTCCCCAGGGTGGCAAGGATATGTTGGAATCCTGCAGTGGGAAGCAGGGCCTCTTCAAACCAGTGGTGTCAATGTGCCTTTGTGACTTTCTCACACATTCCTCATAATTCTCTGCTCTATTTCAGGAGACAAACTCTTTCAAATCTATTTTTGCTGAAACGTTAACTTGGTAGACATTTCTTTGCTGACCTTGCTTTAGTGTTACTTAGTGTTAGGCCACTCATTCTGCATTTTTTTCTCCACTATCATTTGCTGGAGTTCCATTAACCAAATGCTTTTTACTGGGGACAGGTAGTCTTATTTCACAGATGTGTGGCTTCGGTTACTCAATGCCATGGAATAAATATAGGGCATCTTTCTGGGGTATAATTTTTACACCAAGATTTTCAGGAAAAATATCTTAAGATAAAATGATACACTAGAGTATATGTAAACATTGAAAATACTTCAGCTTTTAGAGATGGCTGAGACAGGTGTCCTGTCCCTTCCAGGATAACTCGTGCACATAGCCCCACCTGCCAGAGACCTAGACACTCTCAGATGCTTCCTTTTTGCTGACCTTCCCTGGTACCAACTCCTGAGGCTTCTACTTTAGAACATCATCTATCCAAACTCTTCATCTTCCCTTCCCAACTCAGTTTGGGTCTTTGGACCAATTTTTGAACAGGTCACTGTCTCCCTACGTGAAATCTTTCATCTTCTAGTCCACTCTCTACACTGAGGCTGTTAACTTTTATTGAAATGTGAAGCTAATTATATCACTCCCTTTAAAAACATTACATATTCCACCACCACTTACACAATAATTCCTATTTCTCTGAGTTCCACCCTTGTTTATTTTTTATTTTTTTTGAGAAGATTAGCTCTGAGCTAACTACTGCCAATCCTTCTTTTTGCTGAGGAAGACTGGCCCTGAACTAACATCCGTGCCCATCTTCCTCTACTTTATACATGGGACGCCTACCACAGCATGGCTTTTGTGAAGCGGTGCCATGTCCGCACCTGGGATCTGAACTGGCGAACCCCAGGTTCCCGGGGAAGTGGAACGCACAAACCCAACCACTGAGGCACCAGGCCGGCCCCTCCACCCTTGTTGAAAATGTCCCTTCGTTATGCTCCTTTCTCTCATACTTTGAGGACTTTACCTTCTGCTTAAAATGCCCGTTCTACACCCCTCATCTACTAGCCTGGAGACTCTTCCTTCAATATTCAGTTCTAGCATCAGCTCATCTCTTCTGGGAAGTTACCCTAATTTCTCTCCCATCCATGTGCTTCTGTTTGCCATGAAGCCACCTGTACATACCTCCCCAATAGATGTAATCCCTGAGAGGTTGGGCAGTGTCTGTAGTCCTTGTTGAAACCCTGTGTTTGTACAATACACATATTAGCTGAGTTTGGAATATGTTCCAAGTCTCTTTCTAGGAGCAGAAGACTGAAATATAGTGCTCAATATTTTATCAGGTCAAAATCTAAGTTATCACAGTTTATTAATGAACAGCAACAAAAGTCTGAAACTCCCCAACTCAAATGCATGTGTGAGAAGTTCTACAATTTCAGCAATATATCATATTTTAAGAACTCATTCCTATTTAATCTAGCCTAGGATAAAGGATAAAAGTGACACAGAATTTTTAAGTGTTATTTTCTATGTGTCAACATGCTTATTAATACAGACTATAATCTAATAAAGTCTGACCCTAAGCATGTTGATTATTTCCATTTGGAACTGGCTAGATGAAAGAAGAAAATTTAAATTAATTTTGAATATATACCAGCAAAAATAAATATTCACTTAATGTGTTCTTATCTGTTTATGATATCAAAGATTTTCTCCCAAAATAGAGGTTCTAAGATAAACTCAAGATTCCTTTGAATGAAAAAAAAATACACCTTCTAAAACAGTCAGCTTACAAAATAATGCAGTGGACTGCTAGGCACACTTGGTGTAACAGGAAAGTATGTTCACTGAAAACGAAATTTGAAACATGACCATAAACCTTCATGAAAAATTATAACAGCCCCTTTATTCATTTACTTTTAGCTATTTCATAAATACCAGAAGAGAAACTAGACAGTCCGTGATAAAACTTAGAAAAATTTCTTTTTCCACAAAGCAAAGCTATAAATCTTTCCCTTTGGCTCCTTCTTCCGACCCTCCTTCACTGTGTTGAAGAGATAACGAGTTATTCCAGATTTTTGGTGAGGTGGGTGGTTTCCAAACTGACTGGACTCTCCAGGTAGGCGGTTCCTGCACAGGGTTTTCCAGTCACTGGATCTATGACTTGTCCAACTTTGAAAATGATCTCAGCCAGTTCATGTTTCACATGCTTCGTTCGTGGGACAGGTAAAGCTTTGAGAAGCACGATATCCCCAACTGTGCACTGCTGAAGAGCATCGTGAGCAAAATAGGTTTTTCGCTTATTAAAATACTGTTGAGAGGAAGAGGAAGAAATCAGTAGTTCACATACGTGATCTGGCAACGCAGTACAGAATATGAAAAAGTAATGCACAGAAAACAAGCTGGGACTCGGGGGGAAAAGGTAATATACTTAAAGAGTCTTCCAATACAAAAGTTAGCTGCTTAATTTCTGGAAAACAGCCATGACTGTTCCAGAGCTGATCCTGTCCCCAGCTCTCCAGCCTATTCCCTTCAGCACCCTTGCTCTATGAACTAGCATCCTTCTCTACGCTATTTAAAGTCCTCCTTCTCAGTGGAGCTTTTGCCTGCTTATAAACATGCTACTCTCACCACTATCTGTGTGATTTGGAACAAGTTACTCAACCACTCCAAGATCAGTCTTTTTTCCACCATAAAATGAGGCTCCAATATCCGCACCTCTCAAGTTATCAAAAGAATTAAACGTTATAACGTACGTAAAGCACTTAGCTCCACGCCTGGCTCAAAGTACTGCAAACAAGCAACAGATAATAATTAGAATCACCTATTCCTCATGACAACCCTGCTACAGCAGGTATCCCCATTTGACAGATGAGAAAAACAAGCTCAGGGAGGTAAAGTGTACAGCTAGTAAACAAGAGAGTCAGTAATCAAACTAAGGTCTTCTGATCCTAAGGCCGATGATCATGCCGACATTCTTCAGCTTGCTCCTATGTTTTTGATCCTAGATAACAAACAGCATTTCTACCTACCTGTGTGCCCAAGCTTAAATGCAGAAACATCCTTGGCATTTCCCCCTCCCTCACTTGCACATCAAGCAAATCAAGAACTCTGTCCTTTCTGAAACCTGCTTTTCCCACCCCATCCCCACTGCTCCAAGGACTGTTCAGGTCCTTAACATTTCCATCCCAGACTTCTGCAATAGCCACCTTACCCACTTCCTTACTTCCAGTCCTCACCCCATCCCTAAGTCTCCAAGTCTGTCTTTCCTTTGCGTATAGGATGAAATCCAAAATACAAGATAAAAGACCCTTCACAGTCCAGCTCCAATTGCTCTTGCATTCATTCAACAACAGTGCCTACTTAGTGCTAAGCTCTGGGCTCTACTTTGCCAAACCGCTTGCTGTTCACTTAGAATGCCATGCCCTTTCATGGCTAAAGGAACTTCCACAAACTACTCATCACGGTGGGAATGACTTCCCCCGATGTGATCCTCTGGATAACATCCTTGTTGAGATTCAGCTCAGATGTCTTTTAATCGAGGATGCTCTCCTTCAGCAACAGGGGAAGGAAGAACAAGACATCTTGCTCTCTGCTCCCACAGTACTTTACACATAGAACAACTAGCACTTAGACTGAATTGAAATGAACTCTGTGTGTCGCTAGAATGTAAGAACCATGGTTAATTCACTTTGCTATACTCATGAACCAGCACAGTGCCCGGTTTGAAGCAGATGCTTGGGGCCAGCCCAGTGGCGCAGCGGTTAAGTTCGTACGTTCCGCTTCTCAGCAGCCTGGGTTCCCCGATTCAGATCCCGGGTGCCACTTGGCAAAAGCCATGCTGTGGTAGGCGTCCCACGTATCAAGTAGAGGAAGATGGGCACGGATGTTAGCTCAGGGCCAGTCTTCCTCAGCAAAAAGAGGAGGATTGACAGTAGTTAGCTCAGGGCTAATCTTCCTCAAAAAAGAAAAGAAAAAAAAGAAGCAGATGCTCAAGGCATTTTTGACAGGCAAGTGTTTTTCTGTTCACAACCCAGAACATGCTGGAGATCTATCAATCCATCTGACAAGAGGGATGTTTCTCACCTTTAATAAATAGGGATCCAGAACAAGCCTGGTCACTCTCACTTTAGCAGTTTTTTGCATTGCTGTCCCAATCACCTTCCCCACGATCCATTTGGCATGGACAGATGAACGGGCTATTGACATTATGATGTGGCTTTGGTCACCTGAAAAACAAATTTCAAAGTTAATAGTCTGGCGGTTATGACTTACCAAATGCATTTTGTCACTAGAACAGCCCAAGCTCAGAAACAGCTTTTGTTGACCTTCTGGAATCACAGCTTTAGAGACGCTTACACGTTTCACTACTTCCTTAACTCCCCTCTTTGTACTGGTTACAAAGCTGTAATTTTAATCTCTCGAAGCCTCAGTTTCACCCTCTGCAAAATGGCAATAACATCAGGGCCTGCTCACAGGAGTGCTTTGAGGATTTAACGCTTAAGGCGCTCAATAGCGCGAATAAACGCTGGCCTTTACTGATGTCCTTTCTTTCTTTCCATCCCGCCAGGCTGCCCGTCCCCAAGGCGCACAGCCCAGCTACTCGCGGCGCGCACGGCCTAGGCGGAGCGGCCAGGGGTCCTCCCCACTGAAGGAGACCTTGACTTGGGACTGTCTTCCAGATCAGTTAATACCGAGTCCATCCCGTCGGCCTAGGGACGGCTGGGATGAACGATCCCTCGGCCCTGGCCAACCCTGAGGCCAGGCGACGCCGACCCGTCTCCAGAGCTCTCGCACCCGGACGCCCCGACCCCCAACGCCACCCTCACCGCAGCTGCAGCGCGCAGCCAGCGCTCACCCCCGGGCTCTCCAGGCACGCAGCGACCGGAGCGCCGGCCGGAGCGCGATGGCGTCACGGCGCACGCAGGTCGCTCCGTCCCAGACCGCCCCTCTCATTGGCCGCGGGTCCGCTCAGCCGCGGGCGGGGTTAAAGCCAGGGCTCCGCCCACTTCCCCTTGAAAGGGGCCCAGGAGCGTTGGTGACCGGGGATCCTGACTTCTGCTTTCTCCGCGCCCGGAGGCAGGGGCGGGGGGTGGGGGGGTGGGTTTCGGCTTTTCCTTTCGCTATTCCATTTGGTTTCCTCTCTTTCCGTTGAGCTCCCAGGCGTTGGACAAGGCGATCCAAATCAAAGGAACTTTATTAATTCATCAAACGTTGAAACCTTGTGTGCTGCTAAATACTGAGACTGAAATATTTAAGCATTTCTACTCCCACAACTGCTTTTAAGATAAACTTATGAGATTTTTATGTCCAGTAGGATTTTAGGTGTTATTTCTCGGTATCTGTGAGATGGAGAGAAGTCCGGTGTGGGTACATATGTATGTGTGCCAATTATGAAGGACTTAGATGGGCCAGAGCAGGCTGTTTAATGATGCCTTCTCACATAGAGGGAAGATTGGGCTCTTGTTTGGAAATTGATAAGAGGAACAGAAAACAATAGGCTACTGGCACAGACAATTTGAGGGCCAAAATATTCATGTGGTCAATTGTCTTTGACATTGAAACGTCTGTCTTAGCAGCTGGTGAGGGGAGGCTGGGAACAATAAGAATGCATCCATATGCTAGTGTGTCCAGCACTCATTGCTTTCTCAGCAAACGTTTATGGAACACTTATTCTCAGACTCTGTGCTAGGCACTGGGAGCAAAAAGATGAATCAAAGGGGCCCCATGCTCTCCAAAAGCCCACAGTCTACTAGGGACAGGTGACCAAAGAAACAATTATAAAACTAGCACGGATAAAGGGAGCCTTGAGAAAGGAGTGCTTAACTTTGCAGCAAGAGGAGACGATCAGTACCTAGCCCCTGGCTACGGGCCATATCTTGAGAAGAGAGGGACATGGGATGTGGGGAGGGCATTTGAAGCAGAAAGGAGAGCATGTGCAGGGGTGTGACAGAACATAGTATGATGAGAAGCAGTCTGGTACTGCCAGAATGTAGGGTGAGGGCAAGAGTGGCAGGGATGGAAGCTGGACAGGGACAGGCCTCTACCTAGGACGTATTTTTTGTTAAGAACCTTTTTCTTCTAAGTGATGGGGAGCCCTTGAAACATATGAGTAGTTTTGCTAGCTTTCAAGATCATTCTGTAACAGCTAGATCTTAGGTTAACAAGAGGGAAGCCATCCTAGGGAAAGGAAGCAATATGGTAACTATGACCCTGACTCACTAGTCTCTGTGAATACAGTCTAGTCTGCACGTAGCCTAGATGATTAAGCACCTCTCGCTTTTACAAAAATACATGATCCGCTAGTTCTATGACTCTTGCTTACGTATATCTGCCAGCTATGATAAGACAACTTTGTTCTCTGAGTTCCCCAGGAACATGACAACCTCCAGAAAGAAAAATTCTGCATTGGTACCCATCATGAATGACAGAAGAAAGAGATACTGTGGTGCCTTGAAGTTTGTCACATCAGATAGTCTACATCCCTAACCTCCCCCGCCCCTTCCCTGCCCATTTCCCCTATAGAACTGCCTCCAGATTCTGTATGATTTTAAGATGGTTCTTCAGGATGCTAGTCTACCATCTTCCGATTATGCTAGCTAATCGTATAAATTTTCCTTTCTCAGCCACCAGCTTGTTTGCAATTGATGGGCACCAGATTGCAGCGAGCAGAACCAGCCCCTTTTCGCTCAGTTACAATTCTGGTGGGAGTGTGGAAGACAGAATAGAGGTCAGAGAGATTGGGGGCTTTGCTAGGGATGGTGAAGACCTAAATCGGAGCATTGGGAATGAAAGAGAGAAGGTGGGCTGGAGAGTGACTGGGAAATTGACTGGCTATGTGAGGCAAGGGGACTGAGAGGAGGTAAGTGTGTGTGTGTGGCTTAAACAACAGAAATTTATTTTCTCACAGTTCTGGAGGCTGGAAATCTGAGAACAAGGTGCTGTCAGGGTCTGTTTCTGGTGAGAACTCTCTTCCTGGCTTGCAGATGGGCACCTTCTTGCTGTGTCCTCACATGGCCTTTCTTTTGTATATGTGTGCACAGGGGGAGAGAGAGAGAGAGCACATGCTGCTGTCTCCTTTTATAAAGCCACCAATCTCACGGGATTAGAGCCCCACCCTTATGACCTCATTTAACCCTAATTACCTCCCAAAGGTCCTATCTTCAAATACCATTACATTGAAGGTTAGGGCTTCAACATATATATGAATTTGGGGGGGACACAATTCAGTCCATAACAATAAAATCAAAAAAGCAAAGTATAAAAGCCTTGTAATCTTACATTTGAATTGGAAATACAGTATGAACTCATGATTTATTTTTCTCAAAAAAAAGTCCTTCCTAGAAAGCCTAGAAGTAATGACAACCTGGCAGCAATCAGTATACCAAGCACCCAGATTGTGGTATCTATATATCACTTCTCTCTAAAATGACCCGAGGATCATTGAGAAATGGCTGACTTCAGGTCTGGAGTGGGAAATGTATGAGTTAAACTCAGACGTCTACTTGTGTCAGAAATCAAGGGCGCTTTCAAAGATGAGTGGAGTCAGGTCCAAAGCCAAACTGAAGGAGCTCCTGCTGAACTAGGATGAGATCATGTAAGGCTGAAAAGAATAATAACTGCAATGGACTGAAAAACATAAAATGTATAAACATCTATAAGTTCATAAAATGATACTTCAAAGTAAAGCTTTATTGGTTTCTTTTGAAGATTCCTAGGGCACCGAGTCAATAGTTTGATAAACAAAAGGAAAGAATCAATATATCCTGCTATACGATACAAAGTACATCTCAGAATGATCAAATAATTGATGTATAAGAAATGACAGAATTGGAAAATCACTATTTTGCACCCACTAATGAAATAATGAATAATGTTAACAATGGTTAATGAAACCATTGGGTGAAAGATTGTTAGAGAACTTTTTAACAAAGAAAGCAGACTAATACCACCTGAACCCAGTTAGTCTTAGCATCAGTCAAAGTGAGTCAACTAGACATTATACAACTTTTGATGTAGAAGAAAAGGAAGTACGGTAGTCCCTCCTTATCCATGGGCTATATATTCCAAGACCCCCAGTGGATGCCTCAAGCCACAGATAGCACTAAACTCTGTATATACTGTGTTTTTTCCTATACATACATACCTATGATAAAGTTTAATTTATAAATTAGGCACAGTAAGAGATTACCAACCATAGCTAATAATTAAACAGAACAATTACAACAATATACTGTAATAAAAGTTACTGTAGACCTTAGCAACCTTAGGAAACAATTTTTTTCTTTCCTTATTAAGTTGAGAACTTTCACTTTTTCACTTAAAGAAAGCACTTCACAGCTTCTCTTTGGCATACCTCAATCGCCAGCATTGCTACTCTGGTGCCTTGGAGTCATTATTAAGTAAAATAAAGTTACTTGAAGACAAACACTGCAATACCTCTATAGCCAATCTGAAAACAGAGATGGCAACTAAGTGACTAATGGAGAGGTAGCATAGTGTGGATACTCTGGACAAAGGGATGATTCATGTCCCAGGTGGGACAGAGAGGGTTGGCATGAGATTTTATCATGCCACTGAGAGCAGTATGCAATTTGAAACTTATGAAATGTTTATTTCGGGAATTTTTCATTTAATATTTTGGACTGCGGTTGAACATGCATAGCTGAAAACATGAAAAGCAGAACGACAGATAAGGAGGGACTACTGTACACAGCGCAATATATAAAATATTAATACATAAAAAGTAATCTGAATCTAATCAATTTTCTAGATGTAGCCACCATTGTATAGGAAATACAATAGATAGAGGAACAAGTTAAGCATGCCAGGAGCAAGTAATCACTGAAATGAAAAACTCTATAGGTGGGTCTAAGGCAGATTAAATAGAACTGAACAGAGACATAGAAAGCTGAAAGTAAACCAGCTGAAATTATTCAGAATGCAGCAGAGAGGAAAACGTGAAGAGTAGATTGAGAAGTTCTTGTGTTCGTCTGTTAAAAGTTCCAAAAGGAGAGAAGTAAGAAAAGAGAATGGCTCATTTCTTGACTAAAACAATGGCTCCATTTCTTTTTTTTTTTTTTTTTTGAGGAAGATTAGCCCTGAGCTAACTACTGCCAATCCTCCTCTTTTTGCTGAGGAAGACTGGCCCTGAGCTAACATCCATGCCCATCTTCCTGTATTTTATATGTGGGATGCCTACCACAGCATGGCTTTTGTCAAGCGGTGCCATGTCTGCACCTGGGATCTGAACCAGTGAACCCCGGGCCGCTGAGAAGCGGAATGTGCACACTTAACTACTGAGCCACTGGGCCAGCCCCTTGACTAAAACAATGGAAGCCAGTGGCCACATTAGTAAGCATGGCTCTACCCCTGCTCACTTTCTTGCCTCTTCCCAGCCCTTGATAATGCCCTGAGATAGTGTGCATTAGTAGCATGACTACCTCAGAAAGCATAGATGATAGATGTGGTAGAAATCATTTATGAGACTTGAACTGGAGAAAGCTTGTGTGAGTTCAGGAGGTCCCCAAGATCATCCTCAGGTTCAACAAATCCTTAGAAAGACTCAGAGATGACTCACTCCTATCAGGCAGCACATTCCAAGGGCTTATGCGGTTACCTCCCAGGGGCCAGGGCAAAGGGCCAAATGTTTCTTTGAGTAAGATTTATCCTTTACTACACAGGTTAGAATGTCAGATAGCCCTTCAATGGGTATATAAAGGCTTGTACAGCCTCCAAGAGTTTGTATAATCTCTTCAGAACTCCCAAAATCATAAATGATAAGCTTCCAGACCTTCTTAATGCCTAGGCTCAGAAGTCCCAGAAAATCACTTCTTTTGCTTTTCTTTTGGATGAAGTAAGTCAGGAATCGACCCAGGTTCACACAGGAGCATAAATATCAGGAGGTGTTCTTCACGGGGGTCATCTTTGGAGACTGTCTACCACAGTCATTTCAAGGCAATTCTTATGGTGAGTTAAGTGTGAATTACGTTTGTGGTCTTTTCCTTCATGTCATACTTATAGGGTCCTTGGCCCTTAAAGACCACCTCTTATATAACGAAGTTTGTGTTCAGGCTATAATGTCATTTGGATTCATTCTAATCATGGTCCTTTTCATGAAAGAGGGTTTTTCTGTGAATCTAGGCAACTTGATCCCAGAATCTCATGGTTTTCTTGGAACTCTGGATGAATCGGCACATTCTAGAATTCTCACAGTGTGGATTATCCCTGGTGATTCTTTGCATTATCATGCTGCGAGATGACTCTTCATGATCAGTTTTGAACTTTGATGTTTTTTTTTTTCTCCTCTGGATTCAGGTCTAGTCCCCTAGATTTTGCGAACCAAAAGCTCTTTGGGGGGCTTGCCCCGTGGCCGAGTGGTTAGGTTCGCGTGCTCCGCTGCAGGCGGCCCAGTGTGTCGTTGGTTCAGATCCTGGGCGCGGACATGGCACTGCTCATCAGACCACGCTGAGGCGGCGTCCCACATGCCACAACTAGAAGGACCCACAACGAAGAATATACAGCTGTGTACTGGGGGGCTTTGGGGAGAGTAAGGAAAAAAAATTAAAAAAAGTTCTTTGGTAAAAGAACAGTAAGACTGACAGTAAGTTTTTCAAGGACTGTGTGGTCCCCTACTCCCACCCTGACGTGGCCCAGTCATGACTCTGAAACCCAGGGAAAGAATGTAGAAGACGGAAGAACCAGTGAGCAGAGGACAAAAGTGGTTGTAAATGATTTTGCCTTTTGGTTATCCAAAGTGAACATAGAGGGGAGTAAACAGAGTATTAGGTGGAAAAACAGTTGACAAGGAAACTAAACAGAGGTCATGGTCCTTGAGTACCAAAGGACCAGGTTTTGAAAAGACAGATCAGATCCTGGAGTCTGGATACTCCTCTCTGATTCCAGGGATCCTTAGTCTGAGGTTGGTGTAGGAAGGGTTTTAAGAGGCTTCTGAATTCCACAAAATTGTCTATGTAAAATTTGATGTGTTTGTACAGGTCTCTGGGGGGAGATGGTCCACGGCTTTTGTCAGACTCTCAAAGAGGTCTGTGACCCTGCTCTTCTGAAATTAAGAAATTACTGCCTTTTACCCAGATCACTACAAGAGACTGTTAATTAGTGTTCTAACTGCTTCCGGTTCTTGATTTAAATGCATCCAAAACACTGCCACACAGTTAATCTTCCCATTTTTTTTATTGTGGTAACATTGGTTTATAACATTATATAAATTTCAGGTGTACATCATTATATTTTAAAATCTTCCCATTTTTGTAATAAATCTGTAACTTCAGCTCCGCCTGCGCTCTTACCTTAAACAGTCAGTACTCCTACTTTATACTTAACTACAACTAATTTTCATATATACACCAGTAATCAAGAAGATCTATACCCCAGACAATTAAGTCTAGCTATCTTTGTCTAGGACCAGATTCTCTTCTATATTTTGATTGCTATAATTATCTCATTCAACCAGAGTTACTGAGCCATAGCCATATGACCTGGAGTAAATTACTTAATTTCTCTGCCTTCAGGCTTGTCATCTAAAAGATATGGCTTATTTCACTTATCTAAATCTGTAGTGTGCCCAGCATAATATCTGACCCAGATTATGTGCTCAACAAATGTTTGATTGTCTTGTATCTCATACCTCATTTGAATGTTTCTCAATAGACATTTAAGAAATCCTCATTAAATGAGTATATAGTAACAGATAATGTTTATAGAATACTTACCATGTGCTAGGCACTATGATACTTTTTTTCATATTATCTCATCTAATCCTTACTACAACTTTATTAGGCAGGTACTATTACTGTTCTCATTTTACAGACGAGGAAACTGATGCTGAGAGAGGTTAAATAACTTGCTTTAGGTCCCATAGCCAGCAAATGTAAGAAATGGAACTTGAACTTTGGCAGACCGACTACAGAGTCTGTAGTCATCACGATATAGCACCTACCTACCACTATCACAGGAGAAGGCTATCTCTGTCATCTGCCTCCTAGTACTTATTATAAGTCAAATGTTTGTGTGCCTATTTGGTGGCCAGAACTGTAGATAGGAATTAAAAGACACACTATTTTTTCCTATAAGATTACAGTCCAAGTGTGAAAAAAAATAATAAAAAAGCAACATAAGTAGTAGTCAAAGCTTGTTATGGTGAGGGATAGACTTTAAAGGGAATGGAAATTTAGAGAAAGCAAAGATCAACAAAGCAGAGGCAGTCAAGGAAGGAAGATTTCCCCAAAGAAGGGAATCCTAGACTCTTAACAATATGTTAGATGTGAATGGTTAGAGAATGCCACATCACTGGAGCCTTCATTGAAGCGCAGCCTGAGTAATGTGAACCAAGGGAGAATGGCAAAGAATAAAGCTAGAGAGAGTCAAGGCCACAATAGGTGGGCCCCAAAGGCCCCAGTAAAGAAGGTAGATTTTATCCTAAGTGCATTTGGAAGCTATTGATGGGTTTTAATAGAGGGCAACTTGATCCTGTTAACATTTTAAGGTCACTTTAATGGAGAATGGGTTGTGAGGCAAGACTAGAGGCAGAAAAAATAGTTAGATGATAAGCTTTCTTGAGAGACATAGTAGGATTGATGTACAATATAGGGAGTCAATTTGGGTCTCAGTTCATGTATTTAAAGTGAAAACAGTTAACTCTGTTGTTACTTTACTTTAGCAATGTTCATCTCTTTGGTATAAGCCAGAAGAAGTCAAGCACTAGGCTTTATGCAGGGTTGGTTTTTGAGAAAGGGACAAAGGAATGTACAGTACATTATTCACAAAAGGTTGATTATAATGATGATTACAATGTCTGGTTAGACAAGGATGGAAGGAAGACTACGAGGAGAGTAATGGACAGTAAAAAAAAGTGGCCCTATCATTGAAGTGTGGATTCAAAGAATTAAGGCCAAGGGCACACTTGATAGAATGAATTGAAAAGGAGAGATGATGGTGGGGAGAGTATGAGATGTTTGAAATTTCAGAAAGGAGAGCTAGTTTTCAATGAAAGTGGTGAAAACTTTATATGCATTATTTCATGTAAACAAAAACTTTTCCACGATATCATATTTCCCTCCAGTTATGACCTTAAATTTCTTTCTTTTACAGTTGAGCTTAAAACTTTTGTTGCTAATGACATAACCAGAGTAACTTTTAAAAATGCAAATCAGGGCTGGCCCGGTGGTGCAGCGGTTAAGTGCGCACGTTCCGCTTCTTGGTGTCCCGGGGTTCGCGGGTTCGGATCCTGGGTGCGGACACGGCACCGCTTGGCAAAAGCCATGCTGTGGTAGGCATCCCACACATGAAATAGAGGAAGATGGGCATGGACGTTAGCTCAGGGCCAGTTTTCCTCAGCAAAAAGAGGAGGATTGGCAGTAGTTAGCTCAGGGCTAATCTTCCTCAAAAAAAAAAAATGCAAATCAAATAATTTTATACTATCAAAGCTATAGTGAACGTCAATTAATTTTTTTTTTCAACCCTTGTTGGGAGGAAAACTTGGGGCTGTGAATTAATTGATAATAGACTAACAGGAGACAAGACAAGGTTTATTTACACATGCATGTGGGAACATTCAGATGAAGAGGCTCACTGAAAAAATGGAAATAGGGGTTTATATATCAACCTAATAGGAGAAAGAGAGGAGGGAGAAAGAGCCTCAATTGGAAAACAAAATGGACTTTTAGGAAAGGCTGAGTTCTAGATTAAAGGGCCACGAATCAATAACTTCTTGGACTCTGCTTATTAGGTCATGCGATCGACTGAACATAAACAGATGAAAAGACTACTCCATTTCTAATAGAGTGGTACAGTCAGGAGAACTGCAGTCCATCTACAGCAGTTAAGGCACAGGTCCAGAAAGGGAATCTCCCCAACACAGCTCTCAGATGTGGCTGTCTCAGTCTTTTTGGGCTGTTATAACAAAATACCAGAGACTGGTTGGCCTATAAACAACAGAAATTTACTCCTTACAGTTCTGGAGGCTGTGAAATCCAAAATCAAGGCACTGACATATTTGGTGTCGGACGGCCCTCTTCCTGGTTCACAGACAGTGGCTTCTTGCTGTGTCCTTACATGGTAGAAGGGACCAAGGGAGCTTTCTTGGGGCCCTTTTATAAGGGCACTAATCCCATTCATGAGGGCCCTGCCCTCATGACCTAGCCATTTCTCAAAAGCCCCATTTCCTAATACTGTCACCTTGGGGGTTAGGATTTAATATATGAATTTTGGAGGGACACAAACATTCAGACCATAGCAGTGACCATAAAGGGTAATGGTTGAGAAAGATGACAGAGAGAAAGAGAGAGAGATTGAATATGAGAACGAATGATGTGTATGTGGGTAAGGGACTAGATGGCTGACCAAGAAGCTCATTAAGTGTGGGGAGATGTTACTCCTTTCCAGACGCATCTAATTCATGTCTTACACCACAAATAACTGCATGTTGTTTTTCATTTTACTTTTATTTTTCCAAAAGACACTTTCTAATGTTGTTTCCCTCTTAAACCAATGCTCATTGGGTATGTTAGGGATTTTTTAAAAAATTGAGATATAATTGACATACAAACTGTGTAAATTTAAGGTGTACAATGTGTTGATGTGATATATTTATATATTGCAATATGATTACCACTGTAGCTTTACCTAACGCTTCTATCACGTTACGTAATTATCATTTCTTTTTTGTGGTGAGAAGAATTAAGATCTAATCTCTTAGAAACTTTGAAGTTTGTAATACGTACTGTTGGCTAGAATAACTATGCTGTGCATTAGATCTTCACAACTTATTTACCTACTAGTTGCAAGTTTGTACCCTTAAACAACATCTCCCCAATTCCCTCACCCCTCAGCCCCTAGTAACCACCATTCTACTCTGTTTCTACGAGTTTGGCTTTTTTAGATTCCACAGATAAGTGATATCATATGGAATTTGTCTTTCTCTGTCTGACATCTCACTTAGCATAATGCCCCCAAGGTCCATCATGTTGTTGTCTCAAATTGCAGGATTTCTCCCTTTCTCATGGCTGAATAATATTCCATTATATATCTCTCACATCTTTTTCACCCATTCATTCATGGAAGACACTAAGGTTGTTTTCATATCTTGGCTTTTGTGAATAATGGCACAATAATCATGCAAGTTTAGATATCTTTTCGATATCTTGTTTCCATTTCCTTTGGATATATTCCCAGAAGTGTGGTTGCTGAATAATATGGTAGTTCTATTTTAAAATTTTTTGTGGTCTTTTTTTTGAGATATAATTGGCATAAAACATTATTAGTTTCAGGGGTATGACATAATGATTCAGTGTTTATATATTGCGAAATGATCACCACAGTGTCTAGTTAACATCCATCATCACACATAGTTAAAATTTTTTTCTTGTGATGAGAACTTTTAAAATATACTCTTTTAGCAACTTTCAAATATACATTACAGTATTATTAACTATAGTTACCAGGATATATGTTACAACCACAGTACTTATTTATTTTAGAACTGGAAGTTTGTACCTTTTCACTGCCTTCACCCATTTTGCCCATTCCCCATCCCCCACCTCTGGCAACCACCAATCTGTTCTTTGTATCTATAAGTTTGGGTTTTTTGTAGATTCCACATATAAGTGAGATCATACAGTATTTGTCTTTCTCTGTCTGACTTATTTCTTTTAGCATAATGCCCTCAAGGTCCATCCATGATGTTGCATATGACAAAATTTCCTTCTTTCTTATGGCTGAATAATATTCCATTATATATATATATATCTCCCACATTTTCTTTACCCATTCATCCATTGATGGAGACTTAGGTTGCTTCCATGTCTTGGCTATTGTAAATAATGCAATAAACAGGGGGTACATATATCTTTTTGGGTTATTGTTTTCATTTACTTTGGATAAATATCCAGAAGTGGAATTGCTGGATCATATGTCAGTTCTATTTTTAATTTTTTGAGGAATCTCCACACTACTTTACATAGTGGCTGCACCAATTTATATTCCACCAACAGTTCACAAGGGTTCCCTTTTCTCCACATCCTCACCAAATCTTATCTCTTTTTTTCTTTTTCTTTCTTTTATTTATTTATTTATTTAAATTGCAGTAACATTGGATTATAACATTATATAGATTTCGGGCCAACACTTTTCTCTTTCAGCCATTCTAATAGGTGTGAGGTGATATTTCATTGTGATTTTGATTTGCATATCCCTGACGATTAGTCATGTTGAACACCTTTTCATGTACCTGTTGGCCATTTGAATGTCTTCTTTGGAAAAATGTCTATTTAGTTACTCTGCTAATTTTTCTATTGGATTTTTTTTGTTATTGAGTTGTATGAGTTCTTTACATATTTTGGATATTAACCTCTTATCTTATATATGGTTTGCAAATATTCTCTCCCATTCCATGGACTGTATTTTCATTTTGTTGATTATTTCTTTTGCTATGTAGAAGTTTTTTAGTTTGATGTAGTCCCACTTGTTGATCTTTGCTTTTCTTGCTTGTACTTTTGGTGTCATATCCAAATAATCATAGCCAAGATCAGTGTCAAGGAGCTTCCCTATTTTTTCTTCAAGGAGTTTTATGGCATCAGGTCATATGTTTAAGTCTTTAACCCATTTTGAGTTAATTTTTCTGAGTTGTGTGAGATAGGGGTCCAGTTTCATTTTTCTGGATGTGGTTACCCAGTTTTCCTAACACCATTTATTGAAGAGATTATCTTTTCCCCATTGAGTATTCTTGGCTCCCTTATTAAATATTAGTTGACCCTATATGAGGAGGATTATTTCTGGGCTCTCTATTCTGTTCCACTGGTCTATGTGTCTACTTTTATGCCCAGTACCATACTGTTTTAGTTACTATAGCTTCATAATATATTTCGAAATCAAGAAGTCTGAAGCCTTTAGCTTTGTTCTTCTTTGGATTGCTTTGGCTATTTGGGATATTTTGTGGCTCAATACAAATTTTAGGATTGTTTTTCTATTTCTGTGAAAAATGTCATTGAAATTTGATGAAGATTGCATTGAATCTATAGGTATCTTTAGGTAGTACAAATATTTTTACAATATTAAATTCTTCTGATTCATGAACACAGAATATCTTTCCATTTGTTTGTGTCTTCTTCGATTTCTTTCATCAAAGTCTTATAGTTTTCATTGCACAGATCTTTCATTTCCTTGGGTAAATTTACTCCTAAGTATTGTATTGTTTTTGATGCTATTGTGAATGGGATACTTTTATTTCTTTTTCAGATATTTTGTTTTTAGCGTATAGAAACATAACTGATTTCTAATGCTGATTTTATATCCTGCAACTTTACTGAATTTGTTGATTAGTTCCAATAGTTCTTTTGGTTGAGTCTTCAGGATTTTCTCTCTATAAGATCATATCATTTGCAAACAATGACAATTTTACTTCTTCCTTTCTGCTTTGAATGCCTTTTATTTCTTCATCTTGCCTTGATTGCTCCAGCTAGGACTTCTAGTACTATATTGAATAAGACCTTTGTCTTGTTCCTGATTTTAGAGGAAAAGCTTTCAACCTTTGACCATTGAGTATGATGTTAGCTGTGGGTTTATCATAGGGCCTTTATTATGTTGAGTTATGTTCATTCTATATCCCATATACTGAGGATCTTTATCATGAAAGGATGTTGTTTTTGTCAAATGCTTTTCCTGCATCTATTGAGAAGATCATATGATTTTTTATCTTTCATTCTATTAATGTGGTGTGTCACATTTATTGATTTGTGTAGGTTGAATCATCATTGCATTGAAAGGATAAATCCCACATGATCATGGTGTATGATCCTTTTAATACATTGTTGAATTCAGTTTGCTAAGATTTTGTTGACAACTTTTGCTTCTATATTCTACAAGGATATTGGTGTATAGTTTTCTATTCTTGTAGTGTCTTTATCTGGCTTTCATTCAGAGTAATGCTGGCCTCTTACAGCAAGTTTTGGAGTGTTCTCTCCTCTTCTATTTTTTGGAAGAGTTTGAGAAGGATTGGTATTAATTCTCTTTAAATGTTTAGTAGGATTCATGAGTGAAGCCACTGGCTTTTCTGTGTTGGGATGTTTTTGATTACTGATTAAGTCTTCTTGTTATTGGTCTGTTCAGATTTTCTATTTCTTCATGATTCAGTCTTTGTAGGTTGTATGTTTCTAGGAACTTATCCATTTTTTCTAGGATATCCCATTTGTTGGCATACAATTGCTCATAGTAGTTTCTTATGATCCTGTGTATTTCTGTGGTATCAGTTGTAATGTGTTCTCTTTCATGTCTGATTTTATTTGAGTCTTCTCTGTTTTCTTAGTCTAGCTAAAGGTATGTCAATTTTTTTTTTTTGTCTTTTCAAAAAACGGCTGAGTTTCAATGAATTTTTCTATTGTTTTTCTGGTCTTTTTTCATTTAGTTCCACTCTGATCTTTTTAATTTCCTCTCTTTTTCTAACATTGGGATTTTTTTTCCCCCTAGTTCCTTGAGGTGTAAAGTTAGGTTGTTTATTTGAGATCTATTTTCTTAATATAGGCATTTATTGCTATAAACTTCCCTCTAAGAACTGCTTTTGCTACATCCCATAGGTTTTTGTGTGTCGTGTTTCCATTTTCATTTGTTTTGAGATTTTAAAAAAATTTTTTCCTTTTGATTTCTTCTTTGACCTACTGGTTCTGGAGTGAGTTTTCAGTTTCCACATGCTTGCAAAATTTCCGTCTTTCCTCTTGCTGATTTCTTGATATAACTTCAATCTTCTTGAATTTTCTAAGATTTCTTTTGGTGGTCTATCATATGATCTATCCTGGAGAATGTTTCATGTGCTCTTGAGAGGAATGTGTATTCCGCTGCTATTGGATAGGATGTTTTATAGATGCCTCTTAAGTCCATTTGGTCTAATGTATGGTTTGAGTCCATCTTTTCCTTGTTGATTTTCTGTCTGGATGATCTATCCATTGCTGAAAGTGGGTTATTGACATCTCCTACTATTAATGTATTGTTGTCTATATCTTCTTTCAGATCTGTTATTATTTGCTTAATATATGTTGGGTGTATATGTGTTTATGATGATTATATTTTCTTGAAGGAACTGACCTCTTTATCATTATATAATGAACTTTTTGTTTCTTGTTACCATTTTTGGCTTAAAGATTACTTTTCCTGATACAAATGGAGCTTTTCTCACTTTCTTTTGGTTTCCACTTGCATGGAATATCTTTTTTAATCCCTTTACTTTGAGCCTGTGTGTCCTTAAAGCTGGAGTGAGTCTCTTGCAGGCAGCATATAGTTGGGTCTTATATATTTTTTTAATCCATCCAGCTATCCTTACCTTTTTATTGGTGAATTAAATCCATTTACATTTAGATCAATTATTGGTAAGTAAGGACTTACTAATGCCATCTTATGAATTACTTTCTGCCTGTTTTGTGGTTCCAGTGTTTCTTTCTTCTCTTTCTGTCTACCTTTGTGAATTGGTGATTTTATGTGGTGGTAATCTCTGATTCCCCTTTCTTTATCTTTGGTGAATCTGCTATAGGTTTTTGCTTTCTGGTTACTATTAGGCTTACATAAAACATCGTATAGATAAACTTGTCCATTTTAAGCTGACAGCAACTTAACTTTGATTACATACAAAGGCCTCTTTTACTCCCCCTTTTTATATTTTTGTTATCACAGTTTGCCTCTTTTTATATTGTGTATTCATTAATAAATTATAGTAGCTATTTTAGTACTACAGTACCTATTTTAGTATAGTAGTTATTTTAATGCTCTTTTCCTTTAACCTTTACACTACAGTTAAATGGTTAATACATCATCATACTACAGAATTAGAGTTTTATAAATCTGACTGTTTACCTTTACCATTGTGTTGCATATTTTCATAGGTTTTAATGTCACTAATTAGTGTCTTTTCATTTCTCCTTAAAGAACTCCTTTCAGCATTTCTTGCAAGGCAGGTCTCATGATGATGAACTTCCTCAGCTTTTGTTTGTCTGAGAAAGTCTTTATTTCTTCTTCATATCTGAAGGATAACTTTGCTGGATAGAGTAACCTTGGCTAGTAATTTTTTCTTTCAACACCTTGAATATATTGTTCCAGTCTCCACTCTCTCCTGGCCTGTAGGGTTTCTCCTGAGAAATTCACTGATAGTGTAATGGGGGTTCCTTTGTAGGTTACAATCTTTTTTTCTCTTCCTGCTTTTAGGATTCTCTCTTTGTATTTGGTTTTTGACAGTTCCATTACAATGTGTCTTGGAGAAGGTCATTTTGCATTGAGATAGTGGGATGATCTATTAGTTTGTGAACTAGGTTGTCACAGTCTCTCCTGGAGTTTAGGAAGTTTTCAGTTATTCTTTATTTTTGTATCTGTTTTTAAATTGTGGTAACATTGGTTATAACATTATATAAACTTCAGGTGTACATTGTAATATATTTTGAATTCTGGGTAGATTACACCATGTTCACCACCCAAAGACTAATTACAATCCATCACCAAACACATGTGCTTAATCATCCCTTTAGCCTCCTCCCTCCCCCCTTCCCCTCTGGTAACCACCAATCCAATCTCTGTTGCTATGTGTTTGTTGTTGTTTTTATTTTCTACTTATAAATGAGATCATATGGTATTTTACTTTCTCCCTGTGACTTATTTCACTTAGCATAATACCCTCTGAGTCCATCCATGTTGTCACAAATGGCCGGATTTCATCATTTCTTATGGCTGAATAGTATTCCATTGTGTGTATATACCACATGTTCTTTATCCATTCATCTCTTAATGGGCACCTAGGTTGCCTCCAAGTCTTGGCTATTGTGAATAATGCTGCAATGAACATAGGGGTGCATGCATCTTTATGCATTCATGTTTTCATGTTCTTTGGATAAATACCCAGCAGTGGAATAACTGGATCATATGGTAGATCTATTCTTAATTTTCTGAGGAGTGTCCATACTGTTTTCTATAGTGGCTGCACCAGTTTGCACTCCCACCAGTAGTGTATGAGAGTTCCCTACTGTCAACATCCTCTCCAAAACTGGTTGTTTCCCATCTTGTTAATTATAACCATTCTGACGGGAGTGAGGTGATATCTTATTGTAGCTTTGACTTGCATTTCCCTGATAGTGAATGATGCTGAACATCCTTTCATGTGCCAGTTGGCCGTCTGTATATCTTCTTTGGAGAAATCTCTGTTCAGATCTTTTGCCCACTTTTTAATTGGGTTGTTAGTTTTTTTTGTTGTTGTTGTTGAGATGTATGCATCCTTTGTATATTTTGGATTTAACCCCTTATTAGATATACAGTTTGCAAATATCTTCTCCCAATTCTTAGGTTATCTTTTCATTTTGTTGATGGTTTCCTTTGCTGTGTAGCAGCTATTTAGTTTGATGTAGTCCCATTTTTTTATTGTTTCCCTTGCCCAGTTAGACGTAGTATTTGAAAAAAATGCTGCTAAGACTGATGTCAAAGTGTGTACTGCCTGTGTTTTCTTCCAGAGGTTTAATGGCTTCAGATCTTACATTCAAGTCTTTAATCCATTTTGAGTTGATTTTTGTGTATGGTGTAAGACAATGGTCTACTTTCATTCTTTTGCATGTGGCTGTCCAGTTTTCCCAACACCTTTGATTGAAGAGATTTTCCTTTCTCCACTGTATGTTCTTGGCTCCCTTGTAGAAAATTAGTTGTCTATATATATGTGGGTTCATTTCTGGGCTCTCGATTCTGTTCCATTGATCTGTGTCTGTTTTTGTGCCAGTACCATGCTGTGCTGGTTACTCTAACTTTGTAGTATATTTGGAAATCAGGGAGTGTGATATCTCCAGCTTTGTTCTTTTTTTCTCAGGATTTCTTTGGCTATTTGGGATCTTTTGTTGTTCCATGTAATTTTAGGATTCTTTGTTTTTTTCCTGTGAAAAATCTTGTTGGAACTTTGATAGGGATTGCATTGAATCTATAGATTGCTTTAGGAAGTATGGACATTTTAACTATGTTCATTCTTCCAATCTGAGAGCACAGACTATCTTTCCATTTCTTTGTGTCTTCTTCAATTTCTTTTAACGTGTTTTATAGTTTTTGGTGTACAGATCTTTCACCTCTTTGGTTAAGTTTATCCTAGGGATTTTATTCTTTTTGTTGCAATTGTAAATGGGATTGTAAATGGGATTAATTTCTCTTTCTGTTACTTCATTGTTAGTGTATAAAAACGAAACTGATTTTTGTATGTTGATTTTGTATCCTGCAACTTGTATTCATTTATTATTTCTAAAGGTTTTTTAGTGGATCCTTTAGGGTTATCTATATATAAAACCATGTCATCTGCAAATATTTCTGAGTGTCTGTTGTAATTTCTTCTCTTTCATTTCTGATTTGATTTATTTGAGGCTTCCCTCTTTTTTTCTTGGTGAGTCTAGCTAAAGGTTTGTCAATTTTGTTTATCTTTTCAATGAACCATCTCTTCGTTTCACTGATTTTTTTCTATTTTTTTAATCTCTATTTCATTGATTTCTGCTCTAATTTTTATTTGTTCCTTTCTTCTGCTGATTTTGGGCTTTGTTCCTGTTTTTTCAGTTTCTTTAGGTGCATTGTTAGATTGTTTATTTGGGATTTTTCTCATTTGTTGAGGTAGGCCTGAAGTGCTATAAACTTTCCTCTGAGAACTGCTTTTGCTGTATCCTATAGAGTTTGACATGCCATATTTTCATTTTCATTTGTCTCCAGATATTTTTGGATTTCTCTTTTGATTTCTTCATTGACACAATTGTTATTCAGTAGCATTTTGTTTAATCTCCACATTTTTGTGGCTTTTCTGATGTTCTTCCTGTAGTTGATTTCTAGTTTCATACCTTTGTGGTCAGAAAAGATGCTTGGTATTATTTCAATCTCCTTAAATTTATTGAGCCTTGTTTTATGGCCTAATATGTGATCAATCCTGGAGAATGTTCCATGATCATTTGAAAAGAATGTGTATGGTGCAGTTATGGATGGAATGTTCTATACATATCTACTAAGTCCATCTGGTCTAGTGTATCATTTAAGGCCAATCTTTCCGTATTGATCTTCTGTTTGGATGCTCTATCCATTGGTGTAAGTGGAGTGTTAAAGTCCCCTACTATTATTGTGTTACTGTCTATTTCTCCTTTTAAGTCTGTTAATAATTGCTTTATATATTAAGGTGCTCCTATGTTGGATGCATAGATATTTACAAGTGTTATATCCTCTTGTTGGATTATTCCCTTTATCATTATTTAGTGCCCTCCTTTTCTCTTGTTACACTTTTTGTTTTAAAGTCTATTTTGTCTGATATAAGTATTGCCACCCAGCTTTTTTTTCTTTCCCATTTGCATGGAGTATCTTTTCTCATCCCTTCACTTTCAGTTTGTGAGTGCCTTTAGGTCTGAGTGCGTCTGTTTTATGCAGCATATATACAGGTCTTGTTTTTTTTTTAATCCAATCGGCCACCCTATGCCTTTTGATTGGAGCATTTACTCCATTGACATTTAAAGTAACTATTGATAAAAATGTATTTATTGCCATTTTGTCACTTTTTTATGGGTGTTTTAGTAGTTCTTCTCTGTTCCCTTCTTATTCTCTTGCTCTGTTCCCTTGTGGTTTGATGGCTTTCTTTAGTGATATGTTTGACTTCCTTTCTCTTACCTATTTGTGTATTTATTATAGGTTTGTGATTACCATGAGATTCAGATATAATAATCTACATATATAGCAATCTATGTTGAGTTGATGGTCTCTTTAGTTTGACCTCTTGCTAAAAGCTCTACTCTTTTACTCCCCTCCTCCCACATTTTATGTTTTTGATATCATATCTAACATCGTATTTTGTGTGTGTGTATCCATTTACCCTCATCACTGAAGTAGGTAATTTTAGTACTTTTGTCTTTTGGTCTTCATATTATCTTCATAGGTGGTTGATCTGCTACCCTCACTGTATTTTTGTCTTTACCAGTGATTTTCTTGCCTTTTTTTGGGATAATTTACTGATTCCTGTTTGTAGTCTGCTCTTTGTCACTTAAGTCTCTTTAGCATTTCTTGTAGAACTTGTTTTCTGGTGATAAACTCCTTTAATTTTTGCTTGTCTGGGGAACTCTTTGTCTCTCCTTCCATTCTGAATGATAACCTTGCCAGGTAGAGCATTGTTGGCTGTAGGTTTTTTCCTTTCAGCACTTTAAATATATTGTGCCACTCTCTTCTAGCCATAGGGTTTTGGCTGGGAAGTCAGCTGATAGCTTTATTGGGTTTCCTTTGTACATCACTTGTTGCCTTTCTCTTGCAGCTTTTAGGATTCTCTCTTTATCTTTAATTTTGGACATTTTAATTATAATGTGTCTTGGTGTGGGCCTCTTTGGGTTTGTTTGGTTCTCTCTGTGCTTCCTGTACTTGGATGTCTCTTTGCTTAAGTTAGGAACATTTTCAGCTATTATTTCTTCAAATAGATTTTCTTCCCCTTTGTCTCTCTCTTCTTCTTCTGGGATGACTATGATACAAACGTGAGTGCACCTGATATTGTCCCAGAGTTCCCTTAGACTGTTCCTGTTCTTCTTTTATTCTTTTTTCTTTTATCTGTTCAGCTTGGGTGATTTCCGCTAGTCTTTCATCCAGCTTGCTGATCTGTTCTTCTGTATTATCTGCTCTGCTATTGAGTTGCTGTAGTGAACTTTTCATTTCCAGTATTGTGTTCTTCATTTCTGACTGGTTCTTTTTTATATTTTCCAGTTTTTTGTTGATGTTATCACTGTGTTCATCTAGTCTTCTCCCAAGATCAGTGAGCATCCTTATGACTTTTTGTTTGAACTCTCTGTCAAGTAGATTTTTTCTTTTTATTTCATTTAGTTCTTTTTCTGGGGTTTTGTCCTGTTCCCTTGCTTGGAATGTATTCCTTTGTCTCCTCATTTTGCCTCTTTCTCTGTGCTTATATCTATGTATTAGGTGGGTCAGCTATCTCCTGATCTTGTAGAAGTGGTCTTATATCAGAGATGCCTTTTGAGGCCCAGCAGTGTGCTTTCCACTCATTGCCAGTTCCAAATATTCCAGGAGTGTCCCCTGTGTGGGATACATGTGTCCTCCTGTTGTGGCAGGCTTCCTCTTGCTGCAGGTACCCAGGGAGTCTAGGTTCCACCCCCGCCCCCCCTCCCCCCCGGCCAGTAAATTGAGTTTCGGGATCCCCAGCACAGTTGGCTGCAAGGTCTAATAGCACATTCCTGTTGCAGTTTTTCTGTTAAGTAAGTAGGCCCACAGTGTGGCTGGTCACTAGGCTCAGGGGCTTACAATTGCTGTAGGCCTCTGGCCTGCAAGGCTGTTATCAGCTCTCTCAGGGTTGCAGCTGAGTGGGGCTGGCCCCAGGCATGGGAGCACCCAACTGTTTCAGGCTTTAGAAGGTGGGGCCGATCCCCTATGAGGCTGTTTGAGAACACAGGTCTTCTGCTAGTGATAACCCCTATGTCCCACAGGCCCACACACATCATCAACATAGTCCTTGCTGGTGCAAACGTCCCAACCTCCTGGAGCATACCCAGTCACCCCACTGCAAAGGCCCCCACACTATCCACCAGTGCCCCCTCACATTCCACCTGCTCCTCACACAGGCCCTGCCCCACAGAGGTGGACACACTCACCTGCGTGCAGAGGATCAAGTTACCCAGTCTATGTAGGCTGACAAGTAGCCTGAGGGCTTGCTGTTGGATGGGGCCAGTCTCTAATGTGGGCTGCCTGCCTTGCCTGAGCTGGATTAAATCTGTGCTCTAGTGGGTGTGGCAGAGCCCTGGGCTAACAGACTAGGGGAAGAACTCCAATGGTATCTGCCAGTGTCTGTGTCAGCATGCCTGTACTAGGTCACAATAACGGCTGCTGCCAATGTCTCAGTCCTTGGAGAGGTCTCACTTCTAACTGAGATGCACCCAGAGCCTACCAGGTGAGTCTCTTTTCACCAAAGGACTGTGCTGCTTTCCTTCTGATGATTTTAGGTTGCTGAGATGGGTGAATTTGTGCATAGGCCCTTTAAGAGCTGGGTTTTTCTGCTTATGTCCAATAGCTTTTCTGGGGGTATCCCTATTACAGTTAATAGCCAGCAAAGCCAGATATTATGAGACTTATCTCAGTTGTGCTGAGTCTGAAGTATGCTTATGGTGGTAACATGCGCTTGCTCAGGTCCCCACTCCTCCAGGGAAGGCTGCATACCTTAGGTTTGCTCATGGCTGACCAGCTGTGAAGCTCTGCAGCTTGTGAAGGTGGCTCTTTTCTCTCCAGAAAGGAATTTCTGCCTCTTCCTCCTCAGTCAGGACTGTCTGTTGTTGTGGGGGTTCTTTTTATCCAGTTTTCAGTTCAAATGGGTAATTTTTCCAACAGTACTTGTAACCTGGTTGTGTTCATGAGAAGTGGTGAGTTCAGAGGCTCCCTATGCCACCATCTTGATGAGATTCCTTCACTGTAGTTTTGATTTGCATTTCCCTGATAGTCAATGATTTTGAACATCCTTTCATGTGCCTGTTGGCCATCTGTATATTTTCTTTGGAGAAATGTCTCTTCAGATCTTTTGCCCATTCTTAAATTGGGTTGTTAGTTTTGTTGTTGTTGAGATGTATGCATTCTTTGTATATTTTGGATATTAACCCCTTATCGGATATATGGTTTGCAAATATCTTCTCCCAATTGTTAGGTCATCTTTTCATTTTGTTGATGGTGTCCTTTGCTGTGCAGCAACTTTTCAGTTTGATGTAGTACTATTTGTTTATCTTTTCTTTTGTTGCCTGTGCCTTTGGTGTCAATTCCAAAAAATCATTGCCAAAACCAATATCAAGGAGCTCTTCTCCTGTGTTGTCTTCTAGGAGTTTTATGGCTTTAGGTCTTATGTTTAAGTCTTTAATCCATTTTGAGTTGATTTTTGTCTCTGGTTTGAGTCCATTGTTCCCAATGCTATTTCCTGAAAAGACTATCTTTTCCCCATTGTATACTCTTGGAACCTTTGTTGAAAATTTGTTGACTGTATATGTGTCGTTTATTTCTCAGCTCTCTATTCTGTTTAATTGGTCTCTGTGTCTCTTTTCATTAGCATAATAATGTTGTCAAGACTCATCCATATTGTGGTATATATCAGTACTTAATTCCTTTTTTTTGGTTGAATAATGTTCCATTTTATGGATATAACATTTTGTTTATCAGTTCATCAGTTGATGGACATTTAGGTTGCTTTCACTTTTTGTCTATTGTGAATAATGCTATGAACATAGTTTTTGTATGGATGTATGCTTTCACTTATTTTGAGTATGTACCTCGGACAAATGTTGAATCATATAGTAACTCCATGTTTATCATTTTGAAGAACTGTCAGACTGTTTTCCAAAGTGGCTGCATCATTTCACATTCCTGCCAACAGTATACGAAGGTTTCAATTTCTCCCCACCATCTTCCCCAACACTTGTAATTATCTGACTTTTTGATTGTAGCCATCCTAGAGGGTTTGACTCATATCACACTGTGGTTTTGATTTGCATTTCTTCAATGGTTAATGATGTTGAGCATCTTTTCATGTGTTTATTGGACATTTTTATGTCTTCTTTGGAGAAGTGTCTATTCACATCCTTTGCCCATTTTTCAATTGGGTCTCTTTGTATTGTTGACTTTTCCATAATGGACCAATAGTTCTTTACATATTCTAGATACAAATCCCTTATCAGATATATGATTTGCAAATATTTTCTCCCAGTTTGTGGCTTTTTACTTTCTTGATGGTGTCTTTTGAAGCAAAAAATTTTAAATTTTGATGAAGTCTAATTTGTCTAGTTTTTCTTTTGTCACTTGTGGTTTTGGGGTTGTATCTAACAAGGCTTTGCCTATTCCAAAGTTATGAAGATTTAATCCTATGTTTTCTTTTAGAAGCTTTATAGTTTCAGTTCTTACCTTTAGGTCTGTGATCCATTTTGAATTAATTTTTGCGTAGGGCGTAAGGAAGGGGTCCAACTTCATTCTTGTGCATGTAGATACTGTATGTTACAGGAAGTTATAAGAAAAAGATAAAGTTACTCTAAGGACAATCATTTCCAAGCAAAGGACCTATTTGTAGGTTCTCTTCTTGTGTTCCTCTTCATAATACTTCTGCCCTATTTGTCGTGGCATGTGAGTTGTGATGGGGAGGTGATAGCGGGTGGAACAGTGTCTCCCCAAAATTCATGTCTGCTCAGAACCTCAGAATGTGACTTTATTTGGAAATAGGGTCTTTGCAGATGTAATTAGTTAGGGATCTTGAGAGGATATCCTATAGGATTTAGGGTGGGCCCTAAAGCCAATGTTCTTAGAAGACAAAGAGAGGACACAGAGACACACAGAGAAGAGGGGCATGTGAAGACAGAGGCAGAGATTTTGAAGTGATGCAGCTATAAGCCAAGATTGCTGGGAGCCATCAGAAGCTAGGAAGAGGCAGGGACTCCATGGAGTCCTTAGACAGAACACGGCCCCGCTGACACCTTGATTTTGGATTTCTAGCCTCTAGAACTGTGAGAGAACATATGTCTGTTTTAAGCCACCTAGTTTGTGGTAGTTTGTTATGTCAGTCCTATGAAACTAATACAGGAGTATATGTGAAATTATGAAATACTGTGAAAGGAGGAGATTTTAATATACATACGCACTTTCAAATATATATCTTTAAGCTTAGTTTAGGGGTCAGCAAACTATGGCCCATAGGCTGGATCTGGCCTATTGCCTGTTTTTGAGAATAAAGTTTTATTGGAATACAGCCATGCCCATTCATTTCTATATTTTCTATGGCTGCTTTAGTGCTACGATGGAAGAATTGAGTATTTGCAACAGAGAACGACATGTCCCACAAAGCCTAAAATATTTATTATCTGTCCCTTTAGAGAAAAACTTTGCTGACATATAACTTAGATCATCAAATTGTCTACTCACTTCATGCCCACAGGGATCATGAGGACAATAAAACATTTAAAGGTGCTGCTGTATTTGGTAGAATTAAGTTTGTCTATGAATGCAGAATTCTCAAAATAGCAGTGACAAAGGAGACAGAGATTTATTTCTCTCATGTAAATTTATGCAGTCCAAAGCTAGGATGGCAACCTCATGATCATCAGGAACTCTGCCTCTTACCGTCTTGTTGATTTTCCCTCCTCAACATACAGTTTCTACAGTATAATACAAGACAGCTGCTCGAGCTGCAGGTGCAGCTAGCACATCTATATTCTAGTCAGTAGGAAGAGGGAAAGGGAAAAAGCATACTTTCCTTTAGGAACTCTTCCAGGAAATTAGTCACGACTTCTGCTTATATCACATTAGCCAGAACTTAGTCACATGGCCATACACGGCCACAAAGGAGGCTGAGAAATACAATTATTCTGAGAGGCAAAGTACAGTTAAAAACCAAGGATTCTATTCTTTTAGAAGGAAGGGAAAACAGACCTTAGGGAAAGGACTAGTAATGTCTGCCACAGCTGTGAACTAGGCTGGCTTTTGTCCTTTTCGTTACTCCATGATCCAAGGGAGGCCCCTAGATTGCAGAGAAAGTTCTAAAAATATTAACACACTTATATATGTTGAACAAGTGGCCATGTACCATAGGGATGCATGTGTGGTTCTGTTTCAGGAGTCCCACTGGAAACAATGGTCAAGGATTTGAATCTACAGTGATTTCAGGGAGGCGGAATCTACAGGACTTCATAACTGACTGCACGTGAGGTAGAGGGTGAGAGAGAGAAATCCAGGGTAACTCTCAGGTGTGTGGCTTGAGTGACTAGGAGGACCCTTGAGCATACTGGCATTTGAGAGATGAGAGAATGAGGAGGCTGTTCAGGTTGATTTACTTGTAAGCTCATTAAAGTTGTCAAGATTTATCACCCCTAGGTAATACTCAATTTCTCTTTGAGTCCAAGTGTGTTGCAAAATATGAAGTAGCCAAATGTTCTATAGAGGAAAACTGACAATAAAGCTTACATTCTCCAGGAAGAGCTGGACAGTCTCATTAATTATACTAAGGAGGCACAGAAAAGCTTTAAACAATGCTAGCCAACAAGATCACTATCAAAATGACAGGACAATGTGCCAGATGGTTTTGGAAAATTTCAAGTCTCAAAAATTTAAAATCTATACGAAGGGAAGGTCTTAAAATGTCCCGTGACATAACAACCGATATTTTGTTATAAAAGGAAAGCGAAGAAAAGTTATCTGGTCTTTGGTATTATGGATGACCTGACTAAAGGTCAGCCAGTTGCTAATTCCTAAATTGCAACTTAATTTGTCTAGGACAGTATTATTCTTATTTTGGGTTGGATAAGATTACTAAAAGCTGAGGAAAGTATACAAATAGTACGTGGTAGGAACCTATGAAAAACTGGAACCCTGGGAAAGTGTTCAAATAAGGATAAGAAAAAATTAAATCCATAGAGTTAATATTTTTACAACTAGTTTTGGTATAATTATTTTTATATTCCGGGTACATCTTACCTGTTTCTTAAGATGTTTAAAGCATTCAATAAAATCTGAAATTTTAGGTTTGTGATTTAAATGAAATCTTCAGATGTGTTTAAATCTGAAGTCAGTGTTTAAAAGAGTGGGGATATCTGATTCCAGAATTTTTTTTCTTTCCTTTTTCTCCCTAAAGCCCCCTGGTACGTAGTTGTATATTCTTCGTTGTGGGTCCTTCTAGTTGTGGCATGTGGGACGCTGCCTCAGCGTGGTTTGATGAGCAGTGCCATGTCCGCGCCCAGGATTCGAACCAACTAAACACTGGGCCGCCTGCAGCGGAGCGTGTGAACTTCACCACTCAGCCACGGGGCCAGCCCCTCTGGAAATTTTTAAGTTTTTATTATTAGTTGCACATCTGTGAATAATTAGAGGAATGTTGGCTGTTTAAAAAAATGTCAGTTGATTTCTTAATTAATAAATATGAACATTAATCAAAATACAAATAGTAATGACTTTTTCTCCAAGTCCACAAGCCCTTTGAACATAAATAATCAACATGATGATCCTTTAATACTCCGAGGTTCTGAGAAAATGAGTCACACAGATTTTGGTGCTGAGCATTAATCTTTCATTTTATCAATTTCACTATATTTATTAAATGTTTTCTGAGTGTTATCAAACACTGTTCCAGGCAGTAAGATGATGCATGTTCTAGTGACATTTCAGTCTGAGAAACTGAATAATAAATCATGTATTATTATGTCTGAGCTTAAGTTTTTTCATAAAAGAAGGGCAATAGCACCTGATTGGATGGACCAAATGAACAAATATATGTGAAAGGGTAATGTCCTGCCCTCCTAGACAGAACTAAGTTGTAACAAACAGGTTTTTGACTGAGTAATACTCCTCTGGCTCCCCACCCCGAGCACTAGTATTTTGATGTAATTAATACATTTAGGGTTCACTCCTTAACTTGGAACATTTTGAAGAGAACAAAGGACAACATGAGAATGAATTCACACCAGAGTGACACAGTTTACTGTACAATTAACATAAGCATAATTATTTATGACCCCAAGGAATATATAATAGGCTTCTTATTTACAATTCCTAGTTATGAAGAATTGGTGAAAATCCTTGGCCAACTGTGGTCTGGTTCAGTTCAGACACCTCTTTTCTGGGATTGTCCAAAATCTGCTGATCCTCTTCTGAAAATCCCTTATTGTTCTTGTTTTTCACCTGTACTGAGATACAATGCCTTGTATTCGAGCCTTTTGGACTCTTCATGGAATACTCAGTTTTCTTTTTTCCTGGTTGCAAACTTTGATCAAAGCCTTTATCAATTGTAATTAATCATTATTTCCTGTCTGAGAATTCACCTTGGCTCATTCTCTCTCTTCATAAAATCTGAGTGCCCTATCCTCTGCCTCCTTATGGCAAATGAATGTTAAATGTAGCTCCTTTTGGTGAAGAGAGACTTCCAGAACTGATCTGCCCTGAAAATGGATCTCCAATACACAGTTATTTGAACACAAACTACTACTAGAAATCCTCCTGGACTATAATAACTCAGGGTTTTATTAACTATTTCACATCCAGTGATGTGTGGGACATAAAAGTACTTTGAAAAGTTTAACTTTTGTGATAAAATGAGTTCACTTTATCACTTTTTTGGTTTTTAGTGTTTTAATAAAAGTCTGTAAATCATTTCAGCTTCGACTCAAGGCCTATAAAATCTAGTCCTTCACGGGGAAAAAAATGAGGGAAGTCTTAGCTGGGAGATATGTTAGAAGAAAAATGAGAAAGCAAAGGGATTACGTTCTTACCTTAGCCTCATGGCTTCTTTAGCCATGCCTGAGAAGACCAAGAGGAAAATAGAAAGCCAAGAAACTGAAGCAGCCCCATAGTTGCACCTATTTATGGCTTATGACAGTTTACATTTGTAACAGTTTGTAACATCAAGATGTGATTTCTGTCAAACAAGGCAGTAATCATAAAAATCAAATTAAACCACCTTATATTCTTTTTGGAAAAAGGTGTTACACAAATATATTTTAATAAATAAAATGAATTATTAAGCCAGTTAGTAATACTTCCTTAGTTGTTATATAAGCCAGTAAGGGCTCTTCCCTGATTCTTAACCTCAACATGGCGCCAGAGCTGGCTCTCTGGTACATTCCCCTACTTTTCATCTTCCACAATGGTGCAGGGTGGCATACGGATTCTTAGCCCCTGGTCATTATTTAAAAAAACAAACACTCCTCTCTACTCAAACCTGCAAATATAACAGAAATAATTTTAATGCAAAAATCTGTTTGCTATATGGAAATTTAAAACTAGAACAACAGGATAGAAAAGTAAACATCTCTGAATCATTTTTCAAAGTTCATCAATGACCCTCCGTCTCTTCTAAGACTCTTCTTAAAGTGATCCTAGGAAGTGTTTCATGAGAATAATGCAAGGATTGCTGAAAAACTAACAACAGAATATTGCCATATCACATCACATTGTTTCTCAAATAATGGTACAGAAGATTTAGGTGGTACACTGATGGCTATTTTAAATTTCAAAGTTATATATTTATTTTGATGGAAATTAGAATAAACATAATTAGTATATAAAACTCATAATTTCCATAAACTATATTTCCTAGGAAAAGGCTAAAAACTCTGGGTCCCTTTAAAGAAAAATATTAAGTAAACATTAAATATGGTAAAAACTTTAGAGGAAGCACACAAAAGACTGAAGTTTGAGAAATAATGCTCTTTTCTGTTTATTTCAAGTTTATGTGACTGGTTACACTATATCACTGCCTTGATTAATCAACATTGATATGATTTAAAAACTTTACCATAAAACTTACAGGCGAATAATTACAGGTTATTTCCCATAGGATTTCTAGTCATTAAAAAAAGTTTTATATCAGATTTGGAACATGACTCCTCATATAATCTCATTCATAAAATAAATTATTTTAACTATTTACAACCTCTCCTGGGAATATAATATGCTACTAATTTGAGATCTAAATTTATTTGGTTTCTATGCATTAAAAGTTTACTTATAAACTTTCGCTTCACTATGAATAATTTCATATATGAATGGGATGAAAAGGTCTGACCAAAAATTTTCCTACATTTATATATTCACACGATTTCCCTCCCCATGAGTTATGTGCTGCTGAGTAAGTGAAGGACTGTGGCTTAAGGTTTTCTCATATTTATTATATTCACACAGTTTCTCCCGAGTATGGATTTTCCTATGTTGATTAAGGTGTGCGCTCTGGCTAAAGGCTTTCTCACATTCACTACATTTATAGGGTTTCTCTCCTGTATGAGTTCTCTCATGCTGATTAAGATGTGTCCTCTGGCTGAAAGCTTTCCCACAAAAACTACATTCATAAGGTTTCTCTCCAGTATGAAGTCTATGATGTTCAGTAAGCGATGTGATACGGCTAAAGGCTTTACCACATTGATTACATTTATAGGGCTTCTCTCCAGTATGAATTCTCAGATGTTGAGTAAAGGATGAATGTTGACGGAAGGCTTTCCCACATTCATTGCATATAAAAGGTTTTTCTCCTGTGTGAATTCTCTGATGTTGAATAAGATGTATCCTCTGGCTGAATCTTTTCCCACATTCATCACACTTATAGGGCTTCTCTCCTGTAAGGACTATCTGAGGTTGAGTAGGAGATGAGTTGCAGCTGAAGGCCTTCCCACATTCACTGGGTTTCTCTTCAGTATGAATATGACTAGTAAGAAGAATATGTTGATTGAAGATTTTTCCGCACTCATTATATTCATAAGGATTCTCTCTTACATAGTTTTCCTGATAGTAAACCAAGTCTGAATTATATTTGATGCTATTTCCTTGTGTGTCAGAATTAAAGGGTATTTTAATTGAAGGAATTCTCTGAGGCATAATAAGCTTTGAGTTCATATTATAGTTTTCCCCAAATCTATTATATTCAAGGCTTCTCTCCTGTGTGATCTTTTTGTGGGTAAAAGATACTTGTTCTAAATATCTCTGCTGGTTTTCTTGATTCAACTCTAACTGGTACTCAAAATCCCATAGTCTTCCTAAGATGGAGTACCAGAAACTGTCTCCTGTTAGTGTCTCCATTATCATCTTGTGGGTTTGATTTTCATCAGAAACATTCTGGTTGGGAGTTGATTTTTTGATTTTGGGTCTATTCTCGCCATCTAAAAGAAATTCAGAACATACAGATATTTTGCAGTATTCCCATGTTTTAAAAAAGAAACTGTGGCAGAATGAATTACCAAATAAAACTGACAGCAATGTGGACAAGGCATATGTGGCCTTGAAAGTTTTAAAATATGGCCATGTAACAAGGGGAAAGACTATAAAAGGATGACAAGAAGCAGTGAGCACAGGGGAATTTTAAAATGTATAGTAATCAATCAAAGAAAGACATCATCCAGGAATATCCAACATTGAAAGGAAATGGAAAGGAGAATAAGAAATATCAGAGAAAAGTCTGTGTTCAGATGTGGGAGATATTAGAAAGAAAGACTATTCTTACAGAAGACAGGCCCCGAGTCTAGGATCTTATAAACCTCATCTGTGGATTATTCTACTGTAATGCCAGCTACTTGATTATTTAAAAAGTATTTCTTCCTATTTTTAATCTTTGTTTAAAATGATAAAGCTAATACTTGATTATATTAACATAGTCAAATAATGTGGAAATGCATAAAGTAAGAATTCCACTCCCTAGAAGTAATCATTGTTAATAGTTCGGAACCTTCCAATCTTTCCAGATTTTTCCTGCTTCCTATATTTACAAATATAAACGTAAACCTTATTTTTGAACAAGCATGACTCATGGAACGTGATAAAAACAAAATTTCATTTCAGTCTCCCACCACTTCTTTAGAAATCTAATCATTCACTGAAACCCCCAAGCCCTACTTTGTACTTCTACCTAATCCCCTATCAGATTTTACACTGCCTAGCCCCCTGTTGTCTGAGATTACAAATAAAATACTTGGGAAGACAGTGTTTTCAGACATGAAACCAGAAGAGCTTCCCCTGCCTACACTGTGAGAATGGCATGCAATCTATCTTGTGCCCAAGACCTAAGTTAAGTGAGTGAAATATCTGTCACAGCTACAGACGAAGACTCTCTAGCTTATGGCAGGGATTCATCAAGCTTCCATTATTCTTGCAGGGGCCTAAGGGCTCTTCAGAAAGAAAAATGGGGGATTTGCATAGACTACTGTAGTCTCAGTGTGGTTACAATCTGTCCCCACTGACTTCATATTCCCTGGATCAACTCTAGGGGTTATGAGTGTTTAATAAAATTAGATTTCTAGGGCACCTATGACCTCCTTCGTATCTAAGAGAGGATACCTTCTAGACAGGCCCTTGGCCAGTATAAACATATTGTGATGCCACTGGGCGACTTGAACAACACCTTGCAGGGTCTTCTGTACCACTACACACCTCAACAAGTACCATGCTCAGCCCCACCCACTGCCTTCTGAACTGAATTATTCAGGAAGTAGGAAGGAAAGAAACAAGAAAGGAAAGAGGAAGGGAGAGAGGGAAGGGAGGAAGGAGGGAGAAAAGGAAAGAATTAGGGAGAAAGGGAGAGAGTAAAACAAATATATCCTTTCTACTTGCAAAGCACTGTGATATTGCCAGTTCTCTTTGTTACTTCAAAAAAACGTGCCATAATTTATAGTGGTTTATGATACTAACTTAGTGGACAGAAGTGATTTAAAAACTGAAACAGAATAGGCTAAAACAAAGTAGAAAATATCAGAGTTCATCAGACATAGTGATAAGGATAAATATTGCTTGGCAAAACTTTTGTTTCAGTTTTATGGATTATACAGATCTTACGGGTTGCAATAAAAATGCATTTCTTAATGAGGGTGGTGGTCATAAATAAGCAAAAACTATTGCTTTATAGAGATTGCTAAGCTTTTTCTGTAAAGGATCACATAGTAAATATTTAAGGTTTTGTGGACCATATGGTCTGTTGTAATTACTCAACTAGGCTGTTATAGTGTGAAAGCAGCCACAGACAATATGTAAGAGAGTGTGACTATATTCCCATAAAACTTTATTTATAAAAATATGTGACTCTAGACTATGTTTTGTACATCTAAAGAGTCAAACAGGGTATCTGGAAAGGGAGCCCCTTGGTTAGTCTAAGACATCCTTGTGTTGACTGGTGGTTCATCTCATACCAGCGACGTATGAGTGCTTTCTTCCCCATGGACTCAACAGTGTGTATTGTCAAACTTTTGGACTTTTGTATATCTGATAGGCAAGAAAAGGTAATCTGCTGTAGTTTCAATTTGCGTTTCTCTTATCACGAGTGAGACTGAACATTTTTACATACGTTTAAACGTTTTTGTACTCCTTTATCGAAGAACTGTTCATATTTTTGTATTTTTCTATTGGGCTGCTGGTCTCCTACTGATTTAGAGGCGGCTTTTATATTTTAAGGGGAGATCAGCCCTTTTGATGTAAGTTGAAAATATTTTCCCCCATTACCATTTATCTTTTTACTTTGCTTACTAGTATTCTAAACCATGCAGAATTTTGGGATTTGTGTGTGTTGAATGCATGAATCTTTTCTTTTTATGGCTTCTAGATTTTGAATCATAGGCAGAAAAGACTTCCCAACTTCAAGGTTATAAAAGATTTCTCCTATGTTTTCTTTCAGGTCTCTTATGGTTTCATGTTTTACATTTCAAGTCTCTGATCCCTTTGGAGTTCATGGTTTAAGGGGTAAGCTATGGATCCAACTTCATCTCTTTCCAGATGGCTACCCACTATTTATTAAAAGGCCTACCTTTTTAATACCAGTTGTCTCAAGACCATTAATTAATGGCTTTTTCCCTCCTAATTTGAAATAATGCCTTTATTATAAACTAAACTCCTGCACATACCGGGGTGTATTTCTGGATTTTCTAGTCTGTTTAGTTCATCTGCCTTGTTTTAATTAATGAAATTTTACCGTATATGATCTAGTAGGGATAATCTCCTTTATCATTTTTCCTTTCAGAGTTTTCCTGATTATTTTTGTGTTTTGGTTTCTCCATAAGAACTTTAGAATGAGCTTATCTAGATCCTCCCAAAATCTTGTAGGTACTTTTTGTGGGATTACATTACATGTTTGGTCAGGACACTGACATTCTGGTATGTCCATTTACTCAAGTTTATTTCTCTGTCTGTCATAAGTGTTTTAAGGTTTTCCTCATGCAGAAATGTTGCACATTTCTTGCTGAAAGTTTATATCTAGACATTTTGTCTTTTCAATTGCTATGGAATGGGCTCTTCTCTTCCTTCTTATTTTCTAACTGGTAGTTTGCACCTTTTACTTTCACTCCACTTCAACAATCTACTTACCTGGTTATACAGTTATACCCTGAACTTTGCTCCATATGGAAAATCTTAAACTCAGTGTCACACTCTGTTGCCCATGAGTGGACTCAGGCCCTTATTCACATTCTACTTGCTTTCTGACCTCATCCAGACCTCCATTTCTTGACTCTTCTGTTGTCTTCTAGTTGTCACTCCTCTTCAGGCCTTACTTCACTTCTTGTCACTTCTGGGACTCTATGCCAAATCACTCGAGTTAACTCTCTTTCAGTTTTCCCCCTTTAGTTCCACCAGTCTAATATGCCCTCGAACTGGATCCTCAAATGCTTTCCAGTGCTGAATATAACAGGAGAAACGGCATAGCCATGGAAATCAGAAACCACAAACATATAGGCAAAATCCCATTTGGGCCCTCAAAGCTGCTCAGTAATTCCTTTACTCATCTTTGGTCAGCTTCCATTTACCTTAGTAAGATATAGCAAGTGCTCCTTAAGTCCCCTACCTGTCCTCTCAATTCCTTTCCAGTCAACAGAAGACCCTGCCTCCTAATCTACCAAGAAAATAGAAATCATCATGTGTGAACTCCCCCAAATCTTCCAACAAACTTATTTATATACAAAGTAACCCTAGTCTCCTTCTCTCCAATCCCACTCCATCTCTTCTAGAACCTTGCTCTGTCTTTTGTATCTATTCTCTGCTTACCCTCTCAACTGACTCCATCCCTTCAGCATTATAAACAAGCTAAAATCATTCCTGCTTAGAATAATCCTCTTTTGACACTATCTGGTATTCTAGCAAATATCCTCTTTATTGTCTCCTCTTCTCATTCTAGCTTCTTGTAAGAGTACTGTCTATTTACTAGCTCTACTTTTTTTTTACCTCCTAGTCACTAAACAATGTACAAACTGATTGTTATTCTAATCAGTCCTCTGTCATTTCACTCATTAATTACCAACCTCTTTGTTGCTAAATCCATTGGACATTTTCCAGGTTTCATCTTAGCTAGGAAGAGATTTCTAGAAAAAGAGACATCAGCAGATGTCAATAATAATGAGGCAGGCAATACCCCAGAGGGCACACCAGAATTAGGTCACATGAGTCAGATCATTCTATCTCAATCCCTGGATCAAAAGAAATGTTCTACCACATCTTGATGAGAGGAACCATTGATCGAGTCTCAGAGGAAAATGCAAAAATGCAAGCAGTCTCCCTGGAGGAGACTGTCCCTGACAAGGAGGATGTGAAAAAACCACTTGTTCAAGCTTATCTGTGAACTGAGAGCCTTGGGCATCCACATATGGCTGCACAATGAAGTCTGCAAATTTTCTTAAAGTAGCAATTATTTCCTCTAGTTGGGAGTCTACGGGTAGGGACATAACGGGAGACAGTGTGGATGCTACACATGACCACATATGTACCTGTGGGAAAGAAAAGGTCTGCCTTCTGCTGTAGGTGCCTACCATGGCAATTGACCCAAAAAGGGAGTTTTTAATTTTCTTTCTTTAGTTTTCTACTCCCCAGGTTCAGGTGTGTGGAGGTTTGTAGAAATACTGTCATCCACTGTTGTCAGGGAAAGCGCTAGGAGTTCCTGACAAAAGGTTTTAATTATCAGCCTCTACTCATGGAATGCCGGCACTGGTCAGGCAAAATTCAGGTTCAGTGAGGCTGAAATAGGAACAAGGTTTCCTACCAAATGTAACCTAGAGCACTAAAAGCAAGAAGGACAGCCAAGTCAAAGTCAACTTGAAAAAGCTGAAGTTTGAATGACAGAAAACCAAGTCCAAATGATGAAACCAGGTGCCAGAGCAAAGAATCGAGCAGGAATTAGATAGAGATGAGGTAGGTTAGCCTGGCTTAATGGACCACAATGGAAACTATCTAACTCCATATCTGGCAGTTAAGCAGTCAACTATTTGCTAAAATAACCAGGCAGAGCATTGTAGGTGGTATGACGACAATAGGGAGCTAAGGGTTTTTTTTTGGTCAAGAAATCTCATATTTAATGGGATGCTTTCAAGAAGAGAGATAAAGTCAAAAGATCCATGTTTTGACGTAATTAAAATGACAGCATGACATTAATAAATGACAATATAATCTAAAATCTGGGAAGAGAATGTGGGTAAAATACTGAGGTTAGAAATGGCAAAATGTCATAGAAGGGCTATTTAAAAGCATTGTACTAAAGATGGAACACCAAGTCCATAGGAATACATGCTTTTAGGAAAAGGAGGGAGAGCAGGGAGTAAAGGAACAGGTGAAGATACAAGAGAGAGGCTAGAGGAGACAACAACTGTGTATATCACAGGCCAGGGTGGAACAAAATTCCCAGAAGGTAAAGTCAATACAATCAAATGCGACAAAATCATAGGAGAAAATAACTGTGGCTTTTTAGACACTGGATTAGACTGGAAGGAAGTTGGTGATCATTTCCAACAAGACAATTTTAGTAGTACAGGTAGGATAGTACAGGTCATATCACAAAGGTGAGCAAGAGAATTAGAATTGAGGCTATGGGTTTTAGACAAGTTTAAAGAGTTTGATAATAAAAGGAAAAAAGAAGGAAAAATAGGTAAAAATAGTGAAGATTCTTGAGATGGAAAAGAAAAATTTAAAGAATACCGAAAAGGATGTATGAACAAAAAATAGAAAGTAAATGCTATGTGGAGATTTGCAACGTCAAGGTATTTATGGGTGTTCAAACTAACACCTTCAAAATAACGTTTGTGTGGTGTAAATTTTTTTTTAATAATAAGCATATATTATCTTTTTAATCAGAAAAAAAGTAAGAAAGCCATTGCCACTTTGGTAAAAAGTCAAATATGAACTGAGTTTTTTACAAAGCCTAAGTATTCTTTTAATCCTAGAGGGATGTATTTGGAACTCAGTTGAGTATTTCAAAAATGACTATTTCCCCTCGCTGAGTAGCAAATACCCAAATGCTTGCTTCTCACCTGGAGGAGTGTCCGGTGGGCTGTCTCTTTCCATCATCCACTGCTCCTCTTGCTCCAACTGAATGATCACTTCTGGCTTATAAAGTTGATGCCCTATTCATGGGAAAAATGTATGTCTTAGGAGTTTACACTGGGAACAAAAAATCTGTCTCAGAACTCATTTTCAACTTTTTTAGTCCTTAGGGTCTCTGGATTCAGAAAGGGGAGACTTCAGAGGCCTCAAAATAAAACTACCCAACTCAAACTCAACAAAGTCAAGACCTTTACCTGAGGAGAAAGAGCAGAAAACAAGGGCCTCTGTCTCCAAGACTGACTAGCATTCTTCTGTCCTGGCCTGAACTATATTCTCAAAATATAGTTCATTATTACTTAAGGAAATAAACCCACCAGGACGGTTTCCAGTTTTACAGGGATACTATCCTCACCCAGCGTGACCAGATTCCTGTAGTTTTCCAGCATCACATCTCGGTAGAGGTTCTTCTGAGCAGGGTACAGCTGGTCCCACTCCTCTCTGGTGAAGTCCACAGCCACGTCCTGGAATGTCAGTGATTCCTGAAATATCAAGCATATTCCTGCTCAGTCAGAAACCGTTTTTTACAGGGGCCCTCAGAGGAAGGGGAAAAGGTGCAGCTGTAGACAAAAGTTGGGATGTCTACGCTGTTGTGCTGAGAGTCTTCAGGGCTCTGAGTAACTCATGTCAACATTTTTGAAAAAATAATTAGTACTTGTCCATCATCTTTCAAGTCAAATATAAATGAAATAATGCTTGCTTTTAAGCTTTTTACTATTTGCTGCAGAAGAAAGGCTATCATATCATCTAAACAATTAAAAAACTATATGGGAAATTCATGCTATAAGATTTCAGAAATGAAAGAATTCAGGATATGTTCAAATAGTGAAAGTAGGTATCAAGTTGGTAGATCTTATATAGATCCTTAACAGATTTTTAAGCTTTGGATAGAAGAGGAGAGAGGATTTTCCAGTGGGCTAAAAAGAAAAAAGCAACAAGGGTGAATAGGTTGAGAGTAGAAGGCACATGATACATGTTGGGATCAGAAAAAGAAAATGTCTTGTTACAGGTAGGGATTTCAAATAAAAAAAGGTGACGTCTAAGTTTTCTCCATTTTCAATGCTTCTTAAACAACCCTTTTTCTCTCATAGACACAGACAGACAGTCACAAACAACATATATACCTCTCCCATCTCCCTTACTACCTAATGCTTCTGCAAAGTACCACTCACTTCATGGGTACGATAACTCCTCAATTCTTTGGAATGAGCAGAGTGTCATATTCCAAATCAATCCTTTTCCCCCTAAGTTCAGGTTCAATATTTAAGTACAGTACTGGCATTTTAAATTAATTTTCATGCTTTGATAACATACCTTCCTAAAATATATTTCAACTCAACGATGTAGGTAATTTAGAAATGAGTCACTGAGGCTGGAAGAAATTAAATAATTGATCTAATGACATACAGCTATTAAATAGCAGGAACAGGATTTTATTGTAAATCTTACTCGAAAGCCTATGCTCTTTCCATCATACCACAAAGATGTCTTTTCTGCCCTTATGAATATCTTCTCTTTTGTTTTTATTTCTAATTTCCATTCAACTTTCCCCACCCTCTTGAGAGCAGCACCAATGGTGCTATGTCAGTAAGGGCGAAAGAAACTATGAATTATAGTCTACATTCTTTAACATCCATATCTGTAGCTCTTTTTGGCTGTTTTAATCAATATCTTGCCTAGGGTTTCTCCTTCCTCTATGCCTTTTAAGGATGATCTTGCACTCAGTTACCTGTTTCTTCTCTTTTTTTCATGTCCTTATTTGACTTTTATATACTATATATACATATATACTAATATGGTTTAGAAACAGAAACATATAAAAAAGTACTTAGTAAAAAGAGCCTCTCTCCCACACTACTTTCCTCTCTTCAGCTCTTACTCCCCAATAGATAATAACTATTTATACTTTTTAGTGTATTTTTCTAGAATTCTCCATTATGCAAATAATATGGAATTCTTATTTCGTTGCATTTTCTTTTTTACCTCAAAGGCAACATATTTTATACACTGTTTTTTAACTTAATTAATGCTAGAAATCTTTCCTCTCAGACATTTTAGGACATAGAGGGCCTCCTCACTAAACTTAAAGATTTTCTGACATCATTTCAGACTTAAAGAAAAGTTGCAAGAATAAAAAAAAAAATTCTTCCTTCTCCTCTCCTCTCTCTTTTTCTCTCTCTCTACAATTTTTCTGGGCTGTTTTAAGAGTAAATTGCAGACAATGCCCCTGAACCCCTAAAAAATTTGGTATTTATTTCCTAAAAACAAGGAATTCTCTTACATAACAACAGGACAATGATCAAAATCAGGAAATTAACACTGATAGAGTACTGTTGTCTAAAATATATACTTATTCAGATTTCACTAAATGTCCCAAAAATGTCCCTGGTAACAAAAGAAAATTCAAGATCATGCACTGCATTTGCTTGTGCTGTCTCCTTTGTCTCCTTTAATCTGCAGCAGGTCCTGAGCCTTTCCTTGTATTTCATGACACTGGCATTTTGGAAAGTACAGGCCAGGTATCTTGTAGAATAAATCTCAATTTGGGCTTGTCTAATGTCTCCTCCAGATTAGCTTCACACTATGCACTTTAGGCAGGAATAATAAAGAAGAGATGCTGGGTTCTTCCCAGTGAATTATATCAGGAGGCACAGGCTGTTGACTAAGTTCCATTACTGGAAATGTTAACTTTGATAATTTGGCTAAGGTGGTTATCTACCAGTAATTTCTACTGGAAAATTACTATTTCATTCTGTAATTACTATGTATCTTGTTGGGGAGATACTTTGAGACTAGGTAAATATCTTGTTCCTCTCCAAACTTTCATTTACTAGTTTTAGCATCCACTGGTAATTCTTGCCTGAATCAACCGTAATTACAATGGTTGCTAAATGGTGCTTTTCTAATTCTGTCATTCTTTGTACATTATTAGTTGGCTTTCTACTGTGCTGAAGAGGTTTCTCTTCTCATTCATTCATTAATTTATATGAGGTGGACTGACTTATTTTATTCAGTAGGTTATAATCATTTACTATCACTATTTTAATGCTCATATTGCCCTAGATTTAGCCAGAAGGAGCCCCTTCAAACTGGCTTCTGTGTCCTTTTGACACGTCTCTATCATTCTTTGAGTAGTTCTTTACTTTTTGGGACACAAAGATGTTCTTCTTTCAAGATTCATCTTGTGTCTTCCCTGCCCCAAGCCTGGAAACAGCCATTTCTCCAAGGATCCCTGGTTCCTTTAATGGTCAAATACTGAGCAGCTCTGCTTCCAACCAAAGCGTCTGCAGGGTTGCAATCTGGCATGTTCTGCTCTGTTGGTGAAATAGTGAGTGGCTATGTGTGGTTCCTTGTAATGGAGAACCACACTTAGAAACCAAGATCTAGGCACTAACTAGGGGTGTTCAATGCTACTGGAGCATCACTGCTTCAAGGGTCTCTCAGAGGTCGTATCTGGGAAACAGAGGTATAAATATAATGATGTATGTATACATGAACACACACACACAGAACTCCATACCCATTTCTATATGTAGCTATGCATTAAAACCCACGAGTCTACACTGATACCTCTAACTATAATGCAACAGCACAGGGTTTATTCTATCCTCTCTTTTCACATTTGTAATTCCCTTCTTCAAGCAGGAGAAACCTGGCTCCCGGTATGCACAATGTATTTACTTATGTGCTCAATCCTACAATGTAAAGAAAGTGGTTTCAGTATTACTAACACATTCCTCTGCACAAAAGAAGTCTACAAATCAGATTTCAGTTTTTAGAGTTTGACTTTTGGCCTGAGGGTAGAGTCCAACTACATAGGTTTAAAGGTTAACTCCTTTTCCTAATTTCTTCAGTGTAGTTATGTCAGTAACTTGAAATACAATTTGGTTCATCTGTTTCTGTCTGTATTCAATTTTAGGCCCTCCTCCCATGTTGCCCCCACCCCTATCCCCCAATTCCCTCTATCTTTTCCACCCCATTCCATCCAAGCCTTGTAGGTAACCAATCTTATTAGACTCACCTTTATCCTTCTGGTGTCTCTTTTGGCTCAAATGAGCAGATACATGTATATGTACATTTTTATTTCCCCTTTCTTACACAAAAGTGGCATACTACAGATACTCTTGTATTTTGCTTTTTCCACTGAACAGTTTATCCCGGAAATCTCTCCACATCAGTTCATAGATATCTTCTACATTCTTCTGTATAGCTGCATGGTGCTCATAATATGTGAATGTTCCACAATTTATTTAACTAGTCTATTAACAGACATTTTAGCTGCTTTCTACTCTTTTGCTATGACAAATAACGCTACAATGAAATATCTTGTACGTATAGTATTTTGCAACTGTGTACAAGTCTATCTGCGAATCAATTCCCCAAAATGAGACGTCTGGTAAAAGAGTATATGAATCCGTAATTTTGACACATATTGTCAAACTGACCTCCTTAGAGCTTGTATCAATTTATACTCTGTAACATTAACTTATTGCTGCATAACAAACGACCCCAAAATTTAGTGGCTCAAAACAACAATTATTTATTTTGCTCACAAAATCTATAACATGGGCAGGACTTGGTGGGACTAGCTCATCTTTGTTCCATTTGGTTTCAGCTGGAGTGGCTCAGCATTGAGCTGTAGGATTCACTCTTAGGATGGCTTACTCATATGGCTGACAAATTCGTGCTGGCTATCAGCTGGGAGCTCAGCCAGGGGCCTCAGTCTCTCTCCTTATGGGCCTCTCCACAGGCTGCTTGGGCTTCTTCATGGCATAGTGGCTGGATTCCAAGTGCAAAATTCCCAAGAGAATCATCTTTTATGACCCATCCTCGGAAGTCACATAGCTTCACTTCTACCACAGTCATAAGCCTGCTTAGATCCAAGGGGAAGGAACACAGTCCCTCATCTCTTGATGGAAAGAGTATTTAAGTCACATTATAAGAGGGGCCTGTATAATGGGAGAAATCATGCCACTTTTGGAAAATACAATCTGCTGCAGTCTGAAGTGAACACATCCTCTGAACATAAAAATTCACATCCCTCCCACAGGCAAAATACACTCATTTTCTTCCCCAAGATGCCCAAATTTCATCCCATCATGGCATCAGCTTGAAGTCCAAGATCTCGTCATCTAAATCAGGTCCACAAGCAGACAAGGATCTTGGAGTATAGTTCCTCAGGTATGATTTCTTGACTGCTTTCTCTGTATATGATGACCTGTAAACTAAAAAAATAGTTATTTGGCCCCACTCTCTACCCCCTACAAACTTAGAATGGTCGGAAAGGCATAGGAATAACCACTAGAGACACTCCCATTCAAGCAAACAGCAGTACATAGCAATTCTAAAAGGTAGCTGAACTGGGCACACGTTGAGAGGTGTAAATGAGAAACAATTTTATTTTTAAATCCAGTAACTCCTGGTTCATTTATATTGGACATTTCTTTATTTAGCATGTTTTTTCCTCTTACATTTTCCTGTAGGCAGCCAGAAGCCACCAGTTTGCACTTGCAGTCTTCTACCTGCAAATCTCCTTCGTTAGATCACTGAGTTCATTAAGCATATTTCCTATTTCCCTTGTTACTGAAGGTGACAATGTTGCCCAACATTCCTTCTTCAAGGGGCCCCTTTCCTCCCATTCATAGCATTTTCTTTACTGTTCTTTAAGCCCTGACAAAGGTCCTTTAGGTTCCCACTAGCTCTCCTTAAGGCCCTTTATTATTTCACTAACAATCTTTTCCTTTCCATCTTCTGCCCGTAGCTCAATTGGCACTGTTCCAAGCCAATGCCATATGCACTAGGTTTTGCTTTGGCAGCACCTCACTTCCGGTACCAAAATCTGTAGCAGTTATCTATTGCTGCCTAATAAACCACCCCAAATCTTGGGGGAATAAAATATCAACTACCATTTATTTTGATCACAAATCTGCAATTTGAACAGGACATAGTAGGGACAGCTCGCCTCTGATCTATGTGGCAGCAGCTGGGAGGGCTTGACTGTGGGTTGGAGAATCCACTGTCAAGATGGTTCACTCACACGGCTGGCAAGCTGCTGCTGGCTTTCACCTGAGAGCTCGGCTAGGGCTGTGGGCCTTGGTTCCTCTCCATGTGGGCTTCTCCATGGGCTGTTTGGGTTTATTCATGGCAAGGTGGCTGGATTTAGAGCAAGCATCCCAAGAGAATCAGGCAGAAGTCTCACTGCCTTTTATGACCTGCCTTGAAAGTCATATAGCCTCACTTCTACCAGTCATAGGCTTGCCCAGATTCAATAGAGGGAACAGAGACCTCAATGTCTCTTTATGGGATGAATGTCAAAGTCACATTGTAAAGAAAGTGTTTCAAATGGGAGATATTTTGGCCATTTTTCTGAAAATGCAATCTGCCACACACAGCAACAGTGTAAGCGTGCCTGTTTCCCCAAAGCTTTGCCAAGACAGTATGCTATCAAGCTTGTGAAAAATATCAAACTTGTGGCAAATATGAAGCTTGGTGATAAAACATCAAGCTTTCTCTAGTTTTATTTTTTTTGGTGAGGAAGATTGGCTGAGCTAACATTTGTTGCCACTCTACCACACTATGCTGAGGAAGATTAGCCCTAAGCTAACATCTGTGCCCATCTTCCTCTATTTTTTATATGTGGGACACTGCCACAGCATGGCTTGATGAGTGGTGCATAGGTCTGTGCCCAGGATCTGAACCTGTGAACCCTAGGCCACTGAAGTGAAGTGTGTGAACTTAACCACTATGCCACCGGGCTGGCCCCTCTAGTTTTAATTTAAATTTCCTCTTGTTATGAGGACAGATGAACATTATTCCTGTGTTTAAGATCCATCTGAACTTTCTTTCCTGTAAATTGTCTTTTTATGCTGTTTGTACATTTTTGTATTGGACTCCTAATCTCTTAACTGATTTAGAGGAGCGTTTTATATATTAGAAAGATTAGCCCACTGTCATTTGAGTAGCAAAAATACTTATCTCAATTTGACATGTTTTTTTTTACTTTGCTTATAGTTTCCTCTGGTTATACAGATTTTTTGAGAGTACCAATTCTTTTTTAATCAAGGTAACATTGATTTGTAACATTGTATAAACTTCAGGTGTACATATTTCACCTTCTGTACAGGCTACATCCTATTCCCCAGCAAAAGCCTAGTTGTCATCTGTCACCATACATGAATGCCCCTTTACCCCTTTCACCCTCCCCTCTCTACCTCTATCCCTTTTGTCCTCCTCCCTTTCCCTCTTTCCTCCTTGGCCCCATGGTAACCTGTTCTCTGTATCTATGTGTTTGTCTTCCATATATTAGTAAAATCATATGGTGTTTGTCTTTCTCCATCTGACTTATTTCACTTAGCCTAATACCCTCAAGGTCCATCCATGTTGTCACAAATGCCCAGATTTCATCTTTTTCCATGGCTGAGTAGTATCCCATTGTGTGTATGTGTGTATACACACATACACACACACCCATATAACACATCATTTTTACCCATTTGTCTGTTGATGGGTACTCATGTTGTTTCCAAATCTTGGCTATTCTGAATAAGGCTGCAATGAACATACGGGTGCACACATCTTTTTGAATTAGTGTTTTCATGTTCTTTGGATAAACACCCAGAAGCGGAAGAGTTGGGTTATATGGTAGATCTATTTTTAAGTTTTTGAGAAGTTGCCATACTGTTGTTCAGAGTGGGTATACCAGTTTATATTCCCACTGGCAGTATACAAGGATTCCCTTTTCTGCACATCCTCTCTAACACTTGTTAATTCCTGTCTTTTTAATAATAGCCATTCTGATGGGGGTGAGGTAATATCTCATTGTGGTTTTGATTTGCATTACCTAATAATTAGTGATGCTAAACATCTTTCCATGTGCCTGTTGCCTACTGGTACATCTTCTTTGGACAAATGTCTGTTCAGATACTTTGCCCATTTTTTAATTGGGTTGTTTGTTTTTATTCTTGTTGAGTTGTATGAGTTCTTTAAATATTTTGGATATTAACCTCTTATTGGATATATGTTTGCAAATATCATCTCCCAATTTGCAGGTTGCCTTTTTGTTTTGTTGATGGTTTCCTTTGCTGTGCAGAAGCTTTTTGTTTGATGTAGTCTCATTTATTTTTTTCATTGTTTCCCTTGCCTGGGAGATGTATTCAAAAAGATACCGCTAAGACCAATGACAAAGAGCATACCACCTAGATTTTCTTCTAGGAGTTTTATGGTTTTAGGTCTGACATTCAAATCCTTAATCCACTTTAAGTTAACTTTTATGTATGGTGTAAGACAGTGGTCTAGTTTCATTCTTTTGCATGTGGCTGTCCAGTTTCCCCAACACCATTTATTGAAGAGACTGACCTTTCTCCATTTTATATTCTTGTCTTCCTTGTTGAAAATTAACTGTCCATAAATATGTGGGTTTATTTCTGGGCTCTCAATTCTGTTCCATTGATCTGTATGTCTGTTTTTCTGCCAATACCACGGTGTTTGGTTACTATAGCTCTGTAGTATATTTTGAAAGCAGAGAGTGTGATACCTACAGCTTTGGTCTTTCTTCTCAGGATGGCTTTGGCTATTCGGGGTCTTTTGTAATCCTTGTCCTATTGCTGTGAAAAATGTCACTGGGTTGATAAGGACTGCATTGAATCTGTAGATTGCTTTAAGGAATATGGACATTTTAACTATGTTAATTCTTCTAATCCACGAGCATGGAATATCTTTCCATTTCTTTGTCTTTTCTTCAATTTCTTTCAACAACGTCTCATAGTTTTCAGCACACAGGTCTCTCACCTCCTTGGTAAGTTTATTCCCAGGTATTTTATTCTTTTTGTTGCAACTGTAAATGGAACTATATTCATGATTTCTCTTTGGGCTAGTCTGTTGTTAATGTACAGAAACACAACTAATTTTTCTATGTTGATTTTGTACCTACAACTTTACTGTATTCGTTTATTATTTCTAATAGTTTTTGGTGGGTTCTTTAGGGTTTCCTATAATAAAGTCAGGTCATTTGCATGTAGTGACAGTTTTACTTCTTCCTTTCCAATTTGGATAACTTTCATTCTTTTTCTTGCCTAATTTGCTCTGGCTAGGACTTCGAATACTATGTTGAATAAGAGTGGTAAGAGTAGTGGGGCTGGCCTAGAGGCATAGTGGTGTGCTCTGCTTTGGCGGCCTGGGGTTCACAGGTTCAGATCCTGGGTGCTGACCTAGCACTGCTCATTAAGCCATGCTGTGGCAGCATCCCATATACAAAATAGAGGAGGACTGGCACAGATGTTAGCTCACCGACAATCTTCCTCAAGCAAAAAGAGGAAGATTGGCAAGAGGTGTTAGCTCAGGACCAATATTCCTCTCATATACACACACTCAAAGAGTGGAGACTGGGCAACCTTTTCTTGTTCCTGTTCTTAAAGGGATAGTTTTCACTTTTCCACCATTGAATATGATATTATCTGGGGGTTTGTCATATAAGGCCTTACTATGTTGAGGTACTTTCCTTCTGTACCCATTTTATTCAGAGTTTTTATCATAAATGGATGCTGTATCTTGTCAAATGCTTTCTCTGCATCTATTGAGATGATCATGTGATTTTTATTCTTCATTTTGGTAACGTGGTGTATCATGTTGACTGATTTTTGGATGTTGAACCATCCTTGCATCCCCAGAATAAATCCCACTTTATCTTGGTGTATGATTGTTTTAGTGTGTTGTACTCAATTTGCTAATATTATTGAGGATTTTTGCAGCTATGTTCATCAGCAATATTAGCATGTGATTTTTTGTGTGTTGTCCTTATCAGGTTTTGATATCAGGGTAATGCTGGCCTCATATAATGAGTTAGGAACCATCCCCTCTTCTTCAATTTTTTGGAAGAGTTTGAGAAAGCTAGGTATTAAATCTTCTTTGAATGTTTGGGAGAATTCATTGAGGAAGCTGTCTGGCCTGACCTTTTGTTTTTTGGGAGTTTTCTGATTACTGTCTCAATCTCTTTACTACTGATCTGTCTATTCATAGTCTATTTCATCTTGATTCAGTTTTGGAATATTGTATGATTCTAGGAACTTATCCACTTTATTCTAGGTTATTCAATTTATTGGTGCATAGCTTTTCATAGAATTCTCTCATAATCTGTATTTTGTGGTATCTATTGTAATGTCTTCTCTTTCATTTCTGATTCTATTTGAGCCTTTCTCCTTTTTCCTTAGCAAGTCTATGTAACAGTTATCAATTTTATTTACCTTTTCAAAGAACCAGCTTTCAGTTTCACTGATTCTTTTTATTTCTTTTTAGCCTCTATTTCATTTATTTCTGCTCTGATTTTGATTCTTAGCTTCCTTCTACTGATTTTTGGCTTTGTTTGTTCCTCTTTTTCTAGTTTAGATGTAAGGTTAGATTGAGAGTTTTCTTGTTTATTGACATGGACCTGTATTGCTATAAACTTCCCTCTCGGTACCACTTTTGCTGCATCCCATAAATTCTGGAATGCTGTGTTTTCATTTTCATTAGTCTCTATGTATTTTTTTATTTCTTCTTTGATTTCTTCATTGACTTAACAGTTGTTCAGTAGCATGTTGTTTAGTCTCAACACATATGTGACTTTTCCACCTTTCTTCTTGCAGTTCATTTCTAGTTTCATACCACTGTGGTCAGAAAAGATGCTTGATATGATTTTAATCTTCTTAAATTTATCAAAACTTGATTTGTTGCCTAACATATGGTCTATCTTTGAGACTCTTCTGTGTGTACTTGAGAAGAACATGCATTCTGTTGCTTTTGGATAGAATGTTCTCTATATATTTATTAAGTTCATTTGGTCTAATGTTTCATTTAAGGCTGATGTTTCTGTGTTGATTCTCTGTCTAGAGGATCTATCCATTGATGTAAGTGGGGTATTAGATTTCCCTATTATTATTGTGTTGCTGTCAGTTTCTCCCTTTAGATCTGTTAATAATGCCTTATATACTTCCATGCTCCTTACTTAGGTACATATATATTAATAAATGTTATGTCTTCTTGATGGATTGTCCCCTTGATCACTATATAATGTCCATCCTTGTCTCTTGTTATCTTCTTTGGCTTGAAATCTATTTTGTGTGATATAAGTATGGCTACATCTGCTTTTTTTTGGTTGCCATTTGGTTAGAGTATCATCTTCCATCCCTTCTCTTTGGGCCTATGTTTGTTTTTAGAGCTGAGATGGGCCTCCTGGAGGCAGCATATTGTTGGCTCTTGATTTGTAATTCATCAAGCCACTCTGTGTCCTTTGATTGGTGAATTCAACCCATTTATATTTACGGTGATTACCGATAGATAAGGACTTAATACTGCCATTTTATCTTGTGTTTTACAGTTGCTCTATATTTCCATTGTTTATT